>NW_026652285.1:80819393-80858599 GCF_009828535.3 Hylobates moloch
GGAGGGGGAGGGAAGGGGATGGAGGGGGAGGGAGGGGAGGCAGGGCAGGGGAGGGAGGGGGAGGGAGGGGAGGCAAGGCAGGGGAGGGAGGGGAGGCAGGGCAGGGGAGGGAGGGGGAGGGAGGGGAGGCAGGGCAGGGGAGGGACGGGGAGGGAGGGGAGGCAGGGCAGGGAAGGGCAGGGAAGGGAAGAAAGGAAAGGATTGGGAAATTTACTGAATACCATGGCAAGGAAGACAGACAGAAAAAGCAAAAATATCTCAGAATTTTAATTAAGCACAAGCATTGCAATGAAGCTGACCTGAATTTGAACTGTTTGTTCCACCATCTAATTGTGCAAGTTATGAAATCTCAATATTGGCTTTCTCATCTGTAAAAGGCGTAAGAATAGTACCTTCCTCACAGTGCAGTTAGACACATCGAATGAAGTAATGCAGGTAAAGCCTTTAGCACAATAACTGGTATATACATAGCAATTGTTTATTAAACAGTAGTGATCATAACATTAATTATACCCAAAGATTCCTCTCCAATCTTCAATGTTCTGGTAACGCTCTCATTTTTTCACTTTAAATACCATGAGCATTGCATGGTTAGTTTATTTAACTAATCTCACATTGTTGGACATGTTCCTATGTGAAATAATGCACATTTAAGCCATTTTGAGCTGAGGCGATTGTTATTGTGGCTTGTTGCTTGTTGTTTACAACCAAAGTTATCTGCAGTCCTTACTGATCCATAATTTGGTATCAAGAGTGGAATACTGTAAGAAATTGACCCTAAAGGTTAAATTGGCTAACTAGTAGAGAAAGTGTCCTAGGCTGAGATGACCCAATTACTTCAGGCTAAGAAGTTGGTGACTCTTGTTATATTGCCATGAAACTTTTTCTTAACCTCTAATCTGTAATACCTTAGGATCTTGACTCTGTGCCTTCAGAGGCATAGCATTGGGAGAATGTCAGGAACAACTTGGGATGTTGACATGGGTAGCCTAAATTGTATCTGTCATCAGTAGCCTAAATTCTATTTGTCGTCAGTGCGATTCTGTAAGAAAGGGACAATCTTAACTGAGGTAGGCCCATCTGAATGCCAAAAGAGAAGAAAATACAGTTTTGCTAGAAGTTCTTTCTGCCTGTGGCCTGCAATACAGTCCCATAAGTTGACTTAAATGTGCATTATTTCATATAGCAAGAATAGTTGAGGTGGGGCAGTTCCTGTGTTGGTTAATCCCACCTTTATATACGAGGCTTATCGTCTGATCCTATTTCTCATTTCATGACTCGCCTATTTGTGTCCTGTGCCCATCTTAATTGTGATACTTACCTTTTTTTAATTTGTAAAAACTCTTTATTATAAATTTCAACCATTTTTATATCATTTATGTTGCAAACATTACTCAGTTTGACAGCTTCTTTTCAATTCTGTAGTTTTCCTTTGAAGTTTTATGTTTAGCTTATTTACTAAAAGTCCATCTCTATCTCAGATGGAATAACCATATCCTTTTATATTTTCTTCTAGAACATTTATGGTTTAACTTGTATAGAAATATTTAAATTAATTCATCTGAAATTTAGGTATGAGTTGTGAGGCAGGAATTTATTTTTCTAAATGGTAGGTAGTGATCCTCAAATGCCTTATAAGGTATATCATCTCTCCTCTGGATTTAAGTGCAGCCAGTGGTATGCACAAACTTATTGTATAAAAGTGATTTGGCTTCTCAAGTTCCTATTCCACCTCATTCATATGTAACCTTATTCATGGGCCATTGTCACACTGTTTTAATTACCATAGCATGATAATTTATTTAGTATCTGGCAGAAAATTTTCCTACACATTTCTCTTTTTGAGAAAACTCTTGGCTGATCTGATTTTTTTCTCTCAGATAATCATTGCATTTGTTTTTGTCAAGTTGCCCCCAAAGTTCTCTTCGAATTTGGATTGGAATGGAAATAAATGATGACATTAATTTTGGAGAGAACTGTAATTTCTGTAGCATTGAGTCTTCCCACCCCAAAATATCTTTGTCATCCCAATTACCAAGTTTTCTTTAAAGACCCTCTGAGAAGTTTCATAGTTTTCTTTATATGGAATCACATACATATCTTAGTTGCCAGAGTTTGCGGTTGTTATTGATAGTCTTATAATGTTATCATCATTACTGTTACTATCAGGAATGAGATATTTTCTATTATTCTCTTGTTGTCTATATTTTATATGGCCATCTTATTGAACTCGTTTATTAGGACTCTTAAATTTTTTAGTTGATTTTTGCTGGTTCTGCAGCTAGGCAATTTTACCCTCTGCAGCTAGTATTTCCAATATTTTATCTGTTTTTCCTCACTTTATTATGTTGACCAGAACTAAATTTCCAGGAACATGTAATATAATAGCAATAAAAACCATCTTGATCTTGCTGTTGACTTTAATGGGAATGCTTCAAATATTAGATTGAACCATATGAAACTGACACTTTTCCAGGCTAAAACAAGAAAAAAAAAAAGATCAGGTATCAGTAATTTCAAAGGTTTCAAACTTTTATTTGGCCATTAAGTAAAATATTTAAATTTAATTCCAAGTAGGATCTCATTATGAGTTAAACAGATATTTTTGAGCACCTATGGTACACAGGCACGGAGCTAAGCCACGGATATGTAACTCTCAAACAAGACAAGTATAGTTTCTGCTGTCTCAGAGTTAAAGTAACACTACTGTAGGAGAAAGCAGACCATACTTCAGCTAACAACAACAAATCAAACTAATTAAAATGGTGAAAAGAACTCGGATTACTATGTGCTAGAGATCCCAGCTGGGCACCTTCAGAGAGGGTAGTCAGGGTCGCACCTCCTGATCAGAGACATCGAAGCTGACCCTGAAGGCTGAGATGGAACCAGCCATGCGATGAGCTATGGGGTCACACTCCTGCAGGGATGAGTGAGGGGTGGGCTCTGAAGTGCAATGCGGCTGCTGAGTTCTGGGGTCTGTCAGGTGGCCAAGGTGGCTGGAATGCCATAAAGTAGGTCCCCAAGCCACAGGCCATGTCTGAGGTGGGGACTGGGTGGAGGGAAGAGCCATGTTTTGAACTGGCCATGGATGAAGATTTTGGTTTGAATTGGGCTTTTAATAGTAGTTGAGCATCCCTAGTCCAAAAATCTAAAATCCAAAATACTCCAAATCTGAAGCTTTTAGAGCACCAATATGAGATAGCTAGCTCTCCTCTCCTTTGCTAGTGGTTCAACATACACAAACTTGGTTCTATCCACAAAATTATTTAAAAATATCTATACGATGACCTTCAGGCTCTGTGTATAAGGCACATATAAAATATAAATGAATTTGAATTTCATGTTTAGACTTGGGTGCCATCCCTAAGATATCTCATTATGCATATGCAAATATTCCAAAATCCAAAAAAACTTTGAAACCAGGAACACTTCTGGTCTTAAGCATTTTGGAAAGGGATACTCAGCCTGTCCTTGAAAATGAGGTATGGCTCATGGCTGAAGGTGACCAGCAAGTGATGGGTTCTGTCCCCAGCTGTTCCCATGAGGGTAGAAGAAGGAGCACTAACAGTATACCTTTGGAGGCCCTGGCAGGAGAAAAATAAAACCATTTTCTAATTATACCAAACCAGCTCCACAAGCTGAAGACCTAAGTTAAAGACAGATTTGGGAAAGCATTGAATTTTACTTTGGAAACCAAGGGGAAGCATTAATACTTTTTGAGCAAAGAGGCTTACTTGGTTCCCCAAAATCAGAGGAGTTGTGGGACCTTAAGGCAGAGTCGAGGCCAGGGATTTACCTCTCTGTGGTTCTGATCTGTGGCTGGGCCTGCACTACAGGTGCATTCTTCTGTGAAAGCCAGCAGAAAGCCCCACTGAAACGTGATGAACTTTCACAATGCCCCTAGGTCCTATTTTCCCAGAAAGTGACTCAACATCTGTCCCACTAGCTGGTCATATTTAAGAAAATATGACCAAGTTGCGTCTGATGCTGGCTAGAAGATCAGGTGGCAGAGAAGGGTCAGAGATTAATCCAGCCAGGCCTATAAAGATTATAGAAGATTCTAGGGGAGGAGTGGTCCAGATGACAGTGGATGCACACACAGGTAGGCAAGGCACAGGCAAAGCATTGTGTCCACAGACGTAAGGCTCAGTGGATGGTGGGAGTACAAGGTGAACACACATATGGGTGTTCCAGTAAGGGGCAGAGTATCTTGAGAGGCAGAGACAGGAAAGCCAGGCTAGACCAGTTGATACCATGTGTCAGAAATGGCCACAGGTGGTCAAGTCCCTGGGAGGCAACTAGGTACCAGGCAGGACTAAGGCTCAGACCTCGCAAAAGGCCTATTGGACCAAACATTTGATTGGAACAAAGAGTGGGGGACAAAAAAGGTCTCCATGGGGCTGGCGCTGCATACTCGAGTTCAGAAGGATCTAGGGCCGAGCAGAGGCCAGCTGGAAGAGGGGAGGTCACTGAGTCCCGCCTGGGAGAAGGTGGCAAAGCAGAGGCAGGGCAAGGACATCCTGATGACAGCAGCGTCAGACCTCACCCTTTCTCTCTCCTTGAGAAAGCTCTCTGCCCACTCCTGGCCTTTTCCCTGAGTACGCCCGGGCATGTCAAAACCCTGACGTGAGCGACTGGAAACGTAACCTGCTACTTGTCTGCAACGATGTAATAGAAGAACCAGGAAACACGCTTAGTGTCATAAGAGAGGTTCAACAACTACTACTTACGGCATTGTCTGTCACCAGACCAGCAGGCCACTCATTGCCATGGTAACAACAATCAAAACAACGATTCCTGCTTTCCTGAAGTCGTGTTAATGACGATTATGTTACACAAAAGAGTAACTAAACCCACAGTGCATTATAAACAGAGTTGCTAGTATCCAACCTTAATGATGGAGAAAAATCACTTGGGATGGGACAAAGTACATTTCTCAGGGTGCGAGTGCAGTTCAAGCCAAAAACTACAGGAGGGAATCTCAGCTCAGCTTGAAGTCACTGCTTCATCCAGGTCTCCTTTTTTTCCTCTCCCTCCAGTTTTTAGGAAGAGATACTTTCATGAAATTGTATGCATTTGTTTATCAACCCAGATATGCACATCCCTATTACTACTGGTAAACTGGGCAGAATTTAATGATTATTATGAAATATTAGCATTTGGAATAGGTCTGATAATTTTATGTCATCAGGGCAATATATAATGGAAACTTACCTCCTTGAAACAGAATTCTCCTTTCCAAATGCCTGATGCAAATGTGAAACACAATCTTCCCTTTGCCTTCTTGAGTTTCCCCGTCCCAAGCTCCCTCCCACAGGCTGAGCAGCAGCTCCTGGGTTCTAGGCCCATTGCCACCACCCTCTGGTGGGCAAGCCAAGTCACACCTACCCCTATCCCCCACCTACCCCCACCCCACCCTGGATTTCCTATGTCTCCAAGGTCACCGGGCAAGATCATAGTGACCCTGGGATGGGGGACAGGGCACAAGTTCACCCATATCTCTTCTTCTTGGAAAGCCTGTTCCCTTCCTGTCCCCCATCCAGGTCTCAAAACAAGAGAGCAGTCTCTTGTCCACTATTCCAGCATCTTCCTCGCCCACCATAACCGCCCCTACCATCAGTTTGGCCAGGGCAGGAAGAGATTTCTCAGTGGACTTGTTAAAGAGATCAGCACACAGAGAAACTGGCTTCAGTTTTCTTTTCCACTCTGACTCATCACTGGGCAAAGGGCCAAAGACCAATTTCCTCCAGTTCCCATCTCACTTCAGATTTGCATGGGAAGTCTTTGTTGATTAGGCTAGGGTGATTAAATTAACCACCCTGTGGTCAAGCATCCACCCCCAGAGCAGTCAGCTCTGATCAATGGTGGGCATCACCTGGTACCAAATGGCTGTCCAGTCCAACCCAAGGAGTCTTTCCCAGGATTGGGGATGCAGTGGGGTTCTCAGGAAACTAGATTCTCCCCTGGGCTCTAACAACTTAACCTTTGGTTGACACTTCTTCCACTGTGTTTCTGTGTCCTTGACTTGAGCACGGAGATGGTATCATTTAGAGAGTTGTAATCCAGTGTCTACTCTTAGGCAGCAACACCATTTTGTGGCTGTAAAACCAGGAGCAATAACTTAACCTCCCTGAGCTTCCATTTTTTTCAACTGTAAAATGAGTCTTTCTCATGGGATTGTCATGACGATTAAAAAACAAAAAAGAAGATCACGCATGTAAACCACTCAGCATGGGGCCTGGTATGCAGTCAAAGCAAAATTAATCTTGGTTGTTTTCACCATCATCATCATTATCTTCATTTAGTCAGAAAGGCTACTGCGGAGCTTCAAGTCAAGCACCCAAATTTATTTCCAGCCAGGCCTAGCCTCCCTTGTCCCATTTATTAAGCTAAACATAATCAGTTAGTCATTAATTGAAACACTTACTGTTACTACTTGAGTGGAACAAAGTCACTTCTCACTAAATTCCACCTGAAACTGGATAGGGCAGAGACATGGAAGGGCACTGCTTGAGACTGGGCAAAGAGACAGCTTCTCTATCCTCGTTCCCCCTGGGTGCTGCAGTAGGATTCCTCAGAATGATGTGAGAGAGCTCAATAAACCAGCAGAGATGGAATTCTAAAGGTGAATCTGATCCTGTGTCAAGAAGTCCACTTGGGAAGAAAATACTCCCTTAGAGTAGAAAGATGTTTCAGAGGACTCATCAATAAACCTGCAAAAAAGAAGGGGCTCCTTATTGTGACTTTGTGGGTTGTGATGACATCACAAAGCAATCCAACCATTGGTCTGCTCAGGTGGCACCCTAAACACGAAGTGATTGAGAAAGAAACCCATGACCGAGGTTACTAGGCACCTTCCTTTAGCAGCCCCTTGTGGAAAGAACTTTGCCTGGAGATGGAATTGAATAACTTCAAAGGAGCTTACAATCTAAATCAGAGCAGGATCACTGTGGGGTGAGCACAGGAAAACAACTAGGCAAGGCCTCTACTCCAGATCTTGGAGAATTGATTCTGAGTCCTGGCTCTGCCATGTACCAGCTCAGAGACCCTGGGCAAACAACTCAATTTCTACATAACAGGAGAGAATTGAATAAAATCAATGATGTTCAAGCACCTCCACCAAGCCCTGTAGTCTCTCTGTATAAATTCAGAAGCCACTGCAGGTTTGGGGGAAAAATTATATAAGGAGTCCCAGCAGGCGTAAACCTCTGGTTCCCACCACCATCACAATCCCTTCTGCTAGACAGTCTCTGCCCTTTTGCTTTAAATGTCACTGTTTCAGATTTTTTTTTAAGTTTTCATTTTTTTCTAGGCAAAAAAAGGAGAAGATCCCAAATGCATTCCGGTTCTGGCAGTCTATGATTTGAGCATGGAGAAAATGGGGTTCCTTCAAGAAGAGGCTGGAAAGAAGGATTAGCACAAGACCACAAGATCACAAAAAGCCTTGCCTGCTATGCTCAGGCACTTGAACTTTAGCTGGAAGGAAGCCACAAAAGGGAGATAATATAAGCAGGTCACTGGGCTAGGAAAGCACCTTGAAGAGTTGAATGAATAAAAAATGCATGGGAGGGGAGAGAAGAGGAGTCCAAAGACGAAATTATTCCATCAGTCCCCAAGCAGGAGGTAAGAAAAATGGATGGAGAGTTGGAAAGGTGTGGGGGGGATAGCCTTCACCAGTCAGCAACTTCCATTCTATTGTGTTTTCTTTTGTTTTTCTTTGTCTTATCATTCCATTCCCACCTTCACAAAGCAGAGTAAAAATGACTCTCTTCACCATGCATCAATGTTGTTGATCTATTCCCTCACACCAGAGAAGCACAATGGCACCACAGCAAAGGGCATGTGACCTTCAGCTAATTAATAAAGGCCCTGACATTGTTCCCCCACCAGGTCATGGCAATGGTTGGCCGCCTGTCCTAGAAGGATCCACACTTCCCGGTGACCCAGATATCCCAAGCTCCCAAATCAAGCATCTGCACCTCCTTAATCAGCTTCAAAGAGGGACTTTCAGAATGCCACTGTTCCAACAGCTTCCTCAGCCACCATACCTGCTCCACCATCAGCTCAGCCAGGCAAGAATTCCCACAGATTTTTCACTGGACTATAGTTAAAGATGAAAAAGTCACATCCAGACCTCTGATTTACGACGTGGCATGAACTCAACACTTTTCTCATATTCTTGAGTCCGACAAAAATGAGCAACCACAGATATGTAAAACTGGAACTGAGAAAATATTGGGTGCCTTTCAAAACACCTACATAGGACACTCCTTGACTATCCTGCAACCTGGGGTGGTGGGCTCAGTGACAGGCAGGGCACTGTTCCATTGACTGTGGCTAAGGACACGTTTCTGAAAACAGTTGCCAGCCCACGTCACTGGTACCTGACTTCACTCTCATCCTTTCCTCCAGGCTGCTTAACCCTGGGTGTGTGTGTACACATGCAACTCCTCTGCCAAGAACACCCTTCCCCCAGCCTTTTTTTAGTTGTTCATAAATACAGATCATTTTTTCATCAAATGAACAGAGGAATGAGTGAATGACAGCTGTTTCTTGCAATCCAGCAGTTTGAAGTCAACTTTGCCTCATATAACAGCAACAAAATCTTGGATTCAGGGAACTGAAATGCAGAATTTTCAGTCATCAGTAAGTCCAACCCATTTACTTTGAATTTGAAGAACTAGACCCAAAGAGAGGAAATGCTTACTCTGAAGTTGCCCAAGAATGACAAATGCTAACAGTTATTCATTGCTAGGGGCTAGGGACTGTGCTAAATGCTTCACACACATCATCATGCTTAATTCTCACAATAATCCTTTGAGCTAGATGCTATTACTAGCTTCACTTTACATGAGAAAACTGAGATGGGAAATGACTAGTCCAAGTTATACAGTCTTGATGGTATCACATAAAATTCTGGAGGTGGGGATGTAACGCTTAGGGGAGGGACTAGACAGAAGTTGCTGCAGAAGGCTCTCCAAGTGTCTGTGCCTCGGTTGCTACATCTGTGAATTCAGAATAATTATACCTTGTTTCTAGAATAGCTATGAGATTTTATAGGAAATAATGCATGTAAAACTATTTGGTAAGCTGCAAAGCACTATACAAATGAATGAGAAAATATGTTTTTTAAAAATGAAAAGAGGATTTATTGGGTTTTTCTGTTTAAAAGGATAAAATAACATGTACATCTGTTTTAAAAGGAATTAAAATGGTATAAAAAAATAGACGAAAAGAAATATTATCCAAAGTTCTACTATCCAGAGATAATTAGCAATTTAATGCTAAGACTTCAGGAAATCACTGAGCGTGTTTATGTGTGTGTGTGTGTGTGTGTGCGCGCGCACGCGCGTGTGCCTATAATTATTAAGAAATGGTATATTATCATGCTCTCTTGTGACCTGTTCTTTTTTCACTCAAGTTATACATGTTGAAAAATCAAGAAAACTTCAAGAAAGCCATTCTTCTGAGTTAAGCTCAGCCCTGTGAAAAGAGCCAGAATAGTTTATTTATCGTCCTCTTTTTGACTGGTGAAACTGGTCCTAAGAGGCAGCGTCATCACCTATAGTGGTACAGACTGTGCCCTGCTTAGAATCCAGGGAGACACATGGGAGCTGAAAGCCAGCCTGTTCCAGTCCCTGGCACAGCCACAACATGCAGGGGAGGGGGCCCTTGCGGGGTTGCACAAAGGCGCCATGTGTCCTGGCCTCCGAGCAGGGCTGACGCTAGCCACGGAGACCCTGAAGCCAGAGGGCCCACTACTGAACAACACTAGAGCCAGTGAGGGCAAGCAGAGTGGTGCCTTCCATCTGCTGTTTCTGTGCCAGATCTATGCCCCGTGCCCCACAGCACAGGGTCAAACCCATGGCATGCACACAGCAGCCTCTGAGAATGTGCCAAGTTCTGCTCTATGCATGGAGGGCTTGTGGTGGTTTCATTCTTTTCCCCTAAGCAAATTTTAGGAAAATATTCAAGTGACAGGAAATTAAGCAAAGCTTTGGCACCAATGCTGCCCCAGAACCAGAAGCTCCAAGTCCAGTTTCCCGAAAAGGCTGGCTTTGGGGTTCTCTATATTTACCCAAAGCTTCCACTGAATGTGTCCAAAGAGTTTCAGGGTGAATGAGTTTTCTATGTCTGTATAACAAATTACCCCAAGATTTAGCTGTTGAGAATAACAAGCATTTCTTATCTCAAAGTTCCTCTGGGTCAAGAATCCAGCTGCATAGACCTTCAATGTAAATTTAAAAAGAAAAAGACAAAAAGGAATCCAGGTGTAGTTTAGCAAGGTGTCTCTAGTTCAAAGTCACTCATAAGACTGTGGTCAGTCAGCCAGGACTGCGGTCATCTCAAGGTTCAACTTAGGCTGGAGAATCCCCTCTAAGCTCACCCGCCTGGCTGTTAGAAAGCTTCAGCCCTTCACCACCCGGGCCTCTCCATCACGCTGCCTCATAAGCTAGCAGCTGCTTCCCTCAGCACCAGGAAGGAGAGAGAAAGAAAAGAGAAAGGAAGGGAGGTGAGAGAAGGGGTGGGGAGAAGAGAGGCTAAAGTGTTTTCCCAACCCAAATCAGGAATGACATCACTTTTGCTGTATCCTGTTCTTCCTAAGTCGATCACTAGCTCCAGCCCAGACTCAAGAGGATTACAGAAAAGCACCAATCTCCAACATCCTTCCTAGAACATGGATATAACGGCTAGAGTTCTGGCAGCCATCTTGGGACATGCAGATCAGAACCACAACCTAGGGATGGTGGATCAGAAAAGAGGAAGGAGGAGCCACAGTCCCTGGTGATTCTCCCACATCATTGCCTTTTACTAAAAAGAATAAAACTTTAAGCATTAAAGCTACTTCTGAGTTACCTTCACATTCAGATGAGTCTCACTGTAGCCGATCTAAGTTGTTGGCACTAACCCCAATAGGATTCAGATTCAGGTTCACTCAGCATTTCTTTCTTTTACAGATAGGACAACTAGACTCAGAGAGGTAAAGTTATTCACCCATTATCACTCAGCTAGACACTGGCAGGAATAAGACCCCAGCTCCTGGTCTCCACATCTACCCAAACCAGTTCTGAGTGTCTCCAAAGCTTGTTGAACATTCAAGGCTCTGTTTGGGATGTTCCTGGCAGCTGGAAAAGTTCTGACTCCCCCAGGCTATGTATTTGTACCAGAACATTCCCTGCTCTGTTTCTCTGCTTACCAAGTAAACAAGTGAAACAGAAGAGGGAAAATATTTTGGATGAATTGATGCTTTGCAGTTCAAAAACTTTTGTCTTATGCACACTCAAGCCCGTAGCCATGGAAACCCTCATTTCATTTCCTCAGACTGTCTCTTTGTGCACCATTCATTCTTTGGAACTCAGAAGTTAGCAGCAACCATGGATTAAATATGTTCTGTAGGGCAGCAAGGTGGCATGATATTGCAAAGGATGTTGGTATACAAGTTTCTAACATGGAAGTGATCATGTTTCATTACAGAGTTGTCTCAGATGGCTTGACTCTTCAGAAAGAGCCTTTCAGCCCCTTTGCCAGAAGAATTGTCAGCAGAGTCACTCAAGACAGAATCATCACAGCTGCAATGTTAATAAACATTTTGTGCTGCAGGAGGCATCTTGGTGTCCTTGCCCTACCATATTCCTTGCCCCAGGGTGGCCTGCAGTGCATTTGGCCTCTGCCAAAGGGCTAAGCCTAAGCTACCATATTTGAACTACGTGATGCTGCTCCCATGGTCTCAGGGGGTTGGACCATGGCTGGTCACCAGGCCCAGAGGAAACCAATATATCAGTTAAGAAATGTTCTTTTGAGAATTTGAAGTAAGAGACACAGAGACTGTCCTTAATCAATGGCGACCAAACTACAAGGCCATGCAGCACTAGAACTGGAACAGACCTTTTTGACTTCATACGGAATAATAATAAGAGAAAGCCAGTGCAGAGAAGGTGGAGCCTGACTCAGAGAAAAACTGAAAAGAATCCATTTGGTTCCAAAGAGAGAAAGAGAAAGCAGCAGCCTCGATTTTCAATGGCTTCCCAGTTTCCAGCCCCAATTCCCACCAGGTGAGGCTGTGCTCCATTTCTAAGTGGGGTCTCAGGGCTCTTTCAGATGCTAGGGCCCAAATGGCTTTCTGCTCCTTGGCACAATGATGCACCATCCAGCTTACAAATCATTTCCACCTCCATTGTCTTGACTGGTTTTTCTCATGCCTGGAAGACAAGTGACAAGGAATGATGACCCTCGCTCATCTTTTACCAATAGGAAAACTGAGGCCCAGAGAAGGGAGGTAACTTTTCCAAGATTATTCACCCAACTAGCTCTAAGGGAAAAAACCTGAACTCAGGCCTTCTGACTCATGGTCTATTTTATCCACCTATATCAATGTGATCAAGAAAAATAAAAATTGAGTGAATGGGCCTGAAACTCCCATGATTTCCTCAGGCACCTAAGGTTTCAGCAAGGGGCAAGTGGATGTGGATTCTCAAGATGAGAGGGACAAACCAGACCACTGAGGCCTATTTTGTTTTAATTATTGCCTTGTCTCTCTTTAAATCATGAACTGCAAACTCTAATGTCTATAAAGGCAGGTAAGTAAAGAAAGAGAGGGAAACAAACAAGTGTATGACAATTGGGAGTCGCGGAGACTGGGGCAAACTGCAGAGCTAATGCCCAGCTTGAAAGAGTCCACCACTCTTCAGCTCTGGACATGTGGGAATGCATTTCCTACACTGAAAGATCTTCTCACATTTTATGAAAGGTTGGAACTCTGACCTTTTATGTGAAATTTCCTAATTTTTTTTTTTTTGAGACAAGGTCTCACTCTGTTTCCCAGGCTAGAGTGCAGTGCACAGTCATGACTCATTGCAGTCCTGAACACCTGGGCGCAAGCAATCCTCCCACCTCAGCCTCATGAATAGCTGGGACTACAGCCACATGCCACCATGCCGGGCTAACCTTTTAAAGTTTTTTGTAGAGACGGAGTCTCCCTATGTTGCCCAGGCTGGTCTTGAAACCCTGAGCTTAAGCAATCCTCCCACCTTGTCCTCCCAAAGTGCTGGTATTACAGGCATGAGCCACCACACCCAGCCCTAATTGTTAAAACATATACTGACCAAACAAATTACATCTGCTGGCTGGATACTACCCTCATACCAGCAATTTGCCCCCTCTTTTCTGGATTGCAAGCACTAAGGCCAGAGCCATGTGCTATTCATCTTTCTACCTCTAATATCAAGCACAGAGGGGGCACTCAGGTGATCTGACTGATTAAATGGATTGGATAAAAAATCATCATTCTGGTCTTTATTCAAATGACATCTCCTCAGAGATGTCTTCCCTCACCACCTGTGGTTATCCTTCAATATCACCTTCCTATTTTTTTCTATATTAAAAAAACCCTGATTTTTACCTAGATGTGTGACTACCTGAAATAAAGAAAATATTTTCCAGCCTCTCTGGGTATGGCCATATGACAAAGTCCTGCCAGGTGGATGAACATAGAGGTACTGTATGCAACTTCCAGGAAATATCCCCCAAGAGAGCTGTGCCCTTCTCCCTTCCTTCTCTCCCTCCTGCTGACTAGGATGCAGATGTGATGGCCAGAGCTGGAGCAGCCATATGGGGTCATAATACACAAAGCACATATTGAAGAGGGTGTAACAAGGGATAAAAGGAGCTAGGTTGCTTTGAAGAGAGGAGTGGATCTCTCAGCACAGCATTTGAGCTCTGCTAAGGGACAGACTGCCTCCTCAAGTGGGACCCTGACCCCTGTGCCCTCCTGACTAGGAGACACCTCATACAGGAGAGCTCCAGCTGGCATCTGGAGGGTGCCCCTCTGGGACAAAGCTTCCAGAGGAAGGAACAGGCAGCAATGTTTGCTCTTCTGCAGCCTCCACTGGTGACACCCAGGGAAACAGGGTCTGGAGTGGGCCTCCAGAAAACTCCAGCAGACCTGCGGCAGAGGGGCCTGACTGCTGGAAGGAAAACTAACAGAAAGGAATAGCATCAACATCAACAAAAAGGATGTCCACACAGAAACCCCATCTGAAGGTCACCAACATCAAAGACCAAAGGTAGATGAATGCACAAAGATGAGGAAAAACCAGCGCAAAAAGGCTGAAAATTCCAAAAACCAGTATGCCTCTTCTCCTCCAAAGGGTCACAACTCCTTGGCAGCAAGGGAACAAAATTGGACAGAGAATGAGTTTGACAAATTGACAGAAGTAGGCCTCAGAAGGTGGGTAACAACAAACTCTTCACTCCTCCAAGCTAAAGGAGCATGTTCTAACCCAACACAAGGAAGCTAAGAACTTTGAAAAAAGGTTAGAGGAATTGCTAACTAGAATAACCAGGTTACAGAAGAACATAAATGACCTGATGGAGCTGAAAAACACAGCACGAGAACTTCATGAAACATACACAAGTATCAATGGCCAAATCCATCAAGCAGAAGAAATGATATCAGAGATCAAGGTCAACTTAAGGAAATAAAGCGTGAAGACAAGGTTAGAGAAAAAAGACTTTTGAGAAGATGGCTGAATAGGAACAGCTCCAGTCTGCAGCTCCCAGCGTGATCGATGCAGAAGATGAGTGATTTCTACATTTCCAACTGAGGTACCTGGTTCATCTCATTGGGACTGGTTGGACAGTGGGTGCAGCCCACAGAGGGTGAGCTGAAGCAGGGCGGGACGTCACCTCACCTGGGAAGCACAAGGGGTCAGGGGATTTCCCTTTCCTAGCCAAGGGAAGCCGTGACAGACTGTACCTGGAAAAACGGGGCACTTCTGCCCAAATACTGCACTTTTCCAATGGTCTCAGCAACCAGCAGACAAGGTGATTCTCTCCTGTGCCCAGCTCAGCGGGTCCCAAACCCACAGAGCCTTGCTCACTGCTAGCGCAGCAATCTGAGATCGATCTGTGAGGCGGCAGCCTGGCTGGGGGAGGGGCGTCTGCCATTGCTGAGGCTTCAGTAGGTAAACAAAGTGGCCAGGAAGCTCGAACTAGGCAGAGCCCACCGCAGCTCAACAAGGCCTACTGCCTCTAGACTCCACCTCTGTGGGCAGGGCATAGCTGAACAAAATGCAGCAGACAGCTTCTGCAGACTTAAACATCCCTGCCTGACAGCTCTGAAGAGAGCAGTGGTTCTCCCAACATGGTTTTTGAGCTCTGAGAACAGACAGACTTCCTCCTCAAGTGGGTCCCTGACCCCAGTGTAGCCTAACTGGGAGACACCTCCCAGCAGGGGCCGACAGAAACTTCATATAGGTGGGATGAAGCTTCCAGAGGAAGGATCAAGCAGCAATATTTGCTGTTCTGCAGCCTCCGCTGGTGTTACCCAGGCAAACAGCATCTGGAGTGCACCTCCAGCAACTCCAACAGACCTGCAGCTGAGGGACCTGACTGTTAGAAGGAAAACAAACAGAAAGGAATAGCATCAACATCAACAAAAAGGTCATCTACACCAAAACCCCATCTGTAGGTCACCAACATCAAAGACCAAAGGTAGATAAAACCACAAAGATGGGAAGAAACCAGAGCAGAAAAGCTGAAAATTCTAAAAATCAGAGCACCACTTCTCCTCCAAAGGATCACAGCTCCTCGCCAGCAAGGGAACAAAGATAGAAGGAGAATGACTTTGACGAGTTGACAGAAGGAGGCTTCAGAAATTCAGTAATAACAAACTTCTCTGAGCTAAAGGAGGATGTTCAAACCCATCGCAAGGAAGCTAAAAACCTTGAAAAAAGATTAGACGAATGGCTAATTAGAATAAACAGTGTAGAGAAGACCTTAAACGACCTGATGGAGCTAAAAACCATGGCACAAGAACTTCGTGACGCATGCACAGCTTCAATAGCTGATTCGATCAAGTGGAAGAAAGGGTATTAGTGATTGAAGATCAAATTAATGAAATAAAGTGAGAAAACAAGGTTAGAGAAAAAAAGAGTGAAAAGAAATGAACAAAGCCTTCAAGAAATATGGGACTATGTGAAAAGACCAAATCTACATTTGATTGGTGTACCTGAAAGTGATGGGGAGAATGGAACCAAGTTGGAAAACACTCTGCAGGATATTATCCAGGAGAATTTCCCCAAACTGGCAAGTCAGGCCAACATTCAAATTCAGGAAACACAGAGACCACCACAAAGATACTCCACAAGAAGAGCAACACCAATGCACATAATTGTCAGATTCACCAAGGTTGAAATGAAGGAAAAAGTGTTAAGGGCAACCAGAGAGAAAGGTCAAGTTACCCATGAAGGGAAGCCCATCAGACTAAGAGCAGATCTCTCAGAAGAAACCCTACAAGCCAGAAGATAGTGGGGACCAATATTCAACATTCTTAAAGAATTTTCAACCGAGAATTTCATATCCAGCCAAACTAAGCTTCGTAAGTGAAAGAGAAATAAAATCCTTTACAGACAAGCAAATGCTGAGAGATTTTGTCACCACCAGGCCTGCCTTACAAGAGCTCCTGAAGGAAGCACTAAACATGGAAAGAAACAATCGCTACCAGCCACTGCAAAAACATGCCAAACTGTAAAGACCATCGATGCTATGAAGAAACTACATCAATTAACAGGCAAAATAACCAGCAAACATCATAATGACAGGATCAAATTCACACATAACAATATTAACCTTAAATGCAAATGGGCTAAATGCCCCAACTAAAAGACACAGACTGGCAAATTGGATAAAGAGTCCCATCAGTGTGCTATATTCAGGAGACCCATCTCACGTGCAAAGACACATATATGCTCAAAATAAAGGGATGGAGGGATATTTACCAAGCAAATGGAAAGCAAAAAAATGTAGGGGTTGCAATCCTAGTCTCTGATAAAACAGACTTTAAACCAACAAAGATCAAAAAAGACAAAGAAGGCCACTACATAAAGGTAAAGGGATCAATGCAACAAGAAGAGCTAACTATTCTAAATATATATGCACCCAATACAGGAGCACCTGATTTGTAAAGCAAGTTATTAAAGACCTACAAAGAGACTTAGACTCCCACAAAATAATAGTGGGAGACTTTAACACCCCACTGTCAATATTAGACAGGTCAACCAGATAGAAAATTAACAAGAATATTCAGAACTTGAACTCAGCTCTGGACCAAGTGGACCTAATAGACATCTACAGAACTCTCCACCCCACATCAACAGAACACACATTCTTCTCAGCACATCATACTTATTCTAAAATTGACCACATAATTAGAAGAAAAACACTCCGCAGCAAATGCAAAACAATGGAAATCATAACAAAGTCTCTCAGACCATAGGGCAATCAAATTAGAACTCAGGATTAAGAAACTCACTCAAAACCACACAACTACATAGAAACTGAACAACCTGCTCCTGAATGACTACTGGGTAAATAACAAAATTAAAGCAGAAATAAATAAGTTCTTTGAAACCAATGAGAACAAAGGCACAATGTACCAGAATCTCTGGGACACAGCTAAAGCAGTGTTTAAGGGAAAATTTACAGCACTAAATGCCCACAGGAGAAAGCAGGAAAGATGTAAAATCAACACCCTAACACTACAATTGAAAAAACTAGAGAAGCAAGAGCAAATACATTCAAAAGCTAGCAGAAGACAAGAAACAACTAAGATCAGAGCAGAACTGAAGGAGATAAAGACACAAAAAAGCCCTTCAAAAAAATCAATGAATCCAGGAGCCGGTTTTTTGAAAAGACCAACAAAATAGATAGACCGCTAGCCAAACTAAAAAGAAGAAAAGAGAGAAGAATCAAATAGACACAATAAAAAAAATGATAAAGGGGATATCACCACCGATCCCACAGAAATACAAACTACCATCAGAGAATACTATAAACACCTCTACGCAAATAAACTAGAAAATCTAGAAGAAATGGATAAATTCCTCGACACATACACTCTCCTAAGACTAAACCAGGAAAAAGCTGAATCCCTGAATAGACCCATAACAAGTTCTGAAATTGAGGCAGTAATAGCTTACCAACCAAAAAAAACGCCCAGGGCCAGACAGATTCATAGCCTAATTCTACCAGAGGTACACGGAGGAGCTAGTACCATTCCTTCTGAAACTATTCCAAACAATAGAAAAAGAGGGACTCCTCCCTAACTCATTTTATGAGGCCAGCATCATCCTGATACCAAGACTGGCAGAGACACAACAAAAAAAGAAAATTTAAGGCCAATATCCCTGATGAACATCGATGTGAAAATCCTCAACAAAATACTGGCAAACCAAATCCAGCAGCACATCAAAAAGCTTATCCACCATAATCAAGTTGGCTTCATCCCTGGGATGCATGGCTGGTTCAACATATGCAAATCAATAAATGTAATCCATCACATAAACAGAACTAATGACAAAAAACACATGATTATCTCAATAGATGCAGAAAAGGCCTTTGACAAAATTCAACACTCCTTCTTGCTAAAAACTCTCTATAAACTAGGTATTGATGAAACGTATCTCAAAATAGTAAGAGCTATTTATGACAAACCCACAGACAATATCATACTGAATGGGCAAAACCTGGAAGGATTCCCTTTGAAAACTGGCACAAGACAAGGATGCCCTCTCTCACCACACATATTCAACATAGTATTGGAAGTTCTGGCCAGGGGAATCAGGCAAGAGAAAGAAATAAAGGGTATTCAAATAGGAAAAGAGGAAATCAAATTGTCTGTTTGCACATGACATGATTGTGTATTTAGAAAACCCCAGCGTCTCAGCCCCAAATTACCTTAAGCTGATAAGCAACTACAGCAAAGTCTCAGGATACAAAATGAATGTGCAAAAATCACAAGCATTCCTATACACCAATAATAGATGAACAGAGAGCCAAATTATCAGTGAACTCCCATTCACGATTGCTACAAAGAGAATAAAATACCCAGGAATACAACTTACAAGCCATGGGAAGGACCTCTTCAAAGAGAACTTCCCTTTAAGAATGAGGAAGGAAAAAGTGTTAAAGGCAACCAGCAGGTTGCCCTGCTCAAGGAAATAAAAGAGCATACAAACAAATGGAAAACCATTGCATGCTCATGGATAGGAAGAATCAATATCATGAAAATGGCCACACTGCCCAAAGTAATTTATAGATTCAATGCTATCCCCATCAAACTACCACTGACTTTCTTCACAGAATTAGAAAAAACTACTTTAAATTTCATATGGAACCAAAAAAAGAACACATATAGCCAAGACAATCCTAAGCAAAAAGAACAAAAGCTGGAGGCATCACACTTCCTGACTTCAAACTATACTACAAGGCTACAGTAACCAAGACAGCATGGTATGGTACATGCTGACATATAGACAAATGGAACAGAATAGAGGCCTCAGAAACAACACCACACATCTACAACCATCTGATCTTTGACAAACCTGACAAGAACAAGCAATGGGGAAAGGATTCCCTATTTAATAAATGGTGTTGGGAAAACTGGCTAGCCATATGCAGAAAACTGAAAATGGACCCCCTCCTTACACCTTATACAAAAATTAACTCAAGGTGGATTAAAGACTTAAACGTTAAGACCTAAAATCGTAAAAACCTAGGCAATACCTAGGGCAAAGACCTCATGACTAAAACACCAGAAGCAATGGCAACAAAAGCCAAAATTGACAAATGGGATCTAATTAAAGAGCTTCTGCACAACAAAAGAAACTATCATCAGAGTGAACAGGAAACCTACAGAATGGGAGAAAATTTTTGCAATCTATCCATCTGACAAAGGGCTAATACCCAGAATCTACCAAGAACTTAAACAAATTTACGAGAAAAAAACAACCCCATCAAAAAGTGGGCAAAAGATATGAATGGATACTTCTCAAAAGAAGACATGTATGTGGCCAACAAACATGAAATAAAGCTCATCATCACTGGTCATTAGAGAAATGCAAATCAAAACTGCAATGAAATACCATCTCACTCCAGTTAGAATGGCGATCATTAAAAAGTTGGGAAACAACAGACGCTAGAGAGGATGTGGAGAAATAGGAACACTTTCACACTGTTGGTGGGAGTGTAAATTAGTTCAACCATCGTGGAAGACGGTGTGATGATTCCTCAAGGATCTAGAACCAGAATATCATTTGACCCAGCAATCCCATTACTGGGTATATACCCAAAGGATTATAAATCATTCTACTATAAAGACACATGCATACATATGTTCACTGCAGCACTGTTCACAATAGCAAAGGCTTGGAACCAACCCAAATGCCCATCAATGATAGACTCGATAAAGAAAATGTGGCACATATACACCACGGAATACTATGCAGTCATAAAAAAGGATGAGTTCATGACCTTTGCAGGGACATGGATGAAGCTGGAAACCATCATTCTCAGCAAACTAACACAAGAACAGAAAACCAAACACCGCATGTTCTCACTCATAAGTGGGAGTTGAACAATGAGAACACATGGACACAGGGACGGAAACATCACACACCAGGGCCTGTTAGGGGGTTGGGGGTTAGGGGAGGGATAACACCAGGAGAAATACCTAATGTGGATGACAGGTTGATGGGTGCAGCAAATCACCATGGCACACGTATACCCATGTAACAAAACCGCACGTTCTGCACACGTATCCCAGAACTTAAAGTATAATAAAGTTTTTTTCAAAAAAAAAAAAAAAAAGGAGCTGGGTCTCTGATGATTTCAGAGCTACTTTAGCAGCAATAGACTGCTTGATTTTGCCTGAGAAAAAATATGTAATTCTAGCTGGTTCATTCTGCTGTTTGGGGCAAGGGTCTCAAAGAGCAAATTCTCATATTCTATCCTCTCATCTGGCTGTATTTTTATTACCACTTAACATAATAACATCTATTTCTTTGTTTAACTTGTTAATTATTTTTGTTCCCTACTAGATCATAAGCACCATGAGGTCAGGGACTTTGTTTTGCTCACAGTCATTTCTTAGAAGAGTGTCTAGCATATAGTAGGTACTTAAAAAATATTTGTTGAACATGTAATGAAGTGGACTACATTGGTTTAAAAGTGAAAACTGAATTAAATGACAACCTATACCCTGTTTCATACGAGCCATCATCAGCCAAATTTGCTCAATGCTTTCCAGAAATTACCCCAAAGCTTTTGATCAAACACAAATGAGCCAGGGCAAAAGAGGGAAAAACACTTTAGCAATCCAAAGGACTTGTCCCAAATTTACAAAGATCACAGGAAAGGAAAACAAAATCTGAAAATACATTTCCACTTCCAAAGGCAGCACTTGGACACAGTGGCCCTATTTGTACTCAGTGACAGCCAGATCCCAGGTCCAGGCAGGGCTCAGGGCACCACAGCATGAGGAATCTCATGCGTTCATTCTGGCATTGCTGGAGAGTGTTGGATTCTAAATAATGTGGGTTTTTTTAATTGTTCAAACCTCATTCTTAAAGGGAAGTGCTCCCTCCCCCATAAGAGGATAAGTCTGTGCCCAGAAAGTGAAGCCACCAAGCAACGCCTATCCTGGCCAAGTGGAAGCCCAAAAGATATGACCCAGACCACCGTGGAAGGCGGCAAGGCCCAAGGCACTACAGGGCTCCTTCTCAAAGCAGTAGCAGCAATTTTCCTAATTAACAGAGGAGGCCTCAGGGACCTGGAGAACCCCAGAAGAGATAGAAAGCCCAGTTTAAAAGATTCCAAACTCACAATGCTGGCTGTAAGTTCCAGGCCTGGAACTGGGGACCCAAGCCAAGCCGGGACCTTTTGTAAAAGAACACTCGGAGTAGGGCACGGGGGGATGGGGAAAGAAAGGTGGAGTGTGCTAAAATGCCACAGTAACTCTCAGAATAAACACCTGGCAGAATACCTCTACATCTGGAGCACATCACAAGACTGCAATTACATTTGGCCAGGCTAAGTGCTCCACAGCTGCTACAGGATAAAGGCGGGTAATTAAAAACAGCAGGTTGCCATGGTACAAAATTGGTCGCTGCTGAACAATTTGTGTGTTTGTCTTCAGAGCTAAAGTACTAGAATGAGTTATGTCTTTAGGGGGACAGGAAAGTGATTTCTCAAGACACCTAAACAGAGAGGAAATACAGGATAAAGAGAACTTATGAAGCACCTCCTCTGTGCCAGGTGCCACAAATGCACTTTTATTTTAATCCCCACCACCATCCTATAAATAGCAATTATTATCCCCCTTCCAGACAAGGAGACAGAGGACTAGTGACATGCCAGAGCCAAGTGGCTCAGTCAACATCCAACCAAGGTCTGACTCCAGAGCTGTTCTCTTTTCCTTCTACCATCAGCTCACTGGTCCTGGCCTGAAAATGCAAGTGTCATCAGGTGACGCTGAGGCACACGGAAAAGAATGTCGATGAGCCTGTAGATACCGGGAAGGTGCGGGCCCTCCAAGTTGTTTTCTGCAAGAAGGCAATCATTTAACACACAAACACACACAAGTATAAATTCCAAGTTAATTATCTGGTAAAGAAAGAGGCTTTGAGGCTTCATGAATATCAGCAAATGGCTCTTTGATCAAAATATGAAGGAAGGCTTTAGAAGGTGGCATTTCATTGCACATTTGTGTGAGGGGCAGGGCCAAGAGGGAGCTTTGCCATTCAAGATCAGAGGGGGTGTCTGGTTGAAGAGAGGGATGATGTTCAAGGCCAGCCTCAGAAGCACAGGGGTGAAGACGACTCACAAGTCCACTGACTCATCTCTCTGGCTGCACCTCACCCACCAGATCATCAGGCCTTGACTCTCTTCAGTGGGCTAGATAGTGGCCTCCAAAAAGATGTGTCCATGTCAAACCCCCATGAACAGTAAGTGTTGACTACTTTGGAAAAAGGAAGGAACTTTGCAGATGGAATCGAACTAAGAATGTTGAGATAAGATTATCCTGCATTATGTGGGTGGGCCCAGAATCCAATGACAAGTGTCCTTATAAGAAAACAGTGAGGCCGGGCATAGTGGCTCACGCCTGTAATCCCAGCACCTTGGGAGGCCAAGGCGGGTAGATCACTTGAGGTCAGGAATTCGAGACCAGCCTGGCCAACATGATGAAACCCCATCTCTACTAAAAATACAAAAATTAGATGAGCATGGCGGTGCATGTCTGTAATCCCAGCTACTCGGGAGGCTGAGGTGGGAGAATCACTTGAGCCCAGGAGGCGGGGTTTACAGTGAACCGAGATGGCACCACTACACTTCAGTCTGGGTGACAGAGCGAGACTTTGTCTCAAAAACAAACAAAAAAAAGACAGAAAACAGTGGAATAGAATGGGAGTCACCAGGGGTGGGGGAAGGGGGAGATGGAACATTGCTATTCAACAAACTTTCCATCATGCAAGATGAGTGAGTTCTCCAGATCTGCCATACAACACTGTGCTTATAGTTAACTATACTGTACTGTACATTTAAAAATGTGTTAAGAGGGTAGATCTCATGTTATCTGTTCCTACCACAAGAAAGAAAGTGGGAGAGAGAGAAGAAGGAAAGAAACAGTAAGCGGGAGATTTGAAACACAAAGAGGAGAAGGCCAAGAGAAGATGAAGGCAGACACTGGAGTGAAGCAGCCACTAGGCAAGCCAACGGCCTCCAGGAGCTGGAAGAGGCAAGGAACACGTGGTCCCCTAGAGGCCTCGGAGGGACAGCAGCCCTGCCAACACCTTGATTCATACTTCTGGCATACAAAACTGTGAGAAAATACAGTTCTGCTGTTTTAAGCCACCCAGTTTGTGGCAATTTGTTACATCAGGAAATTAATAGACCCCAATCTTTCAAAGTTTCCACTCTGTCTCTATGGAGCAGGCAGACCTTATGTGGGCACACAAGCAAGCCTTGCCTACCCCCACCCAGTGCCCACTGGTTTCTTTTGTCTCTGTTATGCCATCCTTTGTCGGCTCTTGGGCTTCTGCTGGGTGGCAAGTCATGTGACCGTGCCTCCTGCCCCCATGCCATCAGCACCCACCAGCAAGGGCACAGTGAGTCATAGCAGAGGCTCTGTCCCCTGATGTCCCTAAAACCACCGAGACTTCATGTTACACAGCTTTATGCTGCTGCTAGTAATGCTGCAACTCTCAGTCCCCATCATAGCTCCTGATGCTACCGCCTAATGAAGATACTTCAGGAAAATCCCACACTGGGCCCTGAAACAGCTGGCACCAGTCTTACCAGGATTTTTTCTCCTTATGGACACAGAGAGAGCTAAACAATCCAAGGTAATCCCCCTTCCCTCAAAGGTATCTCAAGTCTGCATTAAAAGAAAGGAGATACTGCCCACTAAACCCACACCTAGACCTCCTTTGCTTTCATAGGGTGTTCTTTGCGCTTCTGAAATACTTGTTTCCATAAATAGATTAAAGAGAAAATTGTCTCTACGTCCCAAATAAAGCAAAAATAAATATAATTGAATTTCACTTTGGGTCCACAATTTCTGCATCAAAGCAAATTATGATAAGGGTCAGAAGAAGTCCCTCTCTTTGCCAGAGCGGCAGCTTTGGCCAAGACAGTTTCAATGATGAGTACAATCCCTCTGTCTCGATCCATACCCATCAGCTCTGGGGCCCAAGACCATTCAAACAATGGAAGACACCCGCTGTCAAGCAGGCTCCATCAAAATATTGCTTAAGCATTGCATTTGGTAGTGAATAAAACCTGGATGAAACTCTTTACCAATCTCTGTCTCCTGTGGCCCAAAGTTATTATCCCATCAACATGAAGAAAAGCAAAATGGTCAGGCCCAGAGAAAGGTGGTATTTCTAAGTTGGGCAGTGCCTGAAAAGTCATCATGATGCTCCAGCTGATGACCCTGCCTCTACCTACTGACATCAGCCACTCAGCCAAGACCCTTTCAGAGATAGCCAGAGCCCTGTGCTGTCCCCTGCCAGGCAGGAGAACCCTCTCTCCCACTTTCATGACAAATTCTATGACACTGGTGCTAAAGCTCTCTAACCTTGGACTCAGCATCCAAGAATGACTTTAAATTAAAAAAAATTAAAAAAAAAAAAAAAGAACTATTTTTACATACAGCAACCTTTCTTCTCAATACAAAGACACAAGTTCCTAAGAGTTGAAGCACAGGAGAAATACAGGGAGAGGCAGGGTCAGAGCTGCACCTGCCCTTGAGACCTGGGACTTTGCTATTGGATCAAGTTCATATGCCTAACTCCTTCTTCCCACAGGATGAACTTTTTATAAGAGCCTCCATGGTGGGTGACAAAAATAGATTCCTGTTGGCACACCCCACCAGCATTCTTTCCAGGTCTGAATCCAGTGGGGCCAAGTTGAAGTTGAGTCACTTGCTACGCAAGTTCTGAACAGTCCCATATGGCCTCTACATGAAAATAGGAAACTCATCCTCGATTCTGAGAGCCCCTTTCTTCTAACTGAAGGTAATGAGAGGTTGTATTTATTAAGCACCTGTGACACACCACCTGTGTCATAGACGTTACCTCATTTTGTCATTACTAGCCCTAGAGGATGGGTTTTATTATTCCTGTTTCACCCACTTCTGCTGTGACCTATCTGCCTATTGGGGACAAGATTGTAGGCAGCCTGAAACAGAACATGAAAAATATTATGACCGATAATCATCAGCTGCTATAACAAGTCCTGGGCAGGGTGTGTCACAGGCTAGAAGTTTTTATTCTTTCTCAACACACAAAGCCCACAAATTAAAGGGCACCCAGTCCTGACCATAACGTAAGCATCCGCCTCCCCGTACCATTTTCTTTAATAACCAAGCTATTTGTCCTGAGGAGAGAACTCTTTGAATCCAACACAAAAGCCGAGTCTAGCACGTTCTATGAGCATTAAGGACTCAGCAGCCGGGTGACTGATGGGGTAAGGAGGAGGGATGGGGGATGGTAAGTGACAAGTCATTGATGTTGAAAGTTTAGCAGGGCTTTGCAGCAAGAACTCAACTGAAATAATACTCATGGTCCTGGGTATGTGTTTAAAAGTCTGATGCAGTTCCAGTAAGGATGCAGAAAGTCAGAAGTGACTATCATTCCCACAGTAACAACACGGCAAAGTCAAGTAAGCTGCAAGATCATAGCTTTAAAAAAAACCTATCAGAGAAGTGATGGCATAAACCCAAGCAAACTTAATTCCAGAAAGTGGCAAACTTTCCAGTAGAGAAGAGAAAGGTTCACCGTAGTTAGGGAAAAGAAAAAGCAGCTGAACCTTCAATGAACTGTTAATACCTGGGTGTAGGTTGCAGTGATGGATCAGAATTCCAGAGTAAGTCTGCCCCCACCAACCCACTCATTCCCACAGGCCTTCCCCAAGTGTATCAGGATATACCAAGGGCTTGGGCAGGGCAGGAGAGCTGACAAAGATTCCCTCGAGGTACATAAATACTTCCCCCGGAAAAAGGTGGGAGCCTACTGATGCCTAAGGGTAGGGCCAGGAGAACTGAGGAAAATCCTTTTTGAGATACTCCAGGACTTCACAGAGTGCTCAGCAGTGACCTTCAAAAACTGGGCAAGCAAAAGAACTGAGAGAATTCTCCACCAGGCCCGCCAGGCCCTCCAGGCCTTTACAAAGTGCATTCCAGTGGGCATTTGAAGACTAGGGTGAGGACAGCAGGATGGAGATAGATCTCTCAAGGAGCGGAAACCAGCAGCAGAAGAGAAGGAATACATATTAAAGGTAATGTAAAGGAAAATTTTACACACAGATACACAGACATCTTTGTTTCTTTGAAAGACTAAAGCAGAAATAATAACAATGTATTATGGGATTTACAGCATAATTAAAAGCAAAGTATGATAAAAGTACAAAGATTGAGAAGGGGAAGATTGCATTATATTGTTGTCAAGTTCCTATGTTGTTTATGAAGAGGTATAACATTATTTGAAGGTAGTTTGCTATAATGTAAAAGTGAATACTGTAATCTTCAAAGGAGTAGTTCTCAATTGGGGCAGTTTTGCCCTCCAGGGGACATTTGGCAATGTCTGGGTATTTTTGCTTGTTACAACTGGGGAGAGGAGGTGCTACTGTCATCTAGTGAGTAGAGACCAGGGATGATAGTAAATATTCTACCACGCACATCACAGCCCCCCATTGCAAAGAATTACATAGCAATAGTGCCAAGATTGAAAAATTCTTCTCTAAAAGAAACCACTAAAAAAACACAAGGAGATATATGGCAAAAGATGATAGAGGCAATAAAATGGAACACTTAAAAATACTCAATTCACCCAGAAGAAAGCAGGAAAGAAAAAACAATGAAACAAATAAAAAATAACTGCCAAGATTGTGGATTTAAACTAATCATATCAATGATTGCATTAAATGTACATAGATGAAACACACCGATTAAAACGCAAAGATAATCAGACTAGATTTAAAAAGCAAAGCCCAATTATATGCTGTTTTTGAGAAATATGCTTTAAATATGCTAATACAGAGAGGTTGAAAGTAAAGTTGAAAAAAAGACAAACTTTGCAAACATTACGTATAGGAAAGCTGGTGTGACCATATGAATCACAAAAACATAAACATGAAAAATACTATCATAACTACCAGGTCCAGTGTTCACGATTTGGTACACTAGTGAACATTAGAAGCCCAATCCCTGCCAGTATGCAATATACACATGTAACAAACATGCACCTGTACCCCTTGAATCTAAAATAAAATAAATTTTTAAAAAATAAGTACTATCAAATACTAAAAGAACATTTCATGAGAATCAGAGTCAATTCATCAAGGATACACAGTTCCAAATATGCATGTACCTAAGTGCACAACTTAAATTACATAAATGAAAAATTT
This sequence comes from Hylobates moloch, assembly GCF_009828535.3. Lineage (NCBI taxonomy): Eukaryota > Metazoa > Chordata > Mammalia > Primates > Hylobatidae > Hylobates > Hylobates moloch. The sequence goes on from NW_026652285.1 coordinate 80,847,135, forward strand.
ACAGAACCAAAGGGGGAAATAGGCAAATCCACAAACACAGCTGGAGATTTTAACATTCTTCTCTCCATAAGTTCTGTAAGCTGTAGACAAAAATTAATAAAGACATATAAGAGTTGAGCAACACTACCAACCAAATACTTACAAAACACTATATGTCACATTGCCGAATATACCTTGTTTTTAAGTGCATATGGACCACTCACCAGACTTGACCACGTGCTGGGCCATGAAATAAGCCTCAATGAATTGCAAAGAATTGAAATCATACAGAGGATGTTCTCTGGCCACAATGGAATTAACTAAAAAATCAGTAACAACAAGCTATCTAGAAAATTCCCCCAAAATACTTGGAAACTAAGCAGTACATTCTAAATATCTCATAAGTTTAAAAAGGAGTCATAGAAAAAAATAGAAAATATTTTAAACTAAATGATAATGAAAACATGACAAATGTGTGGGATGCAGCATATAATATTTTTTCTAATACTATTCCTATATTAGAAAAAAAGATAAAATGAAAATCAGTAATCTAATCTTGAATATTAAGAAGCTACAGCCCCTCAGTCAGGTCTCGTCCTGGATGCTGGGTCTCACTGGAGCTCACTGAGAAAGGTTATGGGGCCCCAGCCATGGAATATGAAGAGCAGTAGGCTGGAGGCAGGCAGGGCCTGTATTTGTGAGTACGTCCAAGAGGAAAAGCTATAAAGAAGCATACTTGGAGTGGAGGAGGGGCAGCAAGATGGCCAAACAGAAGCCTTCACCAATCATCCTCCCCACAGGAACACCAAGCTGAACAATTATCCACACAAAAACATGTCCCTAAGAACCAAAAGTCAAGTGAGTGATCACAGTACCTGGTTTTAACTTCATATCACTGAAAAAGGAACTGATGAGGGCCTTGAATTGCCAACATCACCCCTCCTCCATCCCCTAGCAGGGGACATGTGTTGCACAGACAGAATCTTTGCACTTGTAGGAGGGAAAGCACAGTGATTGCTGGACTTTGCATTGGAACTTAGTGCTGTCCTGTCACAGAAAGCAACACCAGGCAGAACTCAGCTGGTGCCCAAAGAGGAAGCATTTAGACCAGCCCTAACAAGAGGGGAATTGCCCATCACAGCAGTCAGAATCTGAGTTCCAACACGGAACTCAGCGAACTAAAGTGCCCTGGGATCCTAAATAAACCTGAAAGGCCCTCAAGGCCACAAGGACTCCAATTCTTGGACAAATCATGGTGCTGTGCTGGGCTCAGAGCCAGTGGACTTGGAGGGCACACAGCCTAGTGACACTGGGGCAGCCAAGGGAGTGCTTGCACTACCCTTCCCCCAACCCAGAAAGCATACCTCACAGCTCCGAAAGAGACTTCTTCTTCCCACTTGAGGGGAAGAGAGGGAAGAGGAAAGAGGACTTTGTCTTGCCACTTGGAAACCAGCTCAGTCATAATAGAATAGGGTACCAGGCAGAGTCCTGAGGCCCCCACTTCAGGCCCTAGCTCCCAGATAACATTTCTAGATAAACCCTGGCACAAAGGAACCTGCCCTCTTAAATGGAAAGACCCAGTCCTGGCAGGATGTATCACCTGCTGCCTAAAAGGCCCTTGCACCTTGAATAATCAGCAGTGATACCCAGGCAGCAATCACCATGGGCCTCAGGCAAGAATCCGAGACATGGTGGCTTTAGGTGTAACCCAGCCCATTATCAGCTATAGCAGCTACAAGAAGAGACTCTTTCTGCTTCAGAAAAGCAAAGAGAAAAGTAAAGCGAACTTTGTCTTGCAGCTTAGGTACCAGCTCTGCCTCAGTGGGGTGGAGAACTAAGTGGAATCTTAGGGTCCCCAATTCTAGGCCTTGACTCTTAGACAGTATTTCTGGCCTTGTCCTGGGCCAGAGGGGATCCTACTGCCCCGAAAGGAGAGTCAGGAGAGTCACAGGCCTGGTAGCATTCACCACAGCTGACTGAAGAGTTTTGGGCCTTGAGTGAACATCAGTGGTAGCCAGGGAGTACTCACCACAGGCCTGGGGCAGTGGTGGCCATGGAGAGAGATTCCTCTGTTTATGGAAAGGGGAGAGAAGAATGGGAAGCACTTGGTCTTGAGAATTGAATGCCAGCTCAGCCACAGTAGAATAAAGCACCAGATAGATTCCTAAGGTTTCCAAGTCCAGGCCTTGGCTCCTGGACAGCATCTCTGGACCTGCCCAGGGCCAGGGGAAACTGGCCACCCTGAAAGAAAGGATACAAAGCTTGGCTGGCTTGGCCACCTGCTAAGTGCAGAGCTCTAGGGCCTTGAGTGAACATATGCAGTAGCTAGACAGTGATCACCATGAGCCTTGGGTGAGGCTTAATACTGTACTGGCTTCAGGTCTGACCCAACACAGTCCCAGTGTCGGTGGCCACAGGAATGTCTGTGTCACCATCCCCCAGCTCCAGGCAGCTCAACACAAGGAGAGAGACTCCATTTTGGTGGGGAGCAAGTAAGGGAAGAGAACAAGTATCTATCTGGTAATCCAGAGAATTCTTCTGGATCTTATCCAAGACCACCAAGGTGGTACCTCTACAAGAACCACAGTGTTACTGGACTTGGGATGCCCCCCAATGCAGATAAAGCTGCAGAGACCAAATACTTCAATTATAACACCCAAGTGCCTCTGAATACCTGGAAAGCCTTCCCAAGAAAGATGGGTACAAACAAGCCCAGACTGCAAAAACTACAGTGAATAACTAACTTTTCAGTGGCCCAGACACTGACAAACATCCACAAGCATCAAGACCATTTAGGAAAATGTAAGCTCACCAAACAAACTAAATAAGGAACCAGGGATAAATCCTGGAATATGTGAACTTTCAGATAGAGAATTCAAAATAGCTGTTGTGAGGAAACGTAACAAAATTCAATATAACACAGAAAAGGAATTCAGAATCTTATCAGATAAAATTTTTGAAGAGACTGAAATAACAGTTAATCAAGCAGAAATTCTGGAATTAGAAAAATGCAATTGAAGGCTGAGGCAGGAGGTTCACGTGAGTCCAGGAGTTTAAAACCAGCCTTGGTGATATAGGGAAACCTCATCACTACAAAAAAATTTTTTTAAATTATCCAGGCATTGTGGCATATGCCTATAGTCCCAGCTACTCAGGAGGCTGAGGTGGGAGAATCTCTTGAGCCTGGGAGGTTGAGGCTTCAGTGAGCCATGATTGTACCACTGCACTCCAGCCTAGGCAACAGAGCAAGACCCTGTCTCAAAAAAAAAGAAAAAGAAAAATGTTATTGACATACCAAAGAATACATCAGAGTGTCTTATCAGCAGAATTGATCAAACACAAGAAATAATTAGTGAGCTCAAAGATAGGCTATTCGAAAATACAGTCAGCTGGGTGTGGTGGCGCATGCCTGTAATCCCAGCACTTTGGGAGGCCAAGGCAGGCGGATCACTTGAGATCAAGAGTTTGAGCCTGGCCAACATGGTGAAACCCCATCTCTACTAAAAATACAAAAATTAGCTGTGCATGGTGGCGTGGGCTTGCAGTCCCAGCTACTCTGGAGGCTGAGACAGTAGGATCGCTTGAACCTGGGAGGCAGAGGTTGCAGTGAACTGAGATGGTGCCACTGCACTCCAGCCTGGGCGACAGATGGGGGAGGAGGAGACGAACAGGAGGAAGAGGAGGAAGAAAAGGAACAAGAGGAAGAAGAGGAAGAAAAGGAACAAGAGGAAGAAGAGGAAGAGGAAGAAGAGGAAGAGGAAGAAGAGGAAAAGAGGAAGAAGAGGAAGAGGAAGAAGAGGAAGAGGAAGAAGAGGAAGAGGAAGAAGAGGAAGAGAAAGAAGAGGATGAAGAGGAAGAAGAAGAAGAAAAGAAGAAGAGGAGGAGGAGGAGGAAGAAGAGGAAGAAGAAGAGGAACAGGAAGAAAAAGAAGAAAAGAAGAAGACGAGGAGGAACAGGAGGAAGAGGAAGAAGAAGAAGAAAAGAAGAAGAGGAGGAAGAGGAAGAGGAAGAAGAATAAGGAGGAGAAAATATACAAAGGAGACAAAAGAAAAATAAAGAATGAAGCATATTTACATGATCTAGAAAATAGCTCTAAAAAGGCAAGTCTAAGAGTTACTGCCCTTTAAAAGGAGGCAGAGGGTACAGCGTGGGGGCTCACACCTGTACTCTCCACACTTTGGGAGACCAAGGTGGGGGGGTTCATCTGAAGTCGGGAGTTTGGGACCAGCCTGGCCAACATGGCGAAACCCCATCTCTACTAAAAAATATAAAAATTAGCCAGGCATGAGGCACGCATCTGTAGTTCCACCTAATTGGGAGGCTGAGGTGGTAGAATCACTTGAACCTGAGAGATGGAGGTTGCAGTGAGCCAAGATCGCACCACTGCTCTCCAGCCTGGATGACACAGCAAGACTCAAAAAAAAAATTTTTTAATGGAGGAAGAAAGTTTATTCAAAGAAATAAAAACAGAATTTCCCAAACCTAAAGAAAGATATCAATATTCAAGCACAAGAACATTATAGAACATCAAGCAGATTTAACCCAAATAAGAATACCTCAAGATAGTTAACAAACTCCCAGAGGACAATGATAAAGAAAGGATTCTAAAAACTACAAGAGAAAAAAACAAATAACATACAATGAAGCTCCAATACATCTGGCAGCAGATTTCTCAGTGGAAACCTTATAGGCCAGGAGAGAGTGACATGACATATTTAAAGTGCTAAAGGCAAAAAAACAAACAAAAAAACCTTATATCCTAGAATATTATATCCAGTGAAAATATCCTTCAGAAAGAGTTTTCCAGACAAACAGAAGCTGAGGGATTTTATCAGTACCAGAACATTTCTACAAGAAATGCTGAAGAGAGTTCTTCAGTCTGAAAGAAAGGGATGTTAATGAGCAATATCATCTGAAGATACAAAACTTAGTGGTATAGTAAATACACAGAAAACACAGAATATAACACTGTAATTATGGTGTTGAGTAGAAATCTTGATGTCTATCTTGAGTAGAAAGACTAAAAGATGAACTAATCAAACATAATAACTACAACAACTTTTCAAGACATAGCTAGTACAATAAGATATAAACAAAAACAACAAAAAGTTTAAAAGTTGGGGGATGAAGTTAAATGTAAAGTTTTTATTAGTTTTCTCTTTGCTTGTTGGTTTATGTAATCAGCGTTAAGTTGTCATCAGTTTAAAATAATGAGTTATATTATTTGCAAGCCTCATGGTACCCTCAAATCAAAAAACATACAACAGATACACACAAAATAAAAAGAAATTAAAACATACCACCAGAGAAAATCACCTTCACTAAAAGGAGGACAGGAAGGAAAGAAAGAAGAGATGACCACAAAGCAATCAGAAAACAAGTAACAAAATGGCAGGAATAAGTTCTTACATATCAATAATAACATTGAATATAAATGGACTAAACTCTTCAATCAAAAGACAGAGTGGCTGAATGAATAAAAAAGCAAGACCCAATCATCTGTTGCCTACAAGAACCACACGTCACCTATATACACACACGTAGACTGAAAATAGAGATGAGAAAAGGTATTCCATGCAAATGGAACCCAAAAAAGAACAGGAGTAGCTATACTTACATCAGACAAAATATATTTCAAGATTAAAAACTCTAAAAAGACACAAAGAGGGTCACTGTATAATGATAAAGGGGTCAATTCAGCAAGAAGATATAACAATTGTAAATATCTATACACACACTACTGGAACACCAAGATATGTGAAGAAAATATTATTAGAGCTAACAAGAGATAGAACCCAATACCTGGCCGATAATAGCTTCAACACCCCACTTTCAGCATTGGACAGATCATCCAGACAGAAAATCAATGAAGAAACATCAGACTTAATCTGCACTACAGACCAAATGGACCTAACATTTACAGACCATTTGATCCAAAAGCTACAGAATACACATTCTTCTCCTCAGCACATGGATTATTCTCAAGAACAGACCATATGTTAGGCCACAAAACAAGTCTTAAAACATTCAGAAAAATTGAAATCATATAAAGTATCTGCCCTGATCACAATGGGATATAATGAGAAATCAAAAATAAGGAATTTGGGAAACTATAGAAACACTTAGAAATTAAACAATATGGCCAGGCATGGTGGCTCATGCCTGTAATCCCAGCACTTTGGGAGTACGAGGTGGGTGGATCACGAGGTCATGAGATCAAGACCATCCTGGCTAACACAGTGAAACCCTCTCTCTACTAAAAATACAAAAAATTAGCCAGGTGTGCTGGCAGGCACCTGTAGTCCTAGCTACTCGGGAGGCTGAGGCAGGAGAATGGCGTGAACCTAGGAGGCGAAGCTTGCAGTAAGCTGAGATCACACCACCGCACTCCATCCTGGGCGTCAGAGCGAGACTCCGTCTCAGAAAAAAAAAGAAAAAAGAAAATTAAACAATATGCTCCTGCATGACCAGGGAGTCAATGAAGAAATTAAAGAAAGCAATTCAAAATTTTTCTTGAAACAAATAATGGAAACACACATACCAAAACCTATTGGATACAGCAAAAGCAGTAATAAGAAGACAGTTTATAGCTACAAGCACCTACATCAAAAAAGAAAACTCAAATAAACAACCTAATGATGCATCTTAACAAACTAGAAAAGCAAAAGCAAAACAAACCCCAAATTAGAAGAAAAGAAATCATAAATATCAACAGAACTAAATGAAATAAATGAAGAAAACCATAGAAAAGATCAAAGAAACAAAAATTTGGCTTTTGGAAAAATAAATAAAATTGACAAACCTTTAACCAGACTAGGAAAAAAAGAGAAAAGACAAAATCAGAGATGAAAAAGGAGATATTACAACTATGATACTGCAGAAATTCAAAGGATCATCAGAGGCTATTACCAGCAACTATAGACAAATAAATTGGAAAACCTAGAAGAAGTAAACTCCTAGACACTTGCAACCTACCAAGATTGAATCATGAAGAAATTAAAAACCTGGACAGACCAATAACAAGGTATTGAAGCCATAATAAAAAAAAATCCCAGTAAAGAAAGCCTGGAACTTGATGGCTTCGCTGCTGAATTTTATCAAACATTTAAAGAACAACTAATACCAATCCTACCCAAAATATTTCAAAAAATAGAGGAGTACAGAATACTTTCAAACTCATTCTATGAGGCCAGTATTAGACTGATACCAAAACCAGACAAAAACACGTCAAAAAAAAGAAAACTACAGTCTAATATCCCTAATGAAAACTGTTGCAAAAAATCCTCAACAAAATATTAGCAAACCAAATTCAGCAACACATTAAAAAAGATCATTCGTTATGACCAAACAGGATTTATCCCAGAGATGCAAGGATGATTCAACATACACAAATCAATGTGATACATCATATCATCAGAATGAAGGACAAAAACTATACAATCATTTCATTGGATGCTGAAAAAGCATTTGATACAATTCAACATCACTTCATGATTAAAAAAAACTGTGCATAGAAGGAACATACCTCAACACAACAAAAGCCATATATGACAGACCCACGGCTAGTATCATACTGAATGAGAAAAACTAGAAGCCTTTCCTCTAAGATCTAGAACATGACAAGGATGCTCATTTTCACTACTGTTATTCAACATACTACTACAAGTCCCAGCTAGAGCAATCGGACAAGAGAAAGAAATAAAAGCCATCCAAGTTAGAAAGGAATAAGTCAAATTATCCTTGCTTGCAGATGATATGATCTTATACTTGAAAAAATCTAGACTCCAAAAAAAACTATTATGACTGATAAACAAATTTAGTAAAGTTGCAGCATACAAAATCAAAACACAAAAATCAGTAGCAGTTCTACACGCCAACAGCGATCAATCTGAAAAAGAAGTCAAGAAAGTTATCCCATTTAAGTGAAAGATCTATACAATGAAAACTGTAAAACATTGATAAAAGAAATTGAAGAGGACACAAAAAAAGAAAGATATTCCATGTTCACAGACTGACAGAATCAAAATTGTTAAAATGTCCATACTACCTAAAGCAATCTACAGATTCAAAGCAATCTCTATCAAAATACCAATGACATTATCCACAGAAATAGAAAAAAAAAAATCCTAAAATGTATATGGATCCACAAAAGACCCAAAATAAGCAAAGCTATCCTTAGCAAAAAGAACAAAACCGGAGGAATCACATTACCTGACTTCAAATTATACTACAGAGCTATGGTAACCAAAACAGCATGGTACTAGCATAAAAAGACACATAGACCAATGGAACAGAATTTAAAAACCCAAAAACAAATCGATACACCTACAGTAAACTCCTTTTCAACAAGGTTGCCAAGAACATACAATGGAGAAAGAACAATCTCCTCAATAAATGATGCTGGGAAAACTGGATATCCATATGCAGAAGAATAAAAATAGACCCCTATCTCTTGCCATATATAAAAATCAAGTCAAAAAGGATTAACGACTTAAATCTAAGACCTCAAACCATGAAACTACTAAAACACAACATTAGAAACATTAGGGAAACTCTCTATGACTTCGGACTAGTGGAAGATTATTTGAGTAATATCCCACAAGCATAGGCAAGCAAAGCAAAAATGAACAAATGGGATCCTATCAAGTTAAAAAGCTTCTGCACACCAAAGGAAACAATCAGCAAAGTGAACACACAACCAACAGAATGGAAGAAAATATTTGCAAACTATCCATCTAACAAGGGATTAATAACCAGAATACATAAGGAGCTCAAATGACTATACAGGGAAAAAAATCTAATACCCTGATTTAAAAATGGGCAAAAGATCTGAATAGAAATTTCTCAAAAGAAGACATACAAATGACAAACAATTATATGAAAAGACATACAAATGGCAAACAATTATATGAAAAGGTCTCAGCATTACTGATCATCAGAGAAATGCAAATCAAAACTATCATGAGATATCTCACCCCAGTTAAAGTCCTTCTATCCAAAAAACAGGCAATAACAAATGCTGGTGAGTATGTGGAGAAAAAAGAACCCTCGTACACTGTTGGTATATGTAAATGTAAATTAGTACAACCACTATGGAGAACAGTTTGGAAATTCCTCAAGAAACTAAAAATAGAGCTATCATATGTTCTAGTGATCCCACTGTTATATATATACCCAAAAGAAAGAAAACCAGTATATAGAAGAGATATCTGCACTCCCATGTTTATTGTAGGACTACTGACAATAGTCAATTTTTGAAAGCAAACTAAGTATCCACAGACAAATGAATAAAGAGAATGTGGTACATATACACAATGAAGTATTTGACCATAAATAAAATGACATCCTGTCATTTGCAACAACATGGACGGTACTGGAGGTCACTATGTTAAGTGAAATAAGCCAGGCAAAGAAAAACAAACTTTGCATTTTCTCACTTATTTGTGGTAGCTAAAAATTAAAACAACTGAACTAATGGGGATAGAGAGTAGAACAATGGTTCAGAAGCTAGGAAGGGTAGTTGTGGGGGAAGTACTCATTTCCCATGCTTAATGGGTATAAAAATAGAGTGAGAAAGATCTAGTATTTGATAGCACAACAGGGTAACTATAGTCAATAATTTATTGTACATTTATGATATGGTTTGGCTGTGTCCCCACCCAAATCTCATCTTGAACTGTAGCTCCCATAATCCCCAAATGTCATGGGAGGGACCCAGTGGGAGGTAATTGAATCATGGGAGTGGGTTTTCCCATGCTGTTCTCATGATGGTGAATAAGTCTCACAAGATCGGATGGTTTTGTAAAGGGCCGTTCCCCTGTACATGCTCTCTTGCCTGCCACCATGTAAGACATGTCTTTGATCCTCCTTTGCCTTCTGTCATGATTGTTAGGCCTCACCAGCCTCCCCTGGTAGCATGTGGAACTGTGAATCCATTAAACCTCTTTTTCTTTATAAATTATGCAGTCGCAGATATGTCTTTATTAGTAGCATAAGAACAGACTATTACAATTTAAAAATAACTAAAAGAGTTAATTAGATTGTTTGTAACACAAAAGTTAAATGCTCAAGGATGCCCCATTTACCCTGATGTGATTACTACACATTTTATGCCTATATCAAAATATCTCATGTACCCCATAAATATATACACCTACTATGTATGCATGAACATTAAAAATTTAAAAAGAAACTAGAAAAAAAAAAAAACCAAAGTACTAAGTAGAAGAAAGGAAATACAAATAAGAGCAGAATTAATCAAACAGAAAGTGGACAAAGAGAAAATTTAAAAGTCAATAGTTGGTTCTTTGATTAGCCAATAAAATTGATGGACAGGCACACTGGCTCATGCCTATAATCCCAGCATTTTGGGAGGCTGAGGCAGGCCGATCACAAGGTCAGGAGATCGAGACCATCCTGGCTAACACAGTGAAACCCTATCTCTACTAAAAATACAAAAATTAGCCGGCTGTGGTGGCACGCGCCTGTAGTCCCAGCTACTCGGAAGGCTGAGACAGAGGAATCGCTTGAACCCAGGAGGTGGAGGTTGCAGTGAGCTGAGACCAAGCCACTGTACTCCAGCCTGGGCAACAGAGTGAGACACCATCTCAAAAAAATAAATTGATAAAATGCTAACAAGATTAATAACTAAAAAAGAAAGAAAACATAAATTACCAACGTAAGAAATGAAGGAATGGACATATGGGATATTATAGACAACTTTATGCTAACAAATTTGAAAAACTAAGATGAATGAACAAAACTGACACAGAAGAATTAGAAAAGCAATTGCCTCATATCTACTTTTTGTATTGATTCATTATCAAAAAACCTGCTAACAAAGAACACTCCAGGTCCAGATAGCTTCACCAGTAAATTATCTCAACAACTTAAAGAAAATATAATACCAAATTTATACAAACTCTTTTAGAAAATAGAAGGGAATACTTTCTCAACCAATTTTTTGAAGCCAGCATTACCTAATATCAAAACCAAATAACACATAACAAGAAAATTACTCACGATTATATATTGAAAATGCTCAACAAAATATTAGCAATATATAAAAAGGATAACACAACAAGACCCAGTGAGATTTACCCCAGAAATGCAGGCTTAGTTTAGCATTAGTGAATCCATCAACTCAATTAATTCACCACATTCTCAGAATAAGAGAGAAAATTCATGCGGTTAACTCAATAGATGAGAAAAAAGTATTTGACAAAATTTAACACTCATGCATAAAAAAAAATTGAAGTGAGAAAAGGGAAACTTCTTCAATCTGATCAAGAGATTCTACAAAAAACTTACTGCTAATATCATATTTAATGATGAAATGTTCTTCTAATAAGAATAGGAGCAAAGAAAAATGTTACCACCACTTTCTTTAAACATATTATTGGATATCTACCTGGTACAATAAGGCTCAATAAGAAATAAACAGTACATAAATTGGAAAGGAAGTAGTAAAACTGTGATCATAGATG
>NW_026652285.1:80873599-81191785 GCF_009828535.3 Hylobates moloch
AAAAAAAAAGAAAAGAAAAGAAACCATACTTCCTTGTACCTTACCTGGACCACAGCAGCCTTATGAGGTCTCTCCCAGAGACTTACAGGGAGAAAGCTGGAAACTCCTACCCTATCAATAGAATCCCCTTTATGAACCTTCTGGGAAGCAGCAAGTGTTTATATCTTGATCTGGACAATGTTAAAGGCAATGGATACATATGTAAGTCAAAAAATTCACCCAGCTGTAAAGACTGTTAGTATCATTTATGCACTCTACTATATATATATATATATATATAATTCCTCATTGGACAAAAGTTTTAACATGCCATTTAAAGTTCTATATGTATACTTGGGAAGAAAAAACAACATTTGGAAGAATAAAAGCCAAGGTAACGTAAAAATGGGGGAAAAATGAGCATTACCCATACACTTGGTGATTTAGGAAAGAGGGCATTAAACTTGAGTGGCCGGGGAGATGAGGAGATGGGAAGACAATCATATGGATGTGAGGAAAACCGGACTCTCACCCAGGCAATTAAAGTGTTTGAAATAAAAAACTAAAATAGTAGACTCTGTACTAGGCCTTGCAGACTGATTCTAGCCTGGACTTTACTCCTGACTGGTGGGAGGAGACTGTCTTTCTATATTGGGGCAGCAGGATACCATGTGCTTAAAAGACACAGTGGGCAGTGCTTTGTCACTTACCTGGTCCCCCAGCTTAAGATAATCTGAAAGTACCAGCTTCCGGCATGTATGGGACAATATCCAAGTCTTTCAGCCATACCCAAATTTCAGTGTAGACAGGGCCCATGTGGACATGTTTCAAATACTTCCAAAATATATTATTGGACTCTCAAGATTCCATTTACTGTCATGAATGGAACAGGCCACATTACAAAGAATTGGGTTTCCCATTGAGAGGGGAACGTGAATACTTCAGGGATATTCTTGAGAAGTGGACTCCAGTCCGAAGAAGAATCTTTCTCTTCTCAAAGAGCTGATGTTTTACAGCCTCCTCATGCTGGGTGAGGAAAGCCATGGAGAGAATTAGAACCACGATAGGGTGAAGGCCTGACCCTATGTTCCACTGACTGTCATTCCAACAAACTTTTTTTCAATGCCACAGGGCTAGTTTGAGGCAAACGTTTTGATGCAGGGTAGGCTGGTGAAAATATATATATATATATATATATATATTCAGAGAACAAGCTCACATTCCCAAACGTTTGCTTGTACCTGAACAGGAACACCAAAATGAATGAAAGGCAGTGTCACATAGCAAGAAGGGAGTGAGCTGGGAGTTGGGCCTTTTCCAAATCTTGGCTCTGATACCTGTGCTGTTTGACCTTAGCCTGCCTCTAGCCCTCCCTGGTCATCAGTTTCATCTGCCATAAAATAAGGCAATTACTTTTTTCCAAACTTCAGTCATGTAAGCCCCATCTTCACTATGTTTCCCATGTTGACATATGCTACATTGTGATTTTTGTCACATCTACATGTCATCTGCAGTTTACATTTGCAGTTACAGTTTTCTCACTTCCTCACATTTTTTCCTTGAAACTGACTTTAAAAAGGAAATTTTAGGCTGGGTACCGTGGCTCACACCTGTAATCCCAGCACTTTGGGAGGCAGAGGCAGGTGGATCATCTGAGGTCAGGAGTTGGAGACCAGCCTGGCCGACATGGTGAAACCCTGTCTCTAACTAAAAATACAAAAATTAGCCAGGCGTGGTAGCACACACCTGTAGTCCCAGCTACTTGGGAGGCTGAAGCAGGAGAATCGCTTGAACCCGGGAGGCAGAGGTTGCAGTGAGCCGAGATCATGCCACTGCACTCCAGCCTGGGAGACAGAGAAAGACTGTCTCAAAAAAAAAAAAAGGAAATTTTATAGGATTACCATGGATAGAAATCACTATCACTTGTCTGAACAGAGGCAGTCATGAACATAAATAAAATAAAGGAGAATGATGCTTCTAATTATCTCTGGAAAGTGCTGCCTGTTGAGGACTGGCTGCCTGAGATTCAGCCTCTCCTTTTGAAGCAGAGAGATTAGTAAATGGTAGCAGTGTTGAGGACATCCCAACATCCACCTGAGATTTTCCTCTTTTCTAGTCAAAAAGATTGAAAGAGAACTTAAAAGAGAATAACTTTTCACTACAGAACTCAAAGTTAATATCCTACTATATCACCTAAATTATCTCAATACTCCTGTGGGGTAGGAAACAATTGATAGTATCTAACGTCTTCTCCCACAATGATATCCCATTTTTGCCTTCCTATAGAGAAAGGATGATCATAATTAGTGGAAAATCTGAGTTATGGACTATTCCGAGAAAAAAAAAGTCTTTCAATATCCAAACAGAAATGTTGTCAAAACATTTTCCAATTAGAAGGACCTTGAATATATATTAATAAGCAGATAGAAATGATTTGAGATTTGCATGGTCATCATATACTTTAAAATAAACACTTCCAAATGATTTGGCAGTGCCTGAACCATTGTTCATCCTCTTGAGTAACTTAAACACCACCCCCCTAAAATCTTGTTTACATCATTGATTTGCTTAATGAGGCATTTTGTCAGGCAGTATATAAATTTAAGCAGAGCCTATGTCATCAAATTAGCACAGCTCAAAATCAGTGAAGTTCAAATGACTCATGATATCAGAGATATTACAAAAACAAGTATCAGTGGATGTTTTGGCCATATATTCATTATAATGAATTAGTCGGATTGACACAGCAAAGCCTTATTATAGGATTCTCCAAGGGAGTTATTTCTCTGGAACCATTTAAATATAATACTTGTCCTAGTTGGACAGATACCAAATGAGGTTAAAAGCCTTCAAATATCTCTGAATGATCTTAGATTAATTGATACATGTAGCCTTTCGACTATAGCAGAATATTCACTAATCTTAGTTTTATTCTTTCCTAAGTTTTTCCCTTTTTGATTTTGCTACTTTATGTGATCTTGGGAAAGTTCCTTTCTCTTTCTGGAATTAATATCCAACGTTTGTTTTTAAAAGGGGTTGGAAGTTGGACTGGAGCAGAAGTTAGCATACTTTTTCTGTGAAAGAGCAGATAGTAAATATTTCCAGCTTCATAGGCCGTCTGGTCTGTTACAACTCAGTAATTGTAGCAAGAAAGCAACTGCTGGCAATATGTAAATGAATGAGCATGGCTGTGTCCCAATAAAACTTTATTTACAAAAATAGATGGTGGACCAGATTTGGCCCATGGGCCCATAGTTTGCCTTTCTTGGGCTAGAGGATCTCTAACTTTCAGTCCTGACATTGTCTTTGTGTTGAAGGGAAGACGCTTGCCCAAAGTCTATCATTTGACGGAGCTGGGACTGAAACCTGGGTCTCTAAATTTAAGTTCAGAAATCATTTCCCACAACAGACTACCTGACCAACCAACAAACCTGCAACTACAAGACAGGACATCAAGTGCCTTCACCGAGAATGGGAAGAATTGCTGTTACCATGTCAGGCACAATTACTTTAAAATTACTTTAGCAGAAAGTCATTAGATTCCATGATCAAGGTGGCATTAAGTTTTTCCTCTATTGCCAAGAAATGTAACAATTGGAAGAAAGAAATTTGAGAAGGCCAGGGGTGGTGGGGGCAGCTTTGGATATTCATAAAAGTCCTACAGTGAAACGAGAACTATTTCTTATTCACCTCACATGGGAACAGCACAATATGTTATATAACAAAGCACTTTCATATGTGTTGTTTAATTGTCACAACATCTCTGTGATGTAGGACTCAAAGGCTCTGAGTAAATATGGTCACTTAGTAACTGACATCAGCGGCAGGAAACAATGGTTTATGCTATGCCTGCGTTTCATTCATCCACCTATTCACTTCTCTATTCATCTATTTAGACAAGTATTTGACAGACAATTGACAAGGCAGGTGATAGGCAGTTAAATTAAGCCACATTGTTCCTGCCCTCATGCAGCTTACAGTCCAGTGGGGGAAAGAGACAATGAACAACAACAAAAAAAACACCATTAAGTAATTATGAACAGGGCTAACAAGGTGCTAAGAAGAAAACAAACATGGAGAAAGGATAGAGAATTGAGGTGGAAGCTTCCTCAAGTACAGGGGTCAGAAGAGGCTTCTGGGCCGGGCACGGTGGCTCACGCCTGTAATCCCAGCACTTTGGGAGGCCGAGGCGGGTGGATCACAAGGTCAGGAGATCGAGACCATCCTGACTAACATGGTGAAACCCCATCTCTACTAAAAAATACAAAAAATTAGCTGGGTGTGGTGGCACGTGCCTGCAGTCCCAGCTACTCAGGAGGCTGAGGCAGGACAATGGCTTGAACCTGGGAAGCGGAGCTTGCAGTGAGCAGAGATTGCGCCACTGCACTCCAGCCTGGGCAAAAGAGCAAGACTCCATCTCAAAAAAAAAAAAAAAAGAAGAGGCTTCTGAAGAAGATAGTTTGCAGCTGAACTAGGAAGGTTGGGAAGAAGCCATGGCAAGAGGAGAAGAACTTGATGGGTTCAAGGAAAAAAAAAAAAAAAAAAAAAAAAGTCTGGGTGTTGGAGTCAAAGAGCTGACATCCAGGAAGGTCATTCCCCAGTGTGAGACCCAGGCTCGCCATCAACAGAATGGAAATGCCAACACCTTCCAGCGATGAAGCCACATTGCTGGAGTTCAGGTCCTCTCCTCTTTTAACATATTAGTCCATTTTCACACGGCTATAAAAATACTACCCAAGACTGGGTAATTTTTAAAGGAAAGAGGTTTAATTGACTCATAGTTTCATATGGCTGGGGAGGCCTCAGGAAACTTCCAATCATAACAGAAGGCGAAGAAAAAGCAAGTACCCTCTTCACAAGGTGGCAACAAAGAGAAGAATGAAGGAGGAACTTCCAAACACTTATAAAACTATCAGATGTTGTGAGAACTCACTATCATGAGAACAGGATGGGGGAAACTGCCCCCATGATCCAATCACCCCTGCTCTCTCAACACGTGGGGATTACAAGTTCCTTCCTTGACACGTGGGAATTACAATTTGAGATGAGATTTGGGTAGGGACACAGACTGAAACTATATCACATGAATATAAGACCAGTAGCAAGTTACTTAACTATCTTATGACTCCATTACCTTCCCTAAAAACTGGCATGATAACAATGATACCCTACCTCACTGGTAGGTGGTGGTAGAGAGGTTTAATGAGATCACCCTGTAAAGCATTAAGCATAGCACCTAGTATCCAGTAAGTGCTTAACAGACTGTTGTGAGGATTAGAAAAATAATGGGGAGGAAAGGGAACCTCTTTTAAACTACTCTATGCCCAGACTGTATTAAGCGATTATTTTCATTATCCTCACAGTCCTATGTTACAAGTAAAGGATAAATGTATTCCTAACCCAAAGTCACATTATGATAAATAGTGAGATCAGGATCTAGCTCAGGTCTAGATGATTTCATAGGCCACAATTTACCTGGTCTTTCACTGTTATTCCAAGGAAACATCAGAGGTCCAGTTCTGCCCTACAGGGAAAGCCACCCATCCCATGCTGGTGCCTGAAGAGCCAAGATTCTGGTGGAGGGGCTATAGTTCTGCTCAGAGTAAACAGGACAGCCATCTAGGCTTGTGAAAAGGACTCCCCGTCCAAGCAGGATCCAGGATCCATCCATCATCCCAGTCTCCACTGTCCATCCCTGTCTCTATCCATCACCACTATCTTCATCCGTCCATCCCAGTCCCCATCCATCCATCCCAGTCCCCATCATCCATCCCAGGGTCCATCCATTTATCACAGCTTCTATCCATCCATCACAGTCTCTGTCCATCCATCCCAGTATCTATCCATCATCAGTCTTCATCCATCCATCCCAGTCCCCATCATCCATCCCAGTGTCCATCTATTTACCAGTCTCTATCCATCCATCAGTCTCTGTCCATTCATCCCAGTCTCTATTCATTTGTCACTGTCTTCATCCATCCATGCAAGTCTGTCCATCCATCCCAGTCTCCATTGACCATCCCAGTGTCTGTCTACTTATCGATCTCTAATCTATCCCTCAGTTTCCATCTATCCATCCCAGTCTCTATCATCCATCCCAGTCTCTATCCATTTATCACTGTCTCCATCCATTCATCTATCACAGTCTCCATCCACCCAACGCAGTTTCCATCATCCATCCTAGTCTCTTTCCATCTAACATAGTCTCCATCCATTTATCCTAATCTCTGTTCATCCACCACAGTCTCCATCCATCCATCACTGTCTGTCTGTCCTTCACAGTCTCCAACAGATGTCCCCTGTCAGTCAATTAAGCCAAGCACCTTCCCTTCTAGGGCTTCCTGTGCTATTTAATCTCCCCCTTCTACAAACAAGGACTCTAAGGCTCAGAGAACTGATATAAACAGCTTGGACATCATACAAAAGGGAAATGGTAAAGTCTGAATTCAAACCCAGATCAACTTGATTCAAAATCTACATCCTTTGGCATGTTGTCATGAAGTTTCTCCTTAACGATAGAAAACACTTTGGGTAGTGCGTGGCATTTTAGAGACTTCACATTTTAATGAATATGATAGGAGATGAGAGAGGAAGAGAGGAGAGGAGGCAGCAGGATAGGGTAGGATAGAACAGAGCAGAAAGAATTTTCCATGACAGAACAAAAATGTGGCTAATAAAGAAGTTATCTGATGAATCACATTTTCCCCCTTTCCACTTTCCTTTCTAACCTTTAGTTCCATCCATCTACCCCATAAAGGTGCTCCTGTGAACCTTCCTGCAGATGCTTAAATAATTAACTGAATAGCATTTCGTATCTGTAGAATCTCTAAAGAATTCTATTAAGAGCCACCACTGACTGGGAGCAATGGCTCACGCCTCTAATCCCAGCAGTTTGGGAGGCCCAGGTAGGTGGATCACCTGAGGTCAGGAATTCGAGACCAGCCTGGCCAACATGGTGAAACCCCATCTCTACTAAAAATACAAAAAATTAGCTGGGCATGGTGGTGATACCTGTAATCCCAGCTACTCAGGAGGCTGAGGCAGGAGAATCACTTGAACCCGGGAGGCGGAGGTTGCAATGAGCTGAGATCGCACCATTGCACTCCAGCCTGGAATACATTTTTTTTAAGACTCCATCTTAAAAAAAAAAAAAAAAAAAAAAAAGCCATCACTTATTGGGTACCTACTATGAGCCAGGCACTGTACGAGGTATTTTCCCAACCTTGTTTCTAAAATACCTCTAAAATGGACAACATTAGCCCCATTGTAGACAACAAAACAAAACTCAGAGTGGTTAGGGTTCCACAGTCACAGACAAAAGTCCAGAGCAGAGATCTGTCCCTGGACCTAATTCTAAAACTCCTGTTCTTTGTACTCTGTTCAGCTGTCTGTCAAGAAATCAATGGGGTTCACTTCAGTTAGGGAGTAACTGTGACCTGGTCATGCGGAGGGAAGCAAATCCTCATCCAGAAGCCCCTCCAGAGCACCACGGGAGGACCACTCGGGAAAGCTGTACACCAGTGCAACTCCATGTAGTCCCCCAAACAGCAGCAGCAGGGTCACCTGGAGGCTGGTTAGAAACCACATTCGTGGACCCCACTCAGACCCACTGAATCAGCAGCACTTCTGAGTCTGTCGGCAAGCTCTCCAGCTGCGCTGATGCCTGCTAAACTTTGAGAACCTCTGCTGAACACAGCCTCGCATTGTGATCAGTGGCAAGAAACAACATTGGCCAACCACAGATTGAGAAAATTAGACATGGAAAAACATGCATCTTCCTCCAAGGACTCAGAGTTCCTTGTGGAATGGGAAACTGAACCCAGAAAGCTTCATTTCAGGTTCTGTTCCACAATTAAGCATTCCTCCATCCTTGCAGTGTGAAGGAATAGGAGCTAGCAAATTAGAACATTCACTGGCAAAGCTGGCAAATTAGACTACTCACTGGCAAAGCCAGACCTGCTTTAGAAAACTGTGGACCCCACTGAACCCTCACTGCATCCTCAGTTCATGGTGGATTTTATATCTGGCATACAGCAGGAACTCAATAAATACTTCCTGACTCACAATAGTCAGGTAGTGAATCTAACCCCTCCACAACTCAGGGCTTGCTGTTTCTTTGCGGTTCTTTATTGCTCATTTGCATGCGTTCTCACAGTAGATACTGAAAACAAAAGTTCTCTTCTCAGTTCCCACCTTGGCAGTCCTTTTGCTTTTGAGTTTATTGATTGCGTTGGGACTGATGCTACAAAGTATGGATTACAGATGCTTGAAGAACATTTGTTAACTCCAAGGGAGGATGAAGCTGTGAAATAAAGTAGTTATTTAATCGAATTCTACTACTAATAATGCCTTACCTTGTTTTTCTTAACCTAAAATGTGGGGTCAAAAAAATTTGACTTCACTTTATTTTGGAAATATTTAACATTAAAAAGCAATGGCCCATAATCTCGGCACACTAACAGAATTATTTTCATTTTTGCCCATTCTCTTTCAGGCCCTGTTTTCATAATCATATACAATTTTGCATGGTTGTAATTACACAGAAGCAATATTTAAGTCTTGCTTTTTTTTTTCCTGGTTAAAGTTTCAGCCTGAATGAATTCATGCATTATCTTCACGATGATCATTTTAAATTTCTGGACCATGGACACATGTTTTGGCATACCACTTGAGCATGTCACAGTGAGTCGGGAAGTATTTATTGAGCTCCTGCTGTGTGCCAGATGCAATTCCAGGCCCCCAAGGATCTAGTAGTAAATAAGATAAACTCCCTGCTGTCCAGACTGTAGCAGCCTGCAACTATAGGGGATGCCATTTGCATCCTGTGTGAGCCTGTGTAACACACACTGGGGAATTTCTTCCTTAGGGCAGATTCCTTCCCTTCCTCTAGAGGGCAGGTAAATATAACTAAAGGCCAGGAGCACGCTGAAGGATGCATGCATCTTCATGGCTGTTGCTACCATAATATTACTACTGATAAAAGAAAAAACATCAGTCAAATTAATTTTAAAGGAGTTTAATTGAGCAATGAACAATTCATGAATTGGGCAGCCCCCAGAGTCACGGTAGATTCACAGAGACTCCACCACAGCCACGTGGAGGAAGAAGATTTATAGACCAAAAAAAGGGAAATGTGTAATATACAGAAATCAGCAGTGAAGTACAGAAACAGCTGGATTGGTTACAGGTTGGCACTTGCCTTATTTGAACACAGCTTGAACACTCAGCAGTCTTTGAGTGGTTGAAGTATGGCTGCTGGGATTGGCCAAGACTCAATGATTGTTACAGGTGCATACTCCTAAGTTAGGTTTTCAATCTTGTCTGACTGTTCAGCTAGATTACAGTTCATCTACAAGGACTCAGATATAGGAGTATGGAGTCCTTCTCAGGCCATATTTAGTTTGCTTTAACACTACATTGTTCTCCCAAGACATTTTACCAATTTTCACTACTAGCACAGACAGCACATCTGTCATTTTCAACAGAAACTCATCAGCATTGAGAGCTAACATTTTTTTTTTTTTCAAACATTTGCCAATTGAGTTAGTTTACAACAGTCCCTGGAGACAAGCTATGGATTTAAATATGCCCCTGGCAGTCTTATTCTTCCCTTAGAAGCTTCTTTCAGTAAATGAGACGATACTGTTGTGGACTGAATGAGTCCCACCCGAAAGTTCTTAAGTTGTATTCCTAACCCCCAATGTTAAGGTATTAGGAGGGAGCAACTCTGGGAGGTAATTAGGTCATAAGAGTAGAGCTCTCACAAATGGGATTAGTGCCCTTATAAAAAGATACAAAAGAGTTTGTTTCCACCGGGTGTGGTGGCTCATGCCTGTAATCCCAGCACTTTGGGAGGCGGAGGCAGGCAGATCACCTGAGGTCGGGAGGTCAAGACCAGCTTGACCAACATGGAGAAACCCCATCTCTACTAAAAATACAAAATTAGCTGAGCGTGGTGGTGCACGCCTGTAATCCCAGCTACTCAGGAGGCTGAGGCAGGAGAATCGCTTGAACCCAGGAGGTGGAGGTTGTGGTGAGCCAAGTTTGTGCCACTGCACTCCAGCCTGGGTGACAAGAGCAAAACTCCATCTCAAGGGGGAAAAAAAAAGAGTGTTTCATCCCTCTCTCTCTCTCTGCCCTCCACCATGTAAGGATACAACGAGAAGGTCACCTGCAAACCAGAAAGTGGCCCTCACCAGACACTGGACCTGCCAGTGCCTTGATCTTGGACTTCCTGCCCTCTAGAACTATGAGAAATGTTTGCTGTTAAGCCGCCTAGTCTATGGTATTCCATTATACAAGTCCAAACTAACTAAGACAGACACTCTCAGATGATGAATGTGAAACCACCTTTGCAAAAGTTCTATCAGTGAGAAGATTATAACAGTGAGCTAAGCTAACCCAAACCCCATCTAGCCTTTCCCTTAATTATTCCTGGGCTACTGGGCCAAGCTAACTTTGGAAGATATTTAGGCTATAGTTTAAATGATAACAGGCCTTGCCTAAAACTCAACCACTTTTGTAAAGCTAATGGGAGGCCACCAGGCTGTTGGGAGCAGAGGAGCCTGAATCCTGTTAAGGTACAGGCATTATTCCAGAGATTACAACATATGCAACTTCCCCAATTGCTCCTGCAAATAACAACACTGCTGTAGATTGGCCTTTTGGGATACCTTTCCAGGTTTTTTGCATGTCTGACACCCATGGCTCCACCAGGACAAGCTCCTATGGTCGCCACCCAGAAGCAATTCGGCCCACAAGAGGACAGTTTTAACCCTCTATGATTTCCTCTCCACCCCCAACCAATCAGCAGCAAGCACCTGTTACCTGGCCACCCTCACCCCTTCCCTCAAACCACCTTTGAAAAACCCCTAACCTATGAACCAGATGACTTGAGTACAAACTCCATCTCTCACGTGGCATAGCTAGTCTGTCTCTCTTAAAATCTTTCTCCACTACAATGCCATGGTCTTTCTTTATCCAGTGGGCAAGAGAACCCCTCAGGCAGTTACAAATGTCAGAGTTAAAACGGGACACTGATATACCTGAATGGTCTTCCTAGAACGTAAGGCAGGAGAAGGGTCTCCCGTGGGAGTTTAAGTTTTCTCTGTGGAATAATCCGGACCCTCGTGTTGGACATGAAAAGGAAAGAGAAAGAAAGCAGCATCCTCCAAAAACTCTGACCATCCGGGCAGCGCCCTGCTCCCCAAGAGGAGCTGGCTCTCGTCTTACCCATCATTGGCTCTCTATCCCCTCAGGAGCCCCCACTCCAAGCCAGACACTTTCTCCTTGGGCAGGTCTTTCCTGACCTCCATCCAGAAGGCAGGGCTAGAGGCTCCCCCACCATCTCTCCTTGCTGAGGCAGACCTTGACTGAGGCCCTTTGCTGTAGGAATAGTGAACTTGCCTTTTCTCCTGGGTATTCCCTATCAGACCAAGAAGGCCAGGACCTGTGCTCAGCTGCCTCGTGTCCCCAGCAGTGACACGTTCCTGGCTCAGCACAGGTGCTCAGCCAATGTTTGCACGACCCAATGCAGCAGAAGGCTCAGAAAGAGAATAGCTACTCTGGGCAAATTGGTAATAGAAGGTAAGTCACAGTCACCAGCCTGATGTGATCCTTGCCAATCTAGTCCTTCAGGAATCCCCAATGAACTCCAGATTCCTGGTGATATGGGAACTAGAAAGAAATTATTTAGGCAGAAAGTGAGTGTAAAAGAGTCCTCGGCATAATTTCCCCTTTAAAAAAAGGCAGGCTCAAAATCATTTCTTTTCTAACCAAGAGCAGCCTGAAAAATTGAGATGCGGACATAGATAAGCAACCTGGAAGCCTGCACAGGTGAATGCCAGCAGCTGTGTCAATAGAAAAGAGCTACCTGGGGGCCAGGCATGCTCAACATGGAGGCACCATCTTCTCTTTTCTTTGTCACCACGTCGTGTACAGTAAAGAAACAACATGGCGCCAACCAGGCAGGGAACCATTTGCAAGACAAAAGATTAGGGTCAGGGCAGCCAGAAACTCACACCCTATGCAAATGAAACACCTGGTCCAACCAATCGTTTGCACCCTATGTAAATCAGACACTGCCTCCTCAGGCTCATCTATAAAACCTCCTACATTTCACCGTGAAAGCAGCAACCCACTTCTCCAGGACCCTCTCTGCTGCAGAGAGCTTTTCTCTTTCGCCCATTAAACTTCCACTCTGAACCTCCCTCTTTATGTGTCCACGTCCTAGTTTTCCGTGACTGTGACACAACGAATCTCGGGTATCATCCCCAAACAACAACACTGCTTCACTGGGCTCCCTTCCTTCAGGAGCCCAGCAACATTAGCAGGTCATTTTATCCCCATCACTCTCCTTTTATTTTCAGATGTCCTTAATTCAGACTCTGCTGCTATTCACTGAGGTTCTTCAAGTTCTCACATTATTGTGTTCTCTTTTCTAACCCTACCTTAATCCTACATTTCAGAATAGAAAAACATATTTTACAATTCTTGGGCTTCAAAATGAAATAAATAAAAACAGTCTCATATTTCATGAGCAGTTTGCACAGTACTACCTTCGTCTCAATCCGCAAAAACAACCCTGAGCAATGGGTTATTATTATTCCACTTTACAGGCAGGGGCCAGGTTACCTGCCTGCATTCACACAGCCAGTAAATGGCAGGTAGGATTTAAATCCTGGCAGGCCCTGCCCCAAGTCATGGGCTCTTTCCTCCACATTCTTGCTGCAGTCAATATCAAATACCTGACAACTCTCCTTTAGCTTGATCACTGGCTTCCATGAGAATACCAGTACCTTCTCATGGCATGTTGTCCTGCCCTTAGCAAATGGAAGTAAATGCTAATACTGTCTTAATGTCACAGGACTGTAAAAAAGGAGAATCACAGGCTCCAAAGCCAATTGGAAGTTCTGGAGCCTCTGATGTGTCCTTGTGTTGCTCATCAGAACAGCTTGTTCCAAGGCGTAATGTCTACTTTGAGAAAGCCCCAGCATGGCTCCTAGGGCTAGGCTGCCACAACACTCATAAATCGCAGTGACACTCATGTTTACAACATCTCAGCTCTTCATAAATGGAATTCACACAATTCAGGTGAGCTGGAGAATCAGGCTTATGAGCATGGCATCCGGATTTGAAAGTGAAAAAATGTCCATGCTGGAAAGACATTGGAAATACGCAGCCCAGTCCTCTTGTTCAAGGAACTGAAGTTCAAGATCCTAGCCTGACTCTGGCCCTCAGACTCCCCATCTGAGGGAAGGGTGAACTCACTCCTCCACTGAGGTTCATTCTAATCTAACCATCTGTGAGACGAGAGGCCCCACTGAGGCTCAAACCCAGCTCTCTGGCCTGGAAGTGCACTAATCTCTGGACTGGAAGGGAACATGGCAGAAACAATAAACAAAAATGGAGCCAAGCATACTTCTTCTAAGACAGGAGAAAGAAGGATCCATGGCCCATTTGGAGGCTACAGATGGCTGTCTTTTGTTGCATAAAATAGAATCCATCAAGATTGGTTTCACTTTCCTTCCCACAAATAATCCAAACCTTCGGATCACGACCCAAGGCATGCTGTCAGCCAAGTGTATTGAGCGTACACAGAACACAGTGAAGGCCAAGCTTTAGGTACTCAGCTCACAGGGGGCTGGTACCCCACGTGGAGAGCAGCAAGAGATAAACAAAAAGGTGCCACTCTTCACTAGCAGGCTACACTGTCTTAATCTTAATGACAGTGATTTGAATGGAAAAGGAATGCAGGAGCAGGCCATTTATCACTCTTAAATAATAAGTTAACGTTGCAGAGATTGAATTGGGCCGAGACTGGCTTTTAATACTGAGGGGGAAAAAAATCAATTATGGAACTCGCACGCCTCCTAGTGGCATATCTGGATTACTGCCGGGGAGGATTCCTCTCCCACTTGGAGCCATCGGCCCTGTCGCAAGGTTCACCGGGACATGATCAGCCCATATCAACTGAGAGCTTCCTTTAGACCAGGCTCTGGGCTATGTGCCATTGCATAATTAGTATCATTAATGCTCACACTAGGTGACTCTCATTAGACCCATTTTATAGACAGTGAAAGCAAAGCTCAAAAAGCTTCAATCACTTGCCCAGACTTAACCACACTGGAAAGGATTCCAACCAAGATTTGTGGAATTCCCAGTTCAGAGATCCCTCCCCAACATCACACTGAGTACAGAGTGTTGAGGATACAGAGATGAATAAGATCCAGAACTGTTGGGCCGTTTGATCTTACTGCGTTCACATATTTTAACTGGGCAGGCAGACTCATATTAAATAACCAGAATGCAAAGTCCTAAGTGCTGTTTGCAAAAGGAGTCCAGTTCATGTGCTCCGGGATCCCAGTCCTCCCGAATCCCAGAGCATCCCTGACTCAGCACCCAGGCCCGGGGAAGCAGGGAGCTTGTGCGTAGGCCACTGCATTGTGAGGCCAACTTGAAGAACCACCTGCCTCCAGCCTGACACTTATGTAAGAAATGAGGCCCTGGGTTGAATCGCAAAAAAAAAAAAAAAAAAAAAAACCCAGACATTAACCAGCCTAAACTATCAAACGCTCCAAGTCAAGGCAGAGTCAAAAGACAGTTAACAAGCCTTCCAATTTGTCTTTTACAGGGGTTGACTTGTCAGGTCAAGGAAGATACAGGATCCTATGGGAACTCTACACAGCGAAAGTCAGGCTGTTATTTTGGCTTGTTGATAGAACTGACAGGTTAAGAAATGACTGTGGCCAGAGAAGATCTGGGCATCTATGTTTGCAAGGTACCAGGGTGCCATTTTCTGCTTGGCACTGGCAGCAAACTATCCCACAAGAGAGAAAAACAGTCACAGATTTCTTCACATGCTAGCCTTTTACACACATAGACTTTATGTGGTAGGGATTTTTTTCTTTTGTTGATGTATATAAATACATTTCTATAGAAATAATATCATACTTCACACACTATTTTGCAAACTGCCTTTTTCCACCTATACTGTGAATAGTTTCTCAATTACTTAAATATTCATCTTTTTTGGTAATTAAAATTCTAATTTATAGATTTAGCTAATTTTGAAATGTGTAACTATTGAAAAATAGAAAATGAAGCTTATATGGCTTCAAATTTTTGTAAAAATCCTTTTATTCCATTTATTCCTTTTATTATTATTCTTGGGTTTTTTTCTTTACTTTTTAGCTTCTTCTAAGGAAAACAACACTAAAAAATCCTTAAAGCTAAGGTCTTGTTACATTTTCATCTTTCACATTTAAATCTATGTGTGACATATTTTTCCAAAAATTTAAGCAGTAGCTCCACATCTTTTATTCATATAATGTAGAGGTTAAGGGTGTGAACTTCGGTGTTAGGTCTGGGTTCAAATTCTGATTCAAAATCATACTAACTGGGTGACTTTGGGCTGGGCAGTGACTGCACCTAAGCTTCATTCCCCTGTCTGTAATAAATGAGTAATGATAGGCCAGGCGCGGTGGCTCACGCCTGTAATCCCAGCACTTTGGGAGGCCGAGGCGGGCAGATCACAAGGTCAGGAGATCGAGACCATCCTGGCTAACATGGTGAAACCCCGTCTCTACTAAAAATACAAAAAATTAGCCGGGCATGGTGGCAGGTGCCTGTAGTCCCAGCTACTCGGGAGGCTGAGGCAGGAGAATGGGGTGAACCCAGGAAGCGGAGTTTGCAGTGAGCTGAGATCGTGCCACTGCACTCCAGCCTGGGCAACAGAGCGAGACTCTGCCTCATAAATAAATGAGTAATGATAACTCATGCTTCCCTGGGCTACTACAAGAGGTAAATAAATCATACAGCAATAATATTGCATTATCTTTTTGCCTGTCTCATATAAATGTAAATAAATACATTATCATTTTGTGTGGAAAGCCCTTTACATGAGACAGGCAAAAAGCTAACGTTCAATAAATGTTATTAGTATTTCTTCCCTATTAATTCAAACTACAGTTGACATTAAACAAGAAGGGTTTGAATTGCGGGGCTCCACGTATACGCAGATTTTTTAAATAAGAGTGTGCCCACCTCTCCTACCTCCCCTTCCACCTCCTCCATCTCTTCTGCTTCTGCCACTCCTGAGACAAAACCAACCCCTCACTTTCCTCTTACTCAGCCTACTCAATGCTAAGACGACAAGGATGAAGACCTTTATGATGATCCACTTTCATTTAATGAATAGTAAATATATTTTTTCTTCCTTATGAGGTTTTTTTTTTTTTTTTTTTTTGAGATGGAGTCTTGCTCTTGTCACCCAGGCTGGAGTGCAGTGGTGCAATCTCAGCTAACTGCAACCTCCACCTCCCGGGTTCAAGCGATTCTCCTGCCTCAGCCTCCCGAGTAGCGGGGATTACAGGCATGTGCCACCACACCCGGCTTTTTTTTTTTTTTTTTGTATTTTTAGTAGAGACAGGGTTTCAACACTGTGTTGGCCAGGCTGGTCTTAAACTCCTGATCTCAAATGATCTGCCCACCTCAGCCTCCCAAAGTGCTGCGATTACAGGTGTAAGCCACTGTACCCAGCCTATGACTTTCTTAATTTTCTTTTCTCTAGTTTACTGTAAGAATATAGTACATAATACATATAACATACAAAATATGTGTTGACTGTTTATACTGCCAGGAAGGCTTCCAGTCAACAGTAGGCTACTGGCGGTTAAATTTGGGGAGAGTCAAAAGTTGTACATGGATTTTCAACTACGCAGAGACAGCACCCCCTAAATCCCATGTGTTCAAGGATAAACTGTACTACCTTTATGCCACTCTAGATCTGTATACATCTGTGTCTTTTTCTGAGGTTTCTCTTTTGCCCCATTGCTTTGTCTAATTACTCTTGTACCAGTAAGACACTGCTTTAATTATTTCAGTGTTAGAATTGGTTTCAATAAAGCTGGGGGTGTGACTCTCCTCTTTACACTTCTTTATGTCTGTTTCTTAGCTTTTCTCTTATTTATTCTCCCAAAGAACTTGAGAACCATTTTTTGTCTAGTTTGAAAAAGCTCATGAGAATTTTTATAGAGACGCCACTAAAGTTATGCATTTCTTCTTAATGTAAAATCTTCCTATGAAGGAATCATCTACTCCAGTCTTTTTACAGCCCCTCTGTAACACATTATAGTTTTCATCACACATGGCCTGCATATTTCTCAAGTTTATTCCTTTTATTAAATCTTTTTCTACTTCCATTATGTTTGGAACCTTCTATCCCTGTTAAAGTGATATTATACTAGCTGGTTTTGCTCATATTCATTCATTTATTCATTCACTCACTCAACAAATATATATATGGAGCATCTATTATGTCCTAAGGGCTTGGTTTTATTCACCCATGAATTACACACATATACACACCCCACCCTTGTGAAGTTTACACTCTAGTGGAGAAAAATAAAGAAACATAATCAATATGTAGGTAATATAATATTGCACAGGATGTTACCTACAATGTGGGGAAGGCAGCATAATGGGATTCCGAAGTGTTGAAGGAGGTTGCAATTTTATATAGATTGGTCAGAGTAGTCCCTACTGACATGTCTTTGAGAAAGGCTGCGAGCCTATGAACTTTGGTGGAGATGGAGCTGTTGAGGGGAAGAATTCTAAGCAGAGGCTGTAGCCAGTGCAAAGGCCCTGAAGGAAGAGCATGGCCAGTGTCACAGCCATCTTATTGGAAAAGCTGTGATTTTTGTATGGCACTTTAAGCATAACACTCAGTACCCATACCAGTACCAAGATCTTGAAGAAGGTACCACTCACAAAGACATCCTTAAACCTCAAACAAACCAGTAGCCTTGGTTTTGGGGTGGGGGATGTGGGGGTGGCAACACCACCCATACCTTGATTAAACTTGTGACTCCAAACCAGAGACCCCTGTCTCATCCCTCTAACCCAGTATTTCTCAGTATGGATGCTATGGATATTTGGGGCAGGACAGGTCTTCACTGTACAGGACTGTCTCATGTACTGTAGAACAATTAGAATCCCTGCCCCCTGCCTGCTAATTGATGTCAATATCCCCTATCATTGTGACATTCGAAGCAACCTCAAACTTATTCCAAATATCTCCAGCCTGAGAACACCATGTGGGGTCATCAGGGACCAGCACTGTAAGACAACTTCTCGTATCAGGGTTTTGTGTGCTTATTCATGAAAAGGCATACTATCTTGTGGATTGAATGAGGAGCACTGTGCATTACGCAGCAGCCATGTTGGCAGGAAAATCGGCATGTTTTTGGTTTTTTTTTTAAATGAAGTTCAGAGATGTGATGAAACGTGTGTAAGGTAACACCACTGAAAAGTGAAGGGATCAGAATAAAAGCCCAGGTCTTTTATAATTTAACTATCAGCAACTCTAAGTTTACCCAGCTCATTTCAGTCTCAGTAAAAGCTTTTCACATAAAGAGGGGTATAATAGGGGGATATGAGCTAATCCTATATAATTTAACATTAATAATAGTAGCAGCTTTAATGATAGCTAACAGTTAGTAAGTGTGTTCAAAGTGCCAGGTACTGTTCTAAAGAGCTAACCAATATTTCCTGTTTACACTTACTTCTACAATGTAGATATAATATTATAATATTACCACCCTTTTAAAAATTAGGGAACTAAGTCTTAGAAAAGCAACAGGGTCATGTAGAGAGGAAGGGAGAGGTAGGGTTTGATATCCACAGTTAATCTCTTAACCCAGGGGTCCCCAACCCCCAGGCCACGAACTAGTACCAGTCAGTGGCCTGTTAGGAACCAGGCGGCCCAGCAGGAGTTGAGTGGCAGGAGAGCAAGTCAAGCTTCATCTGTATTTACAGCCACTCCCCACCTCTCACATTACCACCTGAGCTCCGCCTCCTGTCAGGTCAGCAACTGCATTAGATTCTCACAGGAGTACAAACCCCACTGTGAACTGTGCATGCAAGGGATTCAGGTTGCAGGCTGTTTATGAGAATCTAATACCTGATAATCTGTCACTGTCTCCCATCACCCCCAGATAGGACCATCTAGTGGAACGAAAACAAGCTCAGGACTCCCACCGAGTCTACATTATGGTGAGTTGTATAATTATTTCATTATATATTACAAAGTCATAATAATAGAAATAAAGTACACAATAAATGCAATGTACTTGAATCATCTCAAAACCATCCCCCCTGCCCATCAGTGGAAAAAACTGTCTTCCACAGAACTGGTCCCTGATGCCAAAAGGGTTGGGGACCACTGTCTTAACGGTTAGGCTATACCATCTTCAAAAAGTATTTCCTTCTGCTTCTATAGCAGCAATTAATAAATCGTATGGGAATAACCCTGCAGGGGTTCTATATTTTGTATCACGCTTTCATATAAAACTCCAGTATGTCCCTTTTTCAAAAGTGTTTCCTTACAGCAAATCAACCCACATAAACAATGAAATCCCAGAATAGTGTCTAAAAGCTAAATCACCCCTAATTACTATTAGGAAGGTGTTCAGCTGAATTTCAAAACACTTTTGAGTCCATAGTTGCTTTTTGGCCACTGCTAGCATCAAAGTTATTTTAAAAAGCAAATCAAACGTAAGTCTTTTTATATGTCAAGCCATAAAGGTTTTTTGGGTGTCTAATGGGTTTCGATGAGCACTGTGAGTGAGTTGTACTAGAAATCAATACCACACACTTTATAGTTCCCTGGGAATACTGTACACTGTGTTTTAGACACAAGGGACAAAAAGCTTGCCCACATTCATCATATTTTGCCAAACACAAGATGTTTGAAAAAGTCTTCAGCCACACGGAAACAGGTCTGAATCTACCTCTTTTTCTACTGAGCCATGCAAGACATTCAATAACTGGAATGCATCATGAAGTATAAAATGTTCAAGCGGGAGAGTCACAGGAGAACAGTTTTGGAGTCATTAAGAGCAAAGGGACTTTAAATATCACATAGTCCAAATGTATTCCAACATCTTATACATATGGGAGAATTATTTTTTAAATGACTGAAAAACTTGTCAGCAGCAGAACCGAATATGTTTATTTGTTGATTCATGTATTTGTAATTTTAACCCACTAACGTTTCTCAAAAATTAGGATCATCAAAACACAAAGATGTCATCTGGTAGAAGGAAAATGTACGTATCAAAAGCTCAGAGCTAGGCCTGGGCAACACAGTGAGACCCCATTTCTACAAAAAAATACAAAAACTAGCCAAGCATGGTGGTGCACACCTGTAGTCCCAGCTACTCATATAAGGCTGAGGTGGGAAGACTGCTTGAGCCCAGGAGATTGAGGCTGCAGTGAGCCAAGGTCACGCCACTGCACTCTAGCCTGAGGAACAGAACAAGACCCTGTCTTAAAAAAAAAAAAAAACACCCAGAGCCAACAAGGCTAATAGAGTTATTGTAACAAAACATTACTTAGCTATTTCCAGCCTCCAGCACAAAAAAAGGGTTGGCAGGGGGCAGAGGAAGTTATAGACTTCTTATTGCCTTATAAAGGAAGATTGGTTACCATTTATTAAGTGAAACATGAATTTTCCTTATACTAATTTGTGGTGGGAATCAGTCACTTGATACTTTATACGAGAGACATTGAAAATCATCTCCAATAACATCCTCCGCATTGATTTTACTAAAGGTATACAGATAACGATTACTTCCCATGGTCATTTCTCCTATCAGTCACGAATAAGAGTTAAGGCATGACATTAAACTGTTATTCAGTGGTGCCTTCATCTTGCAGGCAGCTGAGTTAACGCAGCTCAGGTATGCATGTTAATGCTAATTGGTCTTTATTATTATGAGGACATAGTTCAGAGTATAGGGATAGATGGATAAAACCTCACTCAGAGTTACTTCCTCAAACAACCACAGTCCTGGCCGAGCTTTGGACAAGGGTTGGTTCCATCCATCCTTAATGAGCTGCACTCCCTGGTGAGACCTAAAATTGTAGCTACTCTTTTACTGGTTGACAAGATTCACATCCTTTGGTGGCTATGCTTAACAAAATAGTACAGAACACAGAAATGACCAAAGATCTTGAAAACTATATGGCATGGTGGTAGTAATGTACAGTAATGGCCCCTAATGAATCAAGCATCCCTTAGGAAGTCTCCTCCTATACTGACTCCAGGCTTGAATATGTAACTTGCTTTGACCAATGAGATTTCCCCTTACTTGTTACCCTCAGACCTCTATGTGCAGAAGCCCAAGCTAGCTTACTGGAAGATGACAGACCATGCGAAGTAGAGAGGAGTGTCCTATCTGACGCCCCAGAGAAAAACCAGCTTACCAACCCCCAGACATGTGAGTGAGGTCCTCCTAGGCCATCCAGCCCTAGCCCACTGGCCAGCTGACTGCAAAACTGCCCAGTCAACCACTGACTCATTAACAACAGTAAAATGGCCATTGTTTTAAGCCATTGTGTTTAGGGTTGTATTTATACAGCACAGCTAACTGAAACAGATACCCATTGCAAGCAAATTACAAAGCAAGGAAAAGATTTCAAACTATATTTGATCTTTTTTTAATCTCTGGATTGAGTGGTCCTGTGCCCCCAGTTTCCAAGTGGGTGATGTTACAACAATCTGTGGAAGTGCTCTACAGAACCCAAGATGCATTTTCCAACAGAAATTCTGACTAAAAGGATGACTGGGTTCCACAAAAGTGTATTTGACCAATATAAAAGATATTGCTTAAGAGATGAGGTATAAAAATGTTTAATTATTAAATTAAAGTTGAAAGTATAATTGAACTAGCAAATTAAAAATCTAAATGATGGTGCTTGAGAAA
Source organism: Hylobates moloch (assembly GCF_009828535.3). Taxonomy (NCBI): domain Eukaryota; kingdom Metazoa; phylum Chordata; class Mammalia; order Primates; family Hylobatidae; genus Hylobates; species Hylobates moloch. Next base: position 80,895,346 of record NW_026652285.1, read on the forward strand.
AACAAGTTCATTTTTAGATTTTTTTTTCCCCTCAATTACCTAAGTCAATGGTTTCTGCAGTAAGCAGCATCTACAGGGCTCCAGATGATTCCTCCTCCTGTTATTCATGCACCTGTCTACTGCCTCCTTTTGGGTGTGGACTGGACCTGGTGATCTGCTTCTAATGAATAGATTACAGCAAAATCATGGTATGTCACGTTCGTAATTAGGATACAAGAGACTATGACTTCTATCTTACTGGCATGCTCTATTGCTTTCTCAGTTTGCACACTTTGAGGAAGCAAGTCATCATATTGGAAAGGATCACATGGCAAGGAACCAAAGATGGCCTCTGGCCAACAGCCATTAAGAAACAGACGCCTTCAGTCCAACAGCCTATGAAGCACTGAACCCTGCCAACAACCACGTGGAAGTGAGCTTAGAAGCAGATCCTTCCCCAGTCAAGCCTTGAGATGAGACCAAAGCCCCAGCCAATACCTTGATTGCAACCTTTTCAGAGATCCTAAAGCAGAAGACCTAGGTAAGCCATGCCTGGATTCCTGACCCACAGAAAGTGTGCACAACAAAATGTGTTGTTTTATAATGCTGAATTTTGAGATACTTTGTTACACAGCAGATTACAGATTATGATGTCTTGCATGGACATCAAAGTCACATGAAGAGCTTTTATGTTTTTAGTCATAATTTAATTTTAAAATATTATTTTTAAATTTTTCAAGTCAAAAAAATCCTTTGTATTAAAACATTTTCAAAAGAAAAAACCTACTTTTCTCCCCAAAATAACCTCTCTTTATCCATTTGGAGCATATCCTTCTACATCTTTTTCATAAAATTATACACAGTAGGCCTTCTGTATCCATGGGCTCCACATCCATGCATTCAACCAACCACAAATCAAAATTACTCAGAAGAAAAATGGCAAAAAATAACAATAAAAAAATACAAAATTTTTTACCCAATACAGTGTAACAACTATTTACATAGCATTTACATTGCATTAAGTATGTAAATAATCTAGAGACGATTTAAAGTATACAGGAGATGTGCATAGATTATATGCAAATACTACACCATTTTATATAAGGAACTTGAGCATCCTCAGACTTTGGTATCTGAGAGGGTCTTGGGGCCAGTCACCCAAGGATATTGAGGGATGACTTTATTACAAATGGTTTTATACCACACATAGTGTTCATCAGCTTGTCCTTTTCACAGAACAATGGCTAAGATCTGTTGGCAGACACAGACGTGGTATTTTTTACAGCTTCAGAATATTCCATAAAATGAACAAATAATAATTAATCATTTCCTAAGAAACAGTTAATAAGTTGCTTCTAATTTTTTATATTGCAAATAGTACTTTAGTGAACATTCTTGGACATGTCTCTTTGTGCATGTATATGAATAAAGGATAAATATTTTATTTTTAGAGATAGAGCAAAATGCTCTCCAAAGAGGCTATAGCAATCATCACTTTGACCAAATTATATAATAATACAAGTTTCCCCTCACCTTTATCAATAATAAGCCTTTGTTATTCTTGATAATCTAACACGAAAAATGTTACTTCACTTTCAATCATGTCATTTCACTATAACCTATTAACACTAAAAAACATGTGGATTTCATTTTCTTGCACACAAGTGAATCGTGACCATAAGTATCACTGTATGTGTCTTCCAGCACTTTGGGAATTTTTTAATTTATGGATAAAATAAAAAGAAAAAAAGATTTCCTGAGGTAATTCACATGTGGCAGAAGATATAAAAGATAAAGGAAAGGAATTTTGTTAAAAGATGGGTTGAGAAGTAAAGTAAGCCATGTTCTGTGGAAGGGGAACAGGGTTGCAGCCAGTGTCCAAAGGAAATCAAGGGGCAGTGGCCAGCCACCAGGTGGTTAGGAGTGAAGTGGGCAGATTGGGGGAGCATGGGCTCCACCTGGGAAAGATATTCTTTAACTCAGGTGTTTAAAACTGTGGGCCTTAAAAATGGCTGTATGTGTTTCTTGGGAGAACAGCTGCCTGTATCAATAATCCCTGAATCGATTCACCTGAAGAAGCTACTTGCTCAGCTAAAACCCAGCAGTAACAACTTTGTCTCTGATTATCTAAAAGGAAGATGAAATATAGTATTTCTAATATCATGTCAGTTCTGCAAGGTATACACTATTCTCATTTTACAGATAGAGAAAACTGAGGCTAGGAGAGATGAAGTATCTTTGCCCAACTTTATAGTCATTATTTGGCAGAGTAGAAATGAGCATTTGGTACCAACATGCTCATTCTTTCTATCAGGCTCTGCTGCCCAAAAACAGATGGAAAAACTTGGCCCTGGGGCCAATTTCTTGTCATTCTATTATATCATCTTGGAAATGCCATTTAAACTCCTTGGACCTTGAGCTTGATTTCTTTTTGGAAGGAGGGGGTGGAATTAGATAATCTGTGGAGTTTCTTCCAGATCTAATATTCTTGGACTCCATTATACTATCTGCTGGACTACAAAGTTGACTTAGGGCTGGGGAGAGAAAGACTGCATGCACTTTCATCTGGAGGCTAATTTAACATAGTCCATGTACCTTTTAGAGATACAATTCCAGAGCAAGAAATCTTAAGTTTGGGAATGGGAATCAGAGCAGGACAAGGAGGCCATTCCAGAAAGCGTAAAGTTTCAAGACGCCTTTGACACTCAATGGGATGAAACAGGGTTCAGAGTCAAGCTTGTATAAAAGGAGAGACAGGAGGAGAAGGGAGGACTAAAAAGACTAATTTTTGAAAGGTCGTACTAAAAGCCCATTTATTCAATGTGAGTTTTGACAAAGCCAATTTTTCAATTACTATTATCTACTTGGAACTGTTTCCTGGAGTGAACATGAATTCTCCATTTATGCATAGTTGGCAACTAGAAACGAAGAAAGAGAAAATAACATCATGCTTAATGTAAGAAAACTAAAGGAGTCGATCTTTTTTAAATGTAACAATTTTTCTGATTATGAAAACATACTCATGATAAAAGGTTTTGAATGGACATAATCCCATTACTTCCATCATGTAGGTACATTTCTTACTAGTTCTTTTCCTATGCACATGTTTTTAAAACAAAATTGGGATTCTATTACACATGCAATTTCACCTGATTTTAAAAACTCAATATTATAAATACAAAATATTTTCCTAAGCTGTTAGAAATTTTTCAAAACCAGCATTTGTAATGGCTGCAAAATGTTGCATATTTTGGGCATGCCATGATTTACTGAACCCTTCTCCTGTTGGGGGACAAACAACAACAAACCTACATGACAAAGAAATGAGAGAAGCCAAGCCAGGAGCGGTGGCTCACGCCTGTAATCCCAGCACTTTGGGAGGCCAAGGCGGGTGGATCAAGAGGTCAGGAGATTGAGACCATCCTGGCTAACACAGTGAAATCCCATCTCTACTAAAAATACAAAAAATTAGCCGGGTGTGGTGGTGGGCGCCAGTAGTCCCAGCTACTTGGGAGGCTGAGGCAGGAGAATGGCGTGAACCCGGGAGGTGGAGCTGGCAGTGAGCTGACATAGCACCACTGCACTCCAGCCTGGGCAACAGAGCAAGACTCCATCTCAAAAAAAAAAAAAAAAAAGAAATGAGAGAAGCCAGGGAACTATGGGATTTGGTGTTTTCATTCCCTATTGTTATGTAACAAACTACCCCAAAATTTGGTGGCTTAAAATAATGCAACATTTACTTCATTCACAGATCTGCAATTTGGACAGGTACAGTGGAGTGGCAGGGGGAACATTCCCATTTAGTGTCTGGAAGTTTGAGGCTGGCTGTCAGCTGAGATCGTAGCTGGTGCTGTCAGCTGGAACATCTACTCTACACATGGCTTCTCCTTGTGGCCTGGGCTTCCTAACAACATGGCAGCTTGGGTTCCAAGGATGAATGTCCCAAGAAGAGTGTAAGGGTAGCTGTATCACCTTTTCAGACCTAGCCTCAGAAGTCATGCAGCATCCCTTCTGCCACATTCTATTAGTTAGAAGTGAGTCACCAGCCATGATCGGGGGCTCACGCCTGTAATCCCAACACTTTGGGAGGCTGAGGCGGGCAGATCACCTGAGGTCAGGAGTTCAAGACCAGCCTGGCCGATATGGTGAAACCCCATCCCTACTAAAAATACAAAAAATTAGCCGGGCATGGTGGCACATGCCTGTAATCCCAGCTACTCAGGAGGCTGAGACAGGAGAATCGCTTGAACCCTGGAGGTGGAGGTTTCAGTGAGCCAGGATCTCGCCACTGCACTCCAGCCTAGGCAACAAGAGCAAAACTCCATGTTTTAAAAAATAAAAAATAAAAAATAAAAAAAGCAGTGAGTCACCAATGGCCGGCCAACATCCATGGGGAGAATTAGATTCCACCTTTTGATGGATGGAGTGACAAAGAAACTGAGAACCTGTTTTAAAGCCACATTTGGTACTACTATAAAACTCTCCCTCTGGAATTCTTTCCTGAAGCCACAATTCTAACGCAAGAGATGTGCATTCTTCTCTTCTGCCCATGCCCATCTGTAAGCTTCCTGGACAGATTCAACAGAGGGCTCCACAGATGGGCCTTTCTTGGAATTAACCATGGTTCTTGAATCCAAAGCCACAAAACAGGATGGATCCTACCTTAGGGATACAAGCTTCTCCCTTTCTTGTCCCAGGCTAAGCCCATCACCCCAGGAATCCCCCATGGTTTTAGTTCCTACTTCTCTAGGAGCTTCCAATCCTATCAAGTTGGGTTCATGGGCCCCACTGCTGGAGCAGCCACGACTGAGCTTGAAGCACAAGCTCCTGGTCCCCACTTGCTGAGCCGCCCCTGCACCCAGGCAGACCTTCCTAAGGCCCCAAGCCTCACTGCTCCCATGGTCCAAGGAGACTCTGAAGCCAGTAGAGCCATCTCCTGTAAGCTCTTCTCTCTTCCCCACTAGATGACCTGGAAGGCTGGCTGAGCCATGTCTGACCCTCTGAGACCAGCTCTACAATATGCGGTCCCTCCCTCTAGAGCCTTCAAACTCTAGCCAGTGATTCCCCCGCAAGAACCTCTGTATCCTCTTCTCTGTATCCTCATTTCTCCCCGCAACCAGGCAGATGGACTAAGAAACTCCTGTAACACAGAGTGGTGTCCGAGGGAAAAACTCCTCAGATTTTAAATAGTCTTAGACTAGGTAGAACTCCGCACCACTCTTTTCCCAAATATTTCAGGCATTGTGGGGCCAGAATCCTAGGGGTGGGTTTTTAAGGCAGCAGACTGGGGAAGGAGAGAGGATGAATGAGCAGGTCTTGTGGAGGGATGAAAGAATGGGTAGCTGGCTGAAGTAAGGAGGGGGAATAGGTGGGAAAGTCAGGGGACACGGGGCTGAGGGGAAGAGGAGTAAGGAATGCTTTATAGAAGAGCTGAAATGGGATTTGCAGCCTGAAGGATGAGAAGGAACTATTAATATTATAACAGCATAACTGCCCTTCATAATCACTGTTTGTGATCCTCCAATTCTGCTTTGAACTACGCAAATAGTCTTTGGTGTAGCTCATTTTAAGGCCTATCCGACCCCAGAGAGGTTAATTATGAAATCCACATTAGCAATACAACTGGGGATTCAAACTTGTAAATTCATTAGCCATAGAAAATCTATCATGTTCAAAAACAAAAAGCATTTTCTTTTCTCTGAGCAGTTGACATCAGGAAACAACTCTTCCTTTAATGTTCTCGAAAAAGAGACCCATACCCCCACACTATACCTTCTTTATAATTCTGTTATAAAAGAAGTTTCACCCATAGGTCTCTGAATTTTTTTTTTTAATAAAACTTCAGAGTATTATTTTTGGATGGTGATATTTTGGATAAACTCCTTCATCCTGGAGCCTGGTGAAGCTTTTTTCTTTGAACCTGGAAATCTTTTTTTTTTTTCCCCAGTTTCAAGAGTTTAAGACTTCATGGTTTGGATTTCACTCCAAGTTCAAACTGCTTGGAGGTCCAGTGGGATCACAACTTGGCAGCATACATCCTGGTTCCTAAAATTAAGCAACTGTTACCAACATCTGAGCTTCCACACTGAGCTATTGAAAGGGCATTTTCGTATCACAAGTGGAGGCTTCCTGCTGGGCCATGGGTGGAGTAGTGCTGGAATAAGGGAAGGCAGACCCAGCTGAAACCCTTCTCAGCCCCACACAGCCCTCCCCCACCTCCCAGATTTGCTGGGCCTGTCATTTGAGGCTAAGTCATATAGACAAATTCAAAGTTCACTCTGGGACACGGGCAAGGGAAGACAACAAAACACACATTCTTTTCTCTGAATCTTTTCCCAGGCTCTGGGATATTGCCTGGCACTCTGTAGGCACCCAATAAAGTTTGTTAAATGCTTGAAAGAAACAAACTATGGGGTAGGGGGAGATAAAAGAGAGAGAAAGGAGGAGGGAAGAAGAAAAAAAATGGGAGGATGGAAAGATTCTGAAGTTATTTTAAATAAATGCTCATTTATATATTTATATATGCTGCCTTACAGTAAATTAACAATAAAATTGAGTGCTTATTATGTGACGGGAACTGTGCTAAACTGCATTATATACATTATTTCAAATTTCATGATGACACCATGAAGCAAGAAGCATTATTAACCCCATTTAAAGGTAAGGAAACTGTGGTTAAAGAGATCAAGTCACTTGCCCATAGTGCCAAAAATAAGTGTGGGGCCAGGATCTGAATGCAGGTCTATCTGATGAGAGTCTGATCTCTTTCTTTCCCTCGACAATTTATCCTCAGGGATCCTGCACACTTTATGTCTCTTCATTTTTTTGTAAGGGTGACAACCAATGCAGGTGAGAAATAAAATCCTAAGCCTCCCAACCAACTGAATGGACCCCCCTCTTGGCCAAGGAGACCACAAAGAAACTTACAAACTGAGCTCTTGGCCATGACAGGGTGGGAGAGGAGGTCAGACAGGCCTTGCTGTGCCCCCTCCCTCACTAAACACCATTAGACTTTCTTTCCCAGAGTTCAGCTGAAACCAGCCCTTTCAAAAGATTTGCTCCACTGCTGGTTTCCACCAACCACCTGATGCTGCGGCTGGACTCCCCACCATTTTTGTGGTTTTGGCACAGCAACTGACCAGCATTCTTCCTGATAAGAGACCACTGACCACAGACTAATTCCGGCCAGTCCATGGAGGCTGCACACAGGGGCACTTCTGTGTCCTCTGTTTTCCCTTTTGACTTATGGAGCCTAAATTCACTGCATTTAAATGTTAAGTCTCCACCCCAAAGTGAACATGGGACATATGTAACATGCACGTTTGCTTACAATGCATGCACATCCCTTCATGAATATTCATAGTTCTTCCTATAACCTGCTGAATATGTATACTTAGCCAACCTGTTCAGCGTAAATTCCTGTCTTAGCCTTCCTCCTTCCAAGTGCCTGCTTTTGGTTTTTGCTGGAGGCTATGCTTCCCAGCCTGCAGGTGGCCAGCCTGCAGCTGCAACCCTTTATAAGAAATTAAGCTCTCCTTTCCCGATGTATAGATCTCATAACTTTAAGTCAACACAGGTCATGGGCACACAGGTGTAAGCTTTAGCATTAAGCCATCACATGGCTCATAGAGTTCCGCCACCAGAACCCAGGAGTTGCCATTCATAGGCTAGGTAGGCCAAGACAGAGGCAGGCTGCTCTTTCGTGTCAAAAGTGAGGGAACGGCACCATAAGTAGAAGAGACAGTATTACAGGCGTTAAGGCAGGAAAGAACATTCCAGAAACTGAAAGGCTCATTATGGCTCCATTGACAGTAGTGAGGTCAGAAGGAGTCAAGAGCCACCATGATAAAGATTTTACCCTGAATGCATCAGGAGGCCCCTGAGGGGTTTTAAGCAGATGAGGGATATGGCACCATTTATGTTTTTAAAAGAACGTTCTAGCTACGGTGTGAACATGGACTGCAGCCACTAGGAGGAAACGTGTGCAAATGCCCAGGGAAAACCCCTTGACCAATCACTCAACAAGCCTTCTGACTTAGGCTTGGTGCCAGGGGACAAAATGATTCCTCTGATCATTTGGGGGAATCAAAATGGTCCCCAAAGGGGATCATCAAGGGACACCAAAATGATTCCAGCTGATCTCTGCCTTCCAAGAATGCTTGGTCTGGAGAGGCAAAAACTAAACAGAGTAGTCATGCTATAATAAATAGGGGTAATGGTGGCAGAAGGACCAGGTGGGGATCACAGGATGCTCCCCTGAGGTAGAAAGGTTTCCTTAACCAGGACCTTCAAGGATGAATAGGAACTCTACAGGCAAATATGGAGGGAAAGGTACTCCAGGCAGAGGGACAGTGTGGAGAAAAGCAGGGAGGCATGAAGCAGTGCGCTACACTTAGGAAACCTAATAAGGTTCTGCATGGTGGGAGCACGGAATCGGGTGGGACTCGGGAAAAGGCAGTGGGGAGGAGGGCAGGGGCTGAGGCCCCGTACAGGTCCAGAAAGACCTTGTGCATCATCTTACAGCAACAGTACTTTCCCTCAGTGAATGGGGAGCCTTGGAAAATGATTAAGCTGGAAGATTTTGCTTTTTAAATGATACTCAAGGGGAGGACCTAGAAGGGAGAAGCGCTGAGGGTCCGATAGAAGAGAGTAGCATACGCTGTCAATCTGTAACGCAGGTGACCTGGGATCCACTGCCAGTACAATCCCATCCTGAGCAGCCGCCCCCGGTCCCTGGCTTCTCACACAGGCCCACACACCTGCTGACCACGCTCAGCTTGGAACAGCCCTCTCAGTCCTAAGAACCAGAAACCAGAGAAACCCCAAACGAGGGAGGGTCATGGGAAACCAAAAAGAAACTCTGGTGCAATCCAACCACAGAAGAAATCAGAGAATCCTGTGTCACTTCCACTCCATAAGACCTTCCCAGAGGAGCGCTACTGTTGGCAGAGCCCCTCCAGGCACCTGCCCCGGGACCCCACCCACATCCCTGGGGTTGTCCTGTCTCCTGACCCCTCCTTGCTTCCCCACATCCTCTTTACCAAGCTCAGTGTGTCAGAGTTGGAAGAACCCGCTTTTACCCAGAAGACCAATGGCCTGGATTCCCAAGTCCCAGCTCCAACACTTATTAACTACTCTTCATCCCTGGGCCTCAGTTTCCCCATTTAGAGTCCTCCCTGCCTCATAGAGAACAGATAGAAATGGGCTTTATAGAATAAAGAGCACCATCAAAGTAGAAGAAATCCTCTCCCCACCTCAGAAAGTATTTAAATCAACCTGATTTTAAATCAACTGCCTGATGCAGAGATGACTGTTTCCTTCAGTCCACAGTGTGGGTGCTTTGTAAGGACTGCTGTTGTAGGGACCATGGAAGTTTCCAGAAGAGGAGTTCTGAAGCTTAGGGCTCACCAGAGTTTCTCTGATGATTTCCCTTCAATTCACCATCAAGACCACTGAAGCATCGCAAGAGGAAAGGATAGGCCAGGGTCACTTCAACCAGCTCCCCTGGAACATACGTGGCTATCTCTGTTTCCAATGCCAAGGACTCACCTGTATAGACAGCCCTGCCCTCCTGAGACAGAGATGGGCACAGCGAGGTGGACTGTCCCGCAAAGAGAAGGAAACAGGCAGGCATTATTTGCCCCTCAGGGTCTGGCAGGGCTGAGCCTGAGTGGGCAGAGGAGTGGGCTGGAGGCTCTGGCAGACTGGGGGGCAGTCCCTGTGGTGTGGAGGGGAGCAGGGAGTTCTGTGTGGCAGCTGGGCTTACAACGAAGACATTGTTCTCTCCCTGCAATACATCTGTTCCCCTAAGGGTGGAGGGCAGAGAAAGAGAACTGAGTCAGAGAGCATCTGCCAAGGCCAGGGAAAAAGCTAGAGTGCCCATCTAGAGGAAGCGAAGTGTTGAATTGTCCCCATGGCAGCCCACCCTCAGCCACCTGACAAAGGTTAGAGACACAAAGGAAAATACTGACTCCCTTCCTCCACCACACCCCGTTCTCTCTGATCCTTTCTCTTATTTCAGTCAGTAATGCCATGCTGTGCTTTGTGCCTTGTCTGCTTTTGTGATTTTAACCTTTTACTATCTAAGCATTTCTTTTACACACTTCCCTAAGTACCTTTTTGTAACTTATTATCTTGACCTTTGAAATCAGAAAATTCAACGCCAGTGAGTTTGCAAAGAAAGCTACATCTACTCATTACGTCACTGATGAATCTACCTTCTGGCAAAGGAATCTGATGATGTGGATCAAGAAGAATAAAAATGTCTTTCCCTTTCTGCTGAAACTCGCTCATTTGAGAATAATTACCACATGCTAGTACTCATATATCTCATGAAGTACGATATAATACAAATCAAGTTTACAGATGAGAAAACACTAGCACAATGACTTCAAGAAAGTTGCCCAAGATCACACAGATAGTAGATCAGTGGTCAATCCCAAGTCTTCTGACTCTAAAGCCAGTTCTCCTTCCACAGTGCCAGCCTTTTCAGGTTACCCAATAATCCTACTCCTGGGAATTCACGCTGAGAAATTTTACTCTCAAATTTTAAAATCAAAAATAAAAAAGTGTTCAATGTGTTGTTCATTGTGCTTCCAAAAACTGGAAGCAATCTAAATATCAATTATAAATGAAAAATGAAGCAAACTGTGACAATATTATTCAACAACAGAAATTAAAATGTTATAGATTGTAGCAACATAGAAGGTTTTCATGACTGAAAAATAGGTATATATATTATGAACGTAACTACGTTAAATTATGTAAATCACAGTAGGCAAGACACCAGGCAAAATGAAAATACTATTTACAGGGAAGTAGAATTCTAGATACATTTTTTACAAATTTTTTTAATGCCATTTTGATATCTTAACAATGTCAAACAAGTAAGTTTATAATACCCCTGCTGGTTTTTCAGTGCCAGATGTGTGTGCTTTCCCAAATTATCTGTTCTATCTGCCAAATCAAGGAAATTTAATTTCACTCTACAGAAATAAACATACAATGTCTTTCTTTAGGATTTTTAATTCTATATTTTATATGGGATCTTTTATAATTTTCCACTTTCTCTTTTGGTACCTTAAATTACATAAAAAATCAGGCCAATATCTGTCATTGCTCCTTGACTTTGGCAGCAATGATTACACTATAACAACAGTGTCTCATTCACCCACTCTGGGGAGAGAAGAAAAGGCAACAGAAGGCAAGAGGCGCACTGAAGGGGAGCTCGCCATGGCTCCGCAGCAGCCGGGGGAAGCGGCAGGAAAGGTGCCTGCACTGCACAGGGCTGCCTCTCCGCACCTCCACTGCTGCCAGTGTATGAGGATTTTGAGATTTCCAGTGTTTTCATCAGAGACTGGTCACAAGGAGCTGCAATCTCCTTAAATGTTTGGGTTATGTGAGACCTGATCGTAAGATTCCTGGAGATATCTGCAACACCCCAAAAGCACAGGAAGCTCAGGGGGGCTTTGTGAGACTCGGGAAGCCAGTGATCATCTTTCTTTCTCCCCCACTCTCTCTCTCATAGGGTACACAGCCCCAGCCACTCGCTGAGATCCTGACATTGGCAGTCTCCTGGCTCCCTCAGGCCAGCCTCTTCCCCACCCCTGCCTCACCCCTCGGAAGGCATCAGGTTCTGTCACCATAAATGGGGGGTCTGAGTCTGCTGAGAACAATGATTTAGCACAAAGAGTGCTCAGTGCAAAGTCCAAAGTGGAGGTGGGTGGATCAAGAAGGTTAATCCAAGAACACCCATTCTGTCCAAAGAAGCCAAGATCAAACTGCATAAAAAGTCAGGGCTTGATAAAATACCCAGGGCAACAATCCAGGGGAGAGAGAAAGAATATTTATCCTCAAAGTAAACAGAAAAAGGAAAACATCAGCTAATTGAACAGGGTCATGGTTTTGTGGGGAGCAAGAGTCCTCAGGGTGAGCCCGCGCTGAGGCTGCGCTTTGTGGGGATCTCGCTGTGAGGATCGCGGGCCGCCTCAGGTAGCAAAAGAAATCGGGTCCAAAGAGATCATGGCAAGAAAAAGGGAACTGCTGGGCACGGTGGCTCATGCCTGTAATCCCAGCACTTTGGGAGGCCGAGGCAGGCGGATCACGAGGTCAGGAGATCAAGACCATCCTGGCTAACACAGTGAAACCCCATCTCCACTAAAAATACAAAAACTTAGCCAAGCGTGGTGGCGGGCGCCTATAGTCCCAGCTAGGCGGGAGGCGGAGGCAGGAAAATGGCATGAACCCGAGAGGCGCAAGTTGCAGTGAGCCCAGATCGTGCCACTGTACTCCAGCCTGGGCAACAGAGCAAGACTCCGTCTCAAGAAAAAAAAAAAAAAAAAAGAAAAAGAAAAAAAGAAAAAAAAAGGGAACCGTGGGTGTTTATCGGGCAGCATCAAATGAGCAAAGATAGCAGAATTGCAGGTCAGACAACCTGACTGCCACTAATTTGCCAAGTAGCAAATTGAGTAAACCATTCTCTTATTTGGGCCTCAGTCTCCCCATTTACAATGTGAAGAGATCGGACTAAAGAACCTTCCAGCAATGGCCCTTGAGGCAGTGGTGTGCTAAAGTCATTCTTATTGGCTTGTGATAACCAATTGTTAAATTGGGGGGAATTTTGTGAGCCTGGAGTTAAGCACAGCCATCAGAAAAAATAAAGATAAATATACATTTTAAAATTAAAAACGATGTAAATGTATATTTACAATTAAATACATTACACCAAAAACCAACAGTAAATGTGCTCAAATTCCTTACTTCCTAATTATTTTACTACGGTTCACTATTATCTATGCCAGGGGTCAGTGAAATTTTCTGTAAAGGGACAGGTAATATTTTAGGCTCTGAGGGACACAGACAATCTCTGTCACACTGTTGTGTGTGTTTTTTTTTTAACCTTTTTAAAATATAAAAACCGATCTTAGCTCACAGGCTGCACAAAAACAAGCCACAGGTCAGATCTGACCTACAGGCTGTAATTTGCTAGCCACTGATCTGTGCCCTGAAGGTTATTTACATGCATTTCACCTGTACTACAGAAGCCCTGTATAATTGTGTGCTGCTATGAATCTTTTCCCAACTCTATGGTGGGATATCATGTTAATAGCTTAAAGTCAGCCGTGGTGGGAGTCTTTACACAATGGAAATGGGCAAACATTGCAAAGCAGGTGCTTTTTCCTGAAGGGTCAGTTATTACATTTACCAGCCCTCCACTGTCCCAAAGTCACAAGAGAGAGAATCTTAGAAGCAGAAAGTGTTTCCCAGCTCACCCAGGAAGCCCAGGCAGGGCAGCAGAATGGAAAGGGAAACTCTAGGCCATGGACTCAGAAGAGGAGCAAGACTGAGGGATACCCTACCCTGCACACCTAGACAGGGCCTGATTCACAGGTGATCCTTTGTGACCGCCTCACATTTCAGGTTCGCTTTTTTATGCCCAAAGTTTATGCTATTTTTCTCTTCTGTCACTTTGAAAAGGCTGTTTCTATCTTCGCTGCTGCCCTCGGCAGTAACAGAGCAGCTGAGGTCTGCTCAGAAGCTGCCAGGGACAGACACTGTACAAAGGGGTCACAGCTGCAAGGGAGACGAAGGGAAAAGGCAGCTTTGTGTGGAGCGGCCACATCTGCTATTCTGGGGTGGAGTGAGTTTGGGCTTCTCCTAAAATAGAACAATAACGTGCAGGTCTAGACTAAGCAGCAATTTTGGTTTTAGGGAAAGCTGATACCCAGCAGGATGAGAATAACCCTGAGAAAGTTTGTTTTCAGCAATTTGGGCTCAATTAGGCAGGAAAAGTGCCTGGTAAGAAACAAAGATACAACCAAAACCAGGAGGAGGCCTTTGGGGCATTTACGAGGGGACCCTCCCAGGAATTCCCAGACAGCAAGCAGCAGCAATGTTGCCTCTGCTACTGGAGAAACAAGTTGCAGCCTTAACTCCAGTGGAAGAAGTGGTCTCTGTGCCCTATTCCTCTCCCGGACCCAAGGAAAATCCACCCCGGACACGTACACTGCCTCTCACCCACCCTCTCTGCTTCTCCCAGCTGACAGTCATTAGGAAAACAGACGGAAACCAGGAAGAAGTCATACTGTTCCCAATCCCCAGTTGTCTAATCCAAACAACACAAAATACTGGGGAAGGAGGGGATGAGACAGCAAGGTTTGGTGGGGGAGGCAGATGCACACAGAAGTGGTTAGGGACAGCTGCTTAGAAAAAGGGATCCTTTAACTAACCCTCGAAGGAATAAGCAAAGAATGAAAGGAAAGGGCATTCAAGGAGTACAAAAATGCTAGACGTGGCTGTTACACGTCAAGGCATTCTAACTCATTAGACATCAGAGAAATTCAAGTTAAGAACCACAGTGAGACGCAAGAAGCCACAAGAGAACATTACTCCTCCTCTATCAACAAGAAAAAAAGCCAGACGATAGACAGTCCTAACTTCCTTTAACCCATCAGAGAGCCAGGATTACAAGGCAATCAGGAGAACTGGATTCCAGAGTAACAAGCCCCTCCATAGAGACAGAATATACACACTCTCCCACCTTTGCCAGAGCCTCTTTGGAGAAAGTGGTGGCTGCATATGAAAGAAGGGCTAACACCGTAACAAGATTTTTAAAAATGATACATAATTATTGTACATATTTCTGGGGTACTTGTGATATTCTGAATACACATATACAACATGATCAAACCACGGTAATTCGAATATCCATCACCTCAAACAGTTGTCATTTCTTTGTGTTGAGAACATTCAAAATCTTCTCTTCCAGCTATTTTGAAATATACAATAAATTATTCATTATAACAGATCTGAAAAGCCTAGTGTGGGTGGGTGTGACAATTGAGAATCCCTGGGAGCCCAGACACAGGAGTTCATACTCCCAGCTCTTTTCCACAACCCCTACCAGCTGCTCAGAAGAAAGACTGGGCCAGGCAGGAGAGCCAAGGGACCCCTCGCTGGCCCACAGGCATGAAACCCCACCCATCTTCCAGAACTTTTCCTTATAAAAACCCAAAGCCTTAAGGGTAGGAGCAGGCTACCCTCCCACTCCCAAGGCCTAGGCAAAGACCCACTGTCTGGAGAAGGGATAGAAACTAAGCCACCTGCCCCTGGGTAAGGGATAGAAACCAGGCCACCTGCCCCTGGAGGAGAAGGAGAAAAGCTCTCTGCTCTATTACGAGCCTTACACCAAGTAACAAGCCACAGTCATCTCCTGTGGGGGGGAGGAGCAGAAACTCCCCTGCAACTGGTCTTAGAAAAGGAGCTATTGCTCCATACTCCACCAGAATGGCTAAAATTAGTAAGACTGATGATACCAAGGATTGGCAAGGACATAGAGCAACAGGAACTCTCGTATGCTTCTGGTAGCAGTTTGAATTGGTGCAACCACTTGGGAAAACTATTTGGCAGTACCTACTAACTAAAGTGAAGCAGGTGCATATCCCAGGATCCAGCAATTCCACTTCTAGGTATATATCCAAGTGAAATGAGTATATATGAGGCCTAAAAGACTTACAAAAGAAGATTCGTGGCAGAACTACTTGAAATAGCTCCAAACTGTAAACAACATGATAATCAACAGTATTATGTATAAATTGTGTAATTATATTCTCTTCATACAATGTAATAACTACTATACAATGATAATGGACAAACTACTGCTACCTGCAACATGAGTAAATCTAGCCAACATGTTGAACAAAAGAATCCAGTTGAAAAAGAATCCATGAACTCACTTACATGAAGTTCAAAAACAGGCAAAAGTAGCATATGATGATGAAAATCAGACAGCAATTATCCTTTGGAGGGTAGTTACTGGAAAGGGGGAGGTGGAGGATTCTAGGGTCTTGGCAATGTCCTACTTCTTGATCTGGTCCACAGTGTGAAAATTCATCAAGCTGTACCTTCATTATTCGAGTTTTTTTACTTCAATGTTATACTTCAAAAAAAAAGAACAGGTTACTTTAAAAAGAAGTGCATAGTATGATGAGAAACAAACAAGTCAGCCAAGCCAAAGTCGTGAGAGAGAAGACAAAAGACAGGTAGGGTAACTAGAATATGGAAGGACCTCTTGAGTCCCAGACCAAGAGGTTTAGCCTTTGTTCCACTGGCAAAAAAGTGCCACCAAAGGCTTTTAAAAAAATAAGTATAGATTCATATGCAGTTGTAAGAAATACAGAAAAATCCTTCATCCAGTCTCCCACAATGTTGATATCTTACAGTACAGTATTAGAGCCATAAAACTGACATTGATGCAAACCACCTACCTTACACAAATTCTGCCAGTTTACATGCATTCACATGTGTGTGCATGTGTTCAGTTCTATGCAATTTTATCACAGATGTAGATTCCTATGACTGCCACCACAGTCAAGATACAGAATAGTTCCATCACAGGGATCCCTAGTGCTACCACCCGTTTATAGAACCATTAAACAAACAGTGGTACATCTAAACATGGAATACGACTCAGCAATAAAAGGGAATGAACTATTAATACATGCAACAACTCGGATGGATCTTAAGGACATTATGTTGAATGAAAGCCAATCTCAAAAGGATTACATATCATTCCATTTATATGCCATTCTTGAAATGACAAAATTATAGTTACAAAACAGATGAGTACTTACCAGAGCTTAGGGAAGGGAGAAGGGAGGGAAGTAGCTATGGCAGATGAGGGACATGAATAACACAAAACAGAGAATCCAGCTCATTCTAAGTGCAACTCTGCCTTCCCAAAACTTTAATCTTACCCTTCAACCTTACTACCCTACCCCATCCCACTGCCACCCCCAGCAGCTGCCTCTTGCTGCTTTAATATCTAGTAAATTAGCAATGTCTTGGGCCTTGATGAAAGGACCCTATTGATAATGGACCCTCCCTACTGGCATCCCAATATGGTGTCATCTGTCCAGTGGAAAAGGGAGCTTGCCCCTGCATTCTGTGACTCCTTTTCATTCTCTTGCAGACCTCCTGGAAGAGCTGAGAGCCCTTTGACATACTTAATGCATGAGCTGTCTTGTGAGGTTGGGAGGATTACTTGGCTTTTTTTTTTTTTTTCTCTTACTTCTGTTTCTTCCCTAGATGTAATTCTATTAAACGGCTTTAAAAATAAATATGTTGCTGTGGGAGGTTGAGTGAGGGGGTAGTTAGTATAACATTTCTGTTATTTTGAAATTAGACCCATGGGAAGCCTCCAGGCACACAGTAAAGTCTGACATAATCCACTTACAAAGGAGATTAAGGACACTGATGAGCTCACACAGGCAACTCCCTGATGTACTCACGGATGGTACACTGAGCCCCAGGAGCCAAATAAGAAGAGAAGGTGCATTTCAGAAATGCACACCAGGGAGATAAATCCATGCCCTGTAGAGAGGTGCACCATGCCTCAGGAACAACCAGTCCCTGAATAAAACTTCAACTGGACTGAGACGCTGTGAGCCAGGTCCTGCAGTCCTGGCTGCACAAACATCTCTGTAGAATGGAGACTACCTTTGAGATGGGGGGAAGGGCTTCTCAGATGAGGGACATTTGAGCTGACCCTGAAGAACGAGTCGCTTGCCAGGCAGTAGTTCGGAGTGGGGAGTGGTATACCACACAAGGGGAACAGCATGAGAAGAGGGGCTGGCTGGTATGGGGCAGGGAGACTTGGAGCAGTCTGGTGTGACTGGGAAGTACGACATGCTGGGGGAAGTAGGGGAAATTGAAATCAGTGGAGGGCTTGCCTGTTATGAAGAATTTGGCCTTTAAGCAACAAGCAAGCATGAGCAGTTTTGAAAGCACAGGTGTGACACGGGATTTTAGAAAGATGACTCAAGTGGCCCTGTGCAAGCAGATACATTGCAGAGGCGAGCCTCTGGTCTGAGAGATGTGAGGAGCCCCCTGCCTCCTCTCATCTTCCTCACTAACGAGAATGAGACAAAGCTCCAGCTTCCTGGCAGATTTACATGTTAAGGTGGTTTGGCGGGAAGTGCTGCCTTCTCGTGTTAAGATGGGACTTGTCAGAACAAGGATCTGGCTTTGGCTGATGAAAAAATAAGCAAGCACAGTTTTAATTCCCCCAGTTTTAAGAGGGGTGGGGGCTCCCAGCTTGAGGCTGCAAGAGCCAGGCCTTCCTGAGTCTATACAATGAACCATCAGTGGGCCACAAGGCTGCCTTGAGAAAGAGCCAGTGCTGAGCCCAGGCTGGGTAGTCGGGATGTCTGGCTTATCCAACAGAGGGGAAGCAGCCTGATGGTGTCTGTATGGAGGACTGTCTAAGGAGCATCCTGGAAAGGGATATATCCTAAGGGAAGGAAGAACCTATTAGGCTCTAAGGATGGGATACAATCTCTTAATTCTGAGTTCAGGGAGGTATCTGCCTATCCAAGTTGTCTCTTGACCCAGCCTCCATTGGGTTCATGCCAGAATCCCAAGTGGAGCAAGAGGCTGTAAGTAAAAACAGAAACACCTTGGGACTGGGGCCGCCCTCCTTTGGGGACCCTCTAACAGAATGTGGCAAAGATGAAGGAAACAATCTTCCTCCACACACCTGACACCTGAGGGCTTGGGATGGCAATGGTAAGGAACTACAGGAGAATTACAGCCATTTACAGACCAGCACAGAGAAGAACAGCGTATCAGCCATACCTACTGTCTTAGTCTGTTCAGGCTACTATAACAAAAATACCATAAGCCAGGTGGCTTATAAATAACAATTATTTCCCACAGCTCTGGAGGTTGGGAAGTCCAAGATCAAGGTGCCCACAGAGTCAATGTCTGGTGAGGACCTGTTTGCTTCCTCACAGACAGCGCCTTCTGTGTTCTTACATGGTAGAAGGGGTGAGGGTCTCTCTAGAGCCTCTTCTATAAGGGCACTAATACCATTCGTGGGGACTCCCTTCTCATGACTAATCAACTCCCAAAGGCCCCACCCCCTAATACTTTCACCTTGGGAGTTAGGATTTCAACCTATGAATTGGAGAGTAGGGCACAAACATTCAGTCCACAGTACCTGCCCTATAGCAGCAATGCCCACCAGAGAGATAGCCACACCCTGCAATCCTCTATGGTGGCCTGGTACGGACATGGGAACAGCAGACACACTCTGAGCTCATGGGAAACATGCCTTAAAGAGTTGCTGGGGGCCCAGCTAAAGCCTCTGCACGGGCAGTCAGGGCCAAGGATTTTTGTCACATGCTCAGTGCAAAGGCAGCACTGTCTCCTGAGCAGTTCTCATTTGTCAGGTTCTGAATGAGTGTTGTCAATAGAATGAAATACCAATAATCTTGAGACAGTCGAATGTTAAAGCCAAATTAGAATTTCAGTAAAGCAGGCAAAATACTTTCAAGACTGAACCCTCTACCACAATTTGACATTATCTCCTTTGAGCATAATAAGCTGGAGCGGCAGACATTTGTGTGATGATTCTCCCAGTGTCCCTATTGTTCCCTGTTATGTAAATACTTCCAAATGCCTCTCTTATTTACCTACATCCCTTCTTAGAAACCAATCTGGCCTATATGCAAACATTTAGATAATTTGGGATTTTCAAGCACATGGTCATGATTCATCTTAGAATAACAAGTGTCAAGACCAAGGCCTTGGACATGATAGCAGGAGAGATTTTGTTTAATGGGTTGCCATGGTGGGGGAAGATCAACAGACTGAAAGCATCTAGAAGTGATTGTCATTTGAGCTATTATAAGGCCTGTGAATATATCCAATATCCCAATCCATCCTCAACTAAGATAGGCCCTGTATCTTAGCTGAGGATGGATTGGAATATTGGATATATTCACAGACTTTATAATAGCTCAAATTGTAAAAGTCCCTATATCTTAGTTGAGAATAGATTGAGATATTGCCCACTTTAGATGTGGTGGAGACCATGTGATCAATAAAATATCCTAAGACTTTCTGCTAAGACTCTCTGCTCCATGTTACTTTGATTATAACTGCAATTCCAGGACCATCCATCAATAAGCTGGGCCTTTGGGATCCCAAAGTGATGGTTCCCTTCCAGTCCCACACTGAAAACTATGCCACAAACACAAAACCCAAATACTGCTGGGCTAAATTAATGGAGTGGTACAAATTGGCCTTTTTTCTTTTCCTCAAACATGCTAAGTTCTTCCCCTTGCCTTCTCATATTGTTCTTTTTTACTGGAACACTCTGAACCCAGATCATTGCACAGCCACCAATTTAGCATTCCAGATCACTTCAAAAGTCACCTCCTCAAAGCACAGAGCAGCCTCTAGGGGACTGACAATGTCCCACTTCTTGATATGGGGGGTGGTTATGGGTGTGTTCACTTGCTAAAAATTCATCAAGTTCTACATTTATGACTTGTGCACTTTTTTATATATGTGATATACTTCAATGAAAAGTTTCTTTTACAAAATTAGTCACCTCATCAGAGAAGCCTTCCCTGACCACCACATGCTCCCCACCCTCGTCAGATGCATTCTAACCAGAGCAACTCCATCTTGAATAGCGGCTAGGTAAAATGAGGCTGAGAACTACTGGGCTGCATTCCCAGGAGGTTTGGCATTCTTAGTCACAGAATGGGATAGCAAGTTGGCAGGACTGGTATCACAAGAGTCAGATCACAAAGACCCTGCTGATGAAACAGGACACAGAGGGAAAAAAAAAAAAAGCCAGTCCAAACCCACGAAAATCCAGATGGCTATGAAAGTGACCTCTGGTCATCCTCACTGCTCATTATACGCTAATTATAATGCATTAGCATCCTAAAAGACAGTCCCACCAGCACCATGACCGTTTGCAAATGCCGTGGCAACATTAAGAAGTTACCCCATATAGTCTAAGAAGGGGAGGACCCTCAGTTCCAGAAAATCTCTGTCCCTTTCCCAGAAAACTCATGAATAATCTACCCCTTGTTTAGCATATAAGAAATATCTGTAAATGTATTCAGTCAAGCAGCCCACGCCACTGCTATGCCTATGGAGTAGCCATTCTTTAAGAAAGTGAAGCTTTCTTAATAAAGTTGCTTTCGCTTTACTCTATGGGCTTGCCCCAAATTCATTCTTTCAAGAGGTTCAAGAATGTTCTCTTGGGGTCTGGATCAGGACTCCTTTCCAGTAACACTCTCACTCTCATGTTGGCCTTATGTATTTTCTTCATGGTGTTATAACTATATGATCTTGTCTATGTCTATGTCTATTTATTTTGTCTCCTCTAGAATTTAAGCACCAAGAGACAACAAGCGCAGTACCCATCTTGTTGCATGCTGTATCCCTAGTGTCTATAACAGTGCCTGGCAAAGAAGGGTTAACCAGGAAAGAGTGCACAAATGGCAACTTTTACCCCAGTCCTGTCCTAAATTTTCTGCATAGTTAGAATGTCTCTGAATGAAGGATGAAGAGGCCTCCTTTTGGAGGTCACTTAAGCCAGGGATTCTCAAGGTCTTTGTGGCCACAATACATTCTGATCAGTGAAAGATCATACATCTCTTTTATTCCTGGTACAGCAACACACACTCTGCCCTGGAGTCCCTCGGTCCTGCATGTGTGACCAGCTGGGTGGGTGTGCTGGCTGTGTGACCTCCCTGAGCCTTTATTCTTTATGTATGAAGTGGTAAAAACAATCCCTTATCTCAGTGGTGCTTTTAAAAATTAAATGAGAAAACAAATATAAAACTACTCCTAAAATAATTTAAGTGAGATACAAGATGCTTTTAAACAGACTATTATTATTTTAAGAATAATTCAAGGAATAGCTTTGCATTTAGTAGAACTCATTTACTTTTGGATAGTATTAAGAATGTGATGTTGTTTGGCTGTGTCCCCACCCAAATCTCAACTTGAATTCCCACGTGTTGTGGGAGGGAGCCAGTGGGAGGTAACTGAATCATGGGGGCAGGTCTTTCCCATGCTGTTCTCCTGATAGTGAGTAAGTCTCACGAGATCTGATGGTTAAGGTAAGGGGGAGTTTTCCTGCACAAGCCCTTTTTGCCTGCTGCCATCCATTTAAAATGTGACTTGTTTCTCCTTGCCTTCCACCATGATTGTAAGGCTTCCCAGCCACATGGAACTGTAAGTCCATTATAAACTTCTTTTGTAAATTGCTCAGTCTCAAGTATGTCTTTATCAGCAGGGTGAAAACGACCTAATACAGAATGAATGAAAACAGAAAGATTTCCTTCCTTCTGTGCCTAAGAAAAAAGACGCACTTGTGTGTTTATCAAAAAGCAAACAGCAGGAGACTGCGAGGGGACCCAGAAGAACCTTCTAGGCACTAGTAATGTTCTGTTTCTTAATCTGAGTGCTAATTACATAGGTGGGTTCCATTTGTGAAAATTCAAGCTATATACTTGCAGTCTTTTTGTTTTTCTGTATGTATATTTTACTTTAAGAGCTTTTCAAATACACGGCAAGTCCAGCTGATACAATGGTAGAGGCAGGAGGCAGAAAAATTCTAGGCAGACAGGGTCAGGTCCATGGCAAAACCCCACCTTTGAGCTGAAAAGCCTGAAACCCACAGCCCAAAATGAGAACTTCCATCCCTGTGTGCCCACTCTCTCCTGATTGGTTCTTTCTGAATAATGTACTTTTACCTATCAAATGTTGCCTTTTCCAAAACTACCTATAGCCCACTCCACACCCATCCTGTGCCTATAAAGACCCCATACTCAGCTGGCAGAGAGAAGCAGCCGGACATCAAGTAGAGGCAACTTTGAGACAGTGGCCGGGTGAGGCAACCTGACTTCAGAAGAGAGAGACAGAGAGATGGGCTTGACTTCAGGGGAGAGAGACTTTCCCTTCCCATCCCCTTTCCAGCTCCCTTCTCTACTGAGAGCCACTTTCATCACTCAATAAAATTCTCCATATTTGACATCCTTCAATTCATCCTCATTCCTCTTGGGTACCAGAAAGAATTCAGCATGTACCAGGTATGAGTACCCAAAAATGCTATAATATTGGCCCTTCGCCCTCACTGGCAAAAGGCAGCCACCCCATGTAATGAGGCAAAGGGTCCACCGAGCTGGTAACACACTGCTGTCTGTGGACAGCAGAGCTGAGGGAGCACTGTAACACGCCCTCTGGGGCCTTGGGCTTGCAAGCACCCCACCTGGATGCTGCTGTGGGGCCCACACAGTTTGCTCCTGTCAACACTGAAGCAGCCAGTTCCTGCACTTGCTCGCTCTGGTTCCTGCACTCACTTGCCTGCTTACTCCCTCTCTCAAGGAGCAGAGCCCAGTGGACCCAAGTGAACCAAGTTCACTCCTGCTAGAGCCAAAGTGGCCGGTTCCTGTGCTTGTTGGGCCACATGCTCCCTCCCACAAGAAGTTGAACAGGGCAGGCTGGGTAAATGAGGCAGCCCAGTCACGAGTCCCACAAAGGGGTCAAGAAAATATACTGCATCATCTGGGGGCTCATCTGGGATATGTCAGAAGGGTGAGTAAATGCAGATCTGTCGTATCTGTCTCTTCTTGCCCTCAAACTTTCCTCTGAAGGCAAATGACCCACCAAACCTCTGAGTGGCCAGTTAAGGGCAAATGGTACAGCTGCAGAGGACAGGATGCGACCCTACCACCTCTCTTTCTTTTGGGTGAAAGGAATGTTGGCTGTTTCCTTTCAGAGGTCTAGCCATCGCGTGAGACCAGGATAAGGTCCTGGGGAAACTGAAAGCATCTGGCCGAGGCCATGCCCCATTGTTGCCAGAAGACCCCTAGACTTGACCCTGTCCACAACTGCCCGTTAGGGTGTCAGCCATGACCCCCAGACTTTTCTGTGCTATTTTTACTTCCTTCTTTCATGGCTCCTATCTCTTCTTTTATAATGTTAAGGGTGTTGCTGCGAACTGCAGAAACGTTTAGGTGGAATGAGCATTTGGCCCAACCATCAGGTATGCAATTCAGAACAATGTGATTTCCATCTGTTCTTATAGGTTCCATCCCGAATCCCACCACAACAGCTGTAGGTATACAGTGGCTCCCCTCCCCCCTCCCGGCTGGGGTGCTTGGATGTGTCTGCAGCATGCATGTGCCATGCCCAGTGGCCACACAGGGTGGGAGAGAACCACGGCTGTCACCCAGGTCCCAGGGCAGTTTCAGGGGCCAAGCTGGTCAGCATTTCCCACTCACCATCCCCTCCCACCATGCACCCACAGAGTCTTTCCTCCCCTGGCCGAGGGGTCCAGCTTGGTCCAAACCAGAGGAAGGATACAGTGATTAAAGGAACTTATTTGCATAGAGCAAGAGGTTTTCTCCCACTTAAGCTGGTTTTTTTCTTCCTCTTTCCTTTTCAATGCAAGAGGGTTCTTTTCCTACCTCAGCACTCTGCTTGTGATAGGGAAGCAGAGGAGGAGTGACCCCACTGGCTGATAATTGCAAATTTGGCAAGGCCCATCTGGGATTTCATCTAAATAAACCCATGCATCCCCTCAGACACCTTTTTGTTGCAAACTTGATTCCAAGCTTTGGCTTGAATCCCTAGAAAGAAAGCCAGATCTGAGGGATCTAAAGCCAGGCAACAGGCACAGTATTAATGGGCAAGACTAATTCCTGGGGATTAAGCTCCCGCTTCATGGAAAGAGGCCATGCTCCATGGCATAGATGAGGCCCAGGGAACCCAAATGCTGCCGACAGTAGAGGGGATGGAGGTATAGGTGAGTGCAGATAAATCCTATTCTCTAGGCCCTCCCTGCTTCATGGGTGCAGGCCACACTGGCACCCATGGGCAGCATCCGTCTAAGGTCACCAGGATTCACGGATAAAAAGAAGAAAAAAGAAGGACACCCTTTTTTTCTCCCTTTCACACCCTGGGTTTTCACTGAAAGAGGGAAGAGAAATGAGGGGATCCTACTTCCCTGTCCTTAAGAATGGGCAACCAATCGTCTTCACCATCCTCAGTCTATACACCTCTGGAGTGTATCCTGAATCACTGGGACTGCTTTGACCCTGAGACTCTGGAGGAAAAACACTTCATAGCCCTTTGCACAAAGGTTTGGCCAAATTTTGATCTGCAGGAAGGACTGGCTTGGCTTCAGGAAGGAACCATTCATTTTGACACCATCCTGCAGTTGGATTTTTTCTGTAAACGTGAGGGCAAATTGTCTGAGGTCCCATATGCACAGGCTTTCTTTACCTTGCAGGCTAATTCAGAAGCACAGTACGATTGATCTTGCACTCCTGTTTTCCCATCTCAGGAGCTGCAAGAGGCAATCCCAGAGAGCTAAGGAAATAAATCCCAGAGGAACCTCCAACAGGAAAGCCAGCTCCCTCTGGCCCTGCTTCTCCAGGTCCACCCTGTTCCTCCTATCCAGTTTCTCTCTCACACTTGCCCCTTCCTAGAAATCCTTACCCTAGACAATTCCCAGTCTCACGCTTGCCCTTCCAACAGATGCCTGATGAATTTGGCCCCAGTAAGGTCCAGGTCTCCTTCTCTCCACAGGACTTAAGGTAAATTAAGGGGAATCTTGGCAAGTTTTCAGATGACCCTGACAGATATATAGAAGCTTTCCATAATTTAACCCACGTATTTGAATTTTCCTGGCCTGGAAAGACATTATGTTACTTTTGTATCAAACCCTGACTAACACAGAGAAGCAGTCTGCTCTGCAAGTGGCAGAGAGATTTGGGGATGAGTTTTGTACTCACATAGTACCAGGGAAGGTGACACACTTGACCCAACTGGGAGAGAAGCAGTACTATTAGATGACCCTAAATGAAATCCCAATGATGAGATGGGAGAATGGAAGAGGAAACACTTTCAGATGTACGTAACAGAGGGCCTATATAAGACTAGAACTAAGCCTCTCAATTATACCAAGCTATCCATGATAAACCAGGGATTTTAAGAGAATCCTACTGCCTTCCTGGAAAGGCTAAGAGAGGCCTTGGTAAAGGACACCTACGTCCCAATTCAGTTGAGGGACAACTAATCCTAAAGGGTAAATTTATTACTCAGGCAACCCTTGGTATCAGGAGGAAGCTACAGAAAAGGCCCTGGAACCAAACAGTACTTTAGAGAACCTCCTGAAAATGGTCACCTTGGTCTTTTACAATAGGAATAGCGAGGCCCAAGAGAGAGAGAGGAGACATGGGAAAGAGACACAGGCTTTAATGGCCACCATGCAAGCCCACAAACTCCAGAATCTCCGAGTTGCACTCATTAACTGCTACAAATGTGGCAAGCCAGGGCATTTTAGGAAAAAATTGCCCAGGTAGCATGAGGAAGCCACCTCAACACTGTTCCATCTGCAGTGGGGACCACTGGAAGGCAGACTGTCCCCAGGGATGCTGGTCTAGAGCCAATCTCCCAAATGGTCTAGCAAGATTGATGGGTCCCAGGCTCCTCTCTCCAGCTCCAGTGGTCCAGTCTGCCATTACCATCCAGGAGCACTGGGGAATTCTGGAAATCGAAGGGAGGAAACTGGACCTCCTTCTGGACGCTGGCGTGGGTCTCTTGGTTCTCCTCTCCAATATGGGCCCCCTGTCCTGCCTTAGCACAACCATGAGGGGTGTCTCAGGAAGGCCTTTAACCTGATACTTTTCCCAACCCCTTAGCTGTAGTTGGAGAGAGACCTCTTGTTCACCCATGCCTTTCTAATAATGCCTGAAAGCCCAACTCCTCTGTTGGGCAGAGGAATTCTGCCTCATATGAGGACCACCATTCTCATGGCCCCAGGACAAACTCTTCATCTCTCCCTAGCGGAGATAGATATTAACCCAGAAGTTTGGGCGATTCAAGGGAAAATTGGCTGAGCCACAACCACCCTACTAGTCTTGATCTACCTTAAGGGTCCCACCTCCTTTCCTAATCAGAGACAATATCCCCTGAAACCAGAAGTTAGAAAAGGACTAGAAGCCATCATTGATAACTTAAGGTTTCAGGACCTCCTCAAACTCTGCAACAGCCCTTGTAATACCCCGATATTGGGGATACAAGAACCTAAGAGGGAATGAAGACTAGTTCAGGACCTCTGCCTCGTTAATGAGACTGTGGTTCCAATTCACCCAGTGGTTCCCAATCCATATACCCTGCTTGCTAAAATACCTTAGGGAACTAAATGGTGCACAGTCCTGGACCTAAAGGATGCCTTCTTCTGCATACTGTTACACCCTGACTCCCAGTATTTATTTGCATTTGAGGATCCCTCTAACCAAACCACCCAGCTAACCTGGACAGTGTTACTTCAGGGATTCTGAAACAGCCCCCACTTGTTTGGGCAGGCATTGTCAAATGACCTGAGTTCCTTTATCCTCAGGTTAAAGTTTTACAATACATAGATGACATTCTCCTCTGCACTCCAACTGAGAAAAGTCTCTCAGTATGGCCCTTCATTTTCTGGCTAACAGAGGATATAAGGTTTCAAAATCTAAAGCTCAGTTCTGCAGACTTCAGGGAAGTACCTAGCCCTGGTCTTGTCGACAGGACAAGGGGGCATTAGGTGAAAAAAGGATTAAGCCCATCTCCTTCTTTCCCCTCCCCAGAACCCTCAAGCAACTGAGGGGATTCTTGGGCATTATAGGATTCTGCAGAGTAGGGATAGCTGGGTATATGAAATAGCTCTTGCCTTACATCACTTAATAAAGGAGACTCAGGGAGCTAAAACTCACTCCCTAGTTTAGGAACCAGAGGCTAGAAAGGCCTTTGACCAATTAAAACAAGCCTTGCTTAAGGCACCAGCCCTTAGTCTTCCCATAGGGAAGACATTTAATCTTTACATGTCAGAAAGGAAGGGAATGGCTTAGAGCTACTCATGCTCTGGGAGTTCTAACCCAGGCCCAAGATACCGCCCAGCGGCCTGTAGGCTACCTAAATAAGGAGCTTGATTTGGTTGCCAAAGGATGGCTGGCCTGCCTCTGGGCAATTGCAGCAGTAGCCTTTCTGCTTGTACCTTTCGGGTACCAGAGGCTACCAAGTTAATGATGGGGAATAACTTAACCATTTACACTCCACATAATGTGGCAGGACTGCTGTCTTTTAAGGGGAGTCTCTGGCTAATGGACAACCACCTCCTCAGATATCGAGCTCTGTTATTAGAGGGATCTGCAGTTCAATTAAGAAACTGCCCCTCCCTAAATCCAGCCACCTTCCTCCAAGAGGAAGCTGGGGAGCTTGAACATGACTGCGAACAGATAGTAGTACAAACCTAATGCAGCCAGCGAAACCCCCATAAGTAGCATAAACCTATGCAGCCACAGAGGACCCCAAGGAAACCACATTTAAGAACCCAGACTGGATTCTCTTTATGGACATAAGTTCTTCTATAGAACAATGGATCCATAAAGCAGGGTATGCAATGGTTACCCTGAATGATGTTGAGACTGCATCTCTCCTTGGACACAAGTGCTCAACTAGCCGAGCTAATTGCCCTCATGAGGGTGCTTGAATTAAGCCAAGGGAAAGCAGTTAACATTTATACTGATTCTAAGTATGCTTTCCTAGCCTCTATGCCCATGCTACTATCTGGAAAGAGAGGAACTTCCTCACAGCTAACATGTCTCCCATTAAATACTAACAGAAAATTAATAAACTATCATCCTCAGTTTTCCTCCCATGGGAAGTGGCAGTAATACACTGTAAAGGCCACCAAAAAGGGATGGATAAAATAGCTGAGGGAAATAGGCTGGCAGATCAAGCAGCTAAATCAGCATCAAGAAGGCCCAGATTTCTGATTCACTTGAAGCCCCTCTGATCTGAAAGGGCTCTGTAAGAGAAATAAAACCTCAATATTCTCCTTCAGAAATAGAATGGGCCACCTCTTGAAGATACATCTTTCAGTTCTCAGGATAGCTACAATTGGAGGATGGCAAGCTTCATCTACCAGCTGCCAGCCAATGGAAAGTTCCTTGAAGCCTTCAGCAGGCCTTCCACCTAGGTAAGGATAAAACCTATCAATTGGCCCAGAGATTGTTCTCAGGGAAAAAAAAAAAAACAAAAAAAAACACACCTGATACAAAGCGTTAAGCAGGTCGTTAATGCTTGTAAGACTTGCCTTAAAAATCATCCCCTGAATCGGTGGCTTCTTCCCCCTGGAACCTAAAGAACAAGAGGCTACCAAGGGGAAGACTGGCAAATGGATTTCACCTCTATGCCAAAGGCAAGGGGCACCAAGTTATCTCCTAATATGGAAAGATACACACCTTCACTAACTGGGTAAAAGCATTTCCATGTCAAACAGAGAAAGCCTCTGAGGTGATAAAAATAGCAATTAAAGAGATAAATTTCTGCTTTGGACTCCCTAAGTACCTCCAGAGTGATAATAGCCCTTGTTCAAGGCAGCCATCATCCAGGGGATCTCAAAGGTAGTGGGCATACAGTACCATCTTCATTGTGCTTGGGACCACAATCCTCAGGAAAAGTAGAAAAGACAAATGATATTATCAAAAGGAACCTCAGGAAACTGTGTGAGGAGACTCACCTCCCCTGAACTACCCTTGTTCCCATAGCCCTACTATGTGTTAGAAACACCCCTTCAAAGCTGGATCTGAGTCCCTTTGAAATTATGTATGGACAGCCTTTTCTCACCAATGATTTCTTGCTAGACCAAGAAACCTCTGATTTGATTAAACATATAACTTCTTTGGCCCATTTCCAACAGGAACTGAACTAGGGCAATGTCTATTCAACCCAGGGGACCTGGTACTGGTAAGGGTAATCCCTTCCCTTTCTCCCTCTACCAGCCCAGATTGGGAGGGACCTTACACTGTACTTCTTTCTACTCCTATGGCAATGAATGTCACTGGAATAGATTTTTTGATTCATTATACTCCAAGTAAAGGCCTGGGGGAACTGATGGTTCCAATTCACCCAGTGATTCCCAATCCAGAAGAGTACCCAAAGTACTAATGTGAAGAAATTGAGGAACTCAAGCTAAAAATCACAAAAGAAGTGTTAATAATTAACTTTCCATGAATATCCTCCTTATAGTTTTGCCTATCCTTCATGTTCTTACCTTCATTCTGTTCTATAACAGGGGGTGCCTTTACCAAAGACCTCTTAATCCTAAACATCCATGGGAATATCCATTTCCCTAAACAGTTATTGCTCCCCTAAAGTGTAACTGGTTTCATATAAGGTTTAATTTATTTCACCAGGGTGAAACAGCTCAGGGTGCAATGTTGTTTTCAGAAGGATTAGTATATTTCACTTATTTCTGTAATCTTTGGCACTAGATTCATTCCTTTTAACTCCTTTTTGTATAATACACACATTCAATCCATGTATACTTAACCTCATAAAACTTGTTTCTCCTTGCCTAGAGGCCATCAAGCTCCAAATGGTCATACAACCTCGGAGAATGGCTCCCTTTTGCCAGGGACCCTTAGGTAGACCTCTGAGGGAAATCTGACTGCCATTTTTCTCAAAATAACACCCCTCTGTTAGCAGGAAGTAGCTAAGATCAGTGATCATCCATATGCTAACAGCAGTTAGATGTGCCTCTTCAGAGGGGGAAATGATACAATGATACAGGCAGGAGGCAGAGAAATTCTAGGCAGACAGGGGTGGGTCCCTGGCAAAATCCCACCTTTAAGCCAAAAAGCCTGAAACCCGCAGCCCAAAGTGAGAACTTCCACTCTTGTGTGCCCACTCTCTCCCAACTGGTTCTTTATGAATAATGTTTTAAACCAGTCAAATGTCTCCTTTTCCAAAACTACCTATGGCCAGCCCTGCCCCCATTCTGTGCCTATAAAGACCCCATACTCAGCTGGCAGAGAAAAGCAGCAGCTAGACATCAGGAAGAAGCAACTGGACATCAGGGATAGGTGACTTTGAGATGGCAGCTGGATAAAGCAATTTGACTTCAGGAGAGAGGCAGAAAAGCAGCTTGACTTCAGGGCTCTCCCATGAAGGGCAGGTCTCCCAGACCTGTCCCCTTTCCAGTTCCCCTGTTTGCTGAGAGCCGCTTTCGTCACTCGGTAAAATTCTCCACATTCACCACCCTGCAATTTGTCTATATGACCTCATTCCTCTTGGGCACTGGACAAGAATGTGGAACACATCAGGTGCAGGTATCCAAACAGGCTGTCACACTGGCCCTTTGCCCTCACTGGCAGAAGGCAGCTGCCCCATGCAATGAGGCAGAGGGCCCACTGAGCTGCTGTCTGTGGATGACAGAGCTAAGACAGCATTGTAACACACCCTCTGGGGCCTTGGGATTGCAGGCACCCCACCTAGATGCTGCTGCAGGGCCCACACAGAGTTTGCTCCTACCAGTGCCAAAGTGGCCAGTTCCTGTACTTGCTCACTCACACGTTCCCGCCTGCCTCCCATGAGGGGTTGAACAGGGTGGCCTGAGTAAACGAGGCACCCTGTTGTGAGTCCCGTGAAAGCATTAAGAAAATATCCTGCATCACAGCTATATCTCCATAAGCCACTCACATAAAATACATGAGAAGGGTTTCCATAAGGTGTCCTTAATTGTTCTATTTTTTAATTGCATAAGCAAAAGATTGCCCTGTGGACTATAGGATTGACCTGATGAAAATGACCCATTTTATCTATTAACAAATTCAAACTGGGCACAGTACTTCATGCCTGTAATCCCAGCACTTTGAAAGGCCAAGATGGATCACTTGAGCCCAGGAGTTCGAGATCAGCCTGGGCAACATGGTAAGACCCTGTCTCTACAAAAAATAAAAAATTAGCCAGTGTGGTGGCACACACCTGTAGTCCCAGCTACTCAGGAGACTGAGGTGAGAGGATCACTTGAGCCCAGGAGGTCAATGCTGCAGACAGCTGTAACTGTGCCACTGCACTCCAGCCCGGGTGACAGAGTGAGATGCAAGACTCTCTCTCCAAAAAAAAAGAGAGAGAGAGAATTATATTTATACTGCCACTGTGGAGAACCACTGAAACACTCGCTTCTCTAAAAAGGTCCTGATTACATTTCTCTGTGTCAAAATAATTTTTTAACTTTGGATCTTGTCATAATATACATGATACACATAACAGAGTGCAGAAAAATCAAACATTTTTATTTATTTATAGGCACTGATTCTCTCATATAAAGCAATGCCATCTGTTTAAAGCTCACAATTAGAATTGAAAGCATCCTATCAAAAAGCAAACTGATATTTAAAAAAAGAAGAATTGAACACAATAATATACGTGAAACTAATTAACTTGCAAACTGATCTCCCCCACAGAATGGCCGGCAGTCTATGACTGAAATTGTCTTGGTAAAAGTTTTATCAGTGAGAAAATTATAACAGTAAGCTAAATTAACCCAACTCCCATCTCGCCTTTCCCCTAATTATTCCTGGGCTATTGGGCTAACAATGAAAGACATTTAGGCTACAGTTTAAATGATAATAGGCCTTGCCCAAAACTCAAATGAAGTTGTGAAGCTAATGGGAGGCCATCAGGCTGGGGGGAGGAGAGGAGCCTGAATCGTGGTGCATCCTGTGAAAAAGCAAAGGAGGTTGTAAGACATGCAACTTCCCCGATTACTCCTGCAAATAACACCAGTATTGTAGATTGGCCTTTTGGGATATCTTTCCAGTTTTTTTGTTGTTGTTGTTTTGTTTTTCATGTCTGACACCGATATAGCTCCACCTGGACCCATGGTTCCACCCAGACCAACAACTCCACTTTTGTGGCCCCACCCAGAAGCAATTCGGATCCCAAGAAGACAGCTTCCACCCTCTATGATTTTCTCTCCACCCCAATCAAAAATTTTGGAAAAGCATTGTTTTCTTTACCATTAATATTTTTTCAAAAAAAGGACAATGGACAGGTGAAAATATGAATACTATTAATAAGTATGGGATTATAAACTTAACATATTTAAGAAATATTAGGGAGGTTGAAAGTGGAAAATCTTTAGCCTTATTGGTTTATTGACGAGTTACTGGTGTTTTTCAATTGTGACTACAATAATAAAATTAAAGAACTTATATGAAATGTTGGAGAGACAGCCTCAAAGATTGTGACTAAAAGACAAGGTATTATTTGATACTATATTTCAGCTATGAGGTTTACAATCTTCACCTTATACCTGGTCTGTCTATTCTTGGATGTGTTCAACTTTTGCATAAGCATTCAGGAAGGTGTATATGTATAAAAGTAAGGAACTGCCTGCAATCTGGCTTTTTCCATAGCTGTGTCTGATAGTGCCTTACACAGTGGAACACACCCAGGAAATAGGCAAGCCAGTGCAGACCCAGGTGCAGGCTCATCAGGCAGCACCTAAACCACACAGGTGTAGAATCAGATAGAATCATCCCCCAGACACTAGGTCAAAGTGAGGCCCAAGTCAACAAACTCAAGAGGCCTTGAGAGCAGAAAGGAGAATTAGGAAGCTACTCCTAGCAGGCTGGCTACTGGAACTAAGGACATAAAATCGCCATTGCAAAATTATAACTGAGACAGTGACACAGATCTGACCTGCCCAACTCCATCTTGCTTCTAACCTCCAAGCTGTCCTTGTTCATTCCTGGGTGTAGGCTGAACTAACTTTGGGAGGAACTTAGTTTATAGCTTATAGTCTGAAACAGAGATGATAACAGTCTTTTCCCAAAACAGCACTGCCTTTGTGGGACTAACAAATTAGTCAAAAGATGAGAAATTACGGTTTAGGAGTCATGTAGCTGGAAGCTACAAGATTCTGACCCTCTCCAGATTGCTCCTGGGGATAACATCACTATTGTAAAACCTAAGATTAGTGTTTGAGATATTTTGCAGACCCTGCACTTGATGGATCAGCTGGCACCCCCCATATATAGATGAACTTGCTCATGTGACTTTGTGGCCCCCACCCAGGAACTGACTCAGC
Source organism: Hylobates moloch (assembly GCF_009828535.3). Taxonomy (NCBI): domain Eukaryota; kingdom Metazoa; phylum Chordata; class Mammalia; order Primates; family Hylobatidae; genus Hylobates; species Hylobates moloch. The sequence goes on from NW_026652285.1 coordinate 80,929,058, forward strand.
ACAAGAAGACAGTTTTGACTCCCTATGATTTCATCTCTGACCCAACCAATCAGCACTCCAGACTCACTGCCAACACCCTAAATTATCCTTAAAAGCTCTAATCCCGGAATGCTCAGGGAGACTGATTTGATATAATAATGAAACTGGAGTCTCCCACACAGCTGGTTCAGTTTAAGTGACTCTTCTCAACTGCAATTCCCCTGTCTTGATACATCAGTTCTGTCTAGGCAGTGGGCAAGGTGAACCCACTGGGTAGTTACAGACAGAAGGAGAACTAAGAAGCCTCCACACAGGTATGATCAAACCTCAGTGAGCAGCCACAAAAGAGTCTCCACTAGTTCAGAAGGAGGAATAATTAGTCAGCACCTAATATATAGAATAGGTTGTCCTGGAAATTCCTTATGTGAAACAAAATGTGAAATTTGACATATGATTTGTACTGTTCTGGTCTGGAAATCCCTAGTTAACACAAATACTCTTTCACAGCTAATTCTAGAGCAGTGCTGTCCAAGAGAAATAATACAAGATACGTATGTAAAGTTTTCCAGGAGCCACATTAAGAAAAAGAAACAGACGACATTAATTTTAATAATCTATTTCATTTAAAACAATATATCCAAAGTATTATTTCAAAATATATCACTATAAAAAATTATTAGAGATATTTTACATCATATAAAATCTAGTATATTTTACACATAACAGCATTCAATAGAATACTAAATTTCTTTTTTTTTTTTTGAGACAGAGTCTTGCTCTGTCGCCCAGGCTGAGTGCAGTGGCGCGATCTCGGCTCACTGCAAGCTCCGCCTCCCAGGTTCATGCCATTCTCCTGCCTCAGCCTCTCCGAGTAGCTGGGACTACAGGCGCCTGCCACCACGCCTGGCTAATTTTTTTGTATTTTTAGTAGAGACGGGGTTTCACCATGGTCTCGATCTCCTGACCTCGCGATCCGCCCACCTCGGCCTCCCAAAGTGCTGGGATTACAAGCATGGGCCACCGCGCCCAGCCCAGAATACTAAATTTTCATGGGAAATACTTGATCTGTGTTTATAACATAAAATTTATAGCTGAAAAAATGGATACACAAATCCCTATTGTTTCAAACTTACTTAAAAGTTTTCCAATAAATTGAATGTCTACTTCTAAATTTAAATTTATTAAAGTTCAATAAAAGTTTAAAAATTCACTTCCCCAGTACTATCAACCACACTCCAAGAACTCAGTAGACACATAGGACTAGTGGCCTCCATAATGACCAGTGCAGTTCTAGATAAGCAGATTTCAGGTCTGGCTATCTTCAGAACAGAACTCTTACTGTACATATGTCCACTCAGAAACAGTAACATCACAGAAATAAGAATTCTTGGTGTACCAACCCAAAAGCCCATCAGTGATAGACTGGATAAGGAAAGTGTGGCACATACACACCATAGAATACTATGCAGCCATAAAAAAAGGAAATCATGTCCTTTGCAGGGACATGGATGAAGCTGAAAGCCATCATTCTAGTTTGTTAGCAAACTAACATAGGAACAGAAAACCAACCAGCACATGTTCTCGCTCGTAAGTGGGAGTTGAACAATGAGAACACATGGACACAGAGAGGGGAATATCACACACCAGGGCCTGTCAGGGGTAGGGGGGAAAGGGGAGGGAGAGCGTTAGGACAAATACCTAATGCATGCGGGGCTTAAAACCTAGATGACTGGTTGATAGGTGTAGCAAACCATCATGGCACATGTATAACTATGTAACAAACCTGCACATTCTGCACATGTATCCTGGAACTTAAAGTAAAATTTTTTTAAAAAAATGAAAAAGAGAATTCTTTACTTTTGCAGAATGCTTTGAGATCTGTAAAATGCTATATAAGCCCAATGAAATATGATGGGTGGAATTTCCTATAGGCTTTTATAAGAAAAATATTTGAGCTCAAATTCCAGCTCAAACACTTCCTATTTAGACCTCTTACATTAGGCTCGCCCAGCCGCAGTTTCTACATATGTGGAAAGGGGTGATGATTATTCCCCACCAAGCTCAAGGAGTTGATTTGAAGATTAAATGGGATGATATGCAGGGAAAAAAAACCACAAAGTTATAGAGATGTTAGCTGTCAGTATCACTGTAACTATATGAGGTGGGTATCACCCTTGTTTTACAATAAGGAAACAGTCTGGAGAATGTCCCAAAGTCAGGACATGGTAGAGGAGGGACTCAGAATTGTATCTTCTAGCTCCAAATCAAATACTTTTTCCACTACTGGTATCACAAATGCCTTACATAAAATCTAAACAACTCCAATCTGAGGATACTTAGAAGTTAGTAAATAAAAGAAATTTAAATCAAGAAATTAGAATTCAATATAGCAAAAGATGATGGGGGGGAAAATGAAAAATTCTCAACACGTTCTAAAAGGAAATACTGATCATGAGAAGAATGACTGGTTTTATCACGCAAAATGTTTAAGGCTGATTTAGCAAACTCTTTCTCAGAAAGATCAGAAAGATAGCAGAGACGTTTCAAGTTTTTAAATACAGGTGGTCATTTGTCTCTTACAGAAACATCCATTATCAGCTTCCTGAGGAGACTAAGGCATGTCTTAGAAAGACACAGATCTTTGGGGATAGGTCAGAATCAGAAAGTATCTCTAAACCCAGCAGCACTTTTCAAGACAACCTATTGTTTAAAACCCAAGGTTTAAATATAACAAGTGAGACAATGTGAGAATCTCCTTGCTTTAGTTTACTGCACTGATTCATCATGGATAACTCTTTCTGTGAAAGTAGAGAATTGTTCCGTTAACAAGCTAGCTATCCTCTCGGAGTCTGAAACTAGGATGTTGGGCAGGATCCGTGCTCTCGCTAAGCCTCTAGAAAAGGGTCCTTCCTTGCCTCTCCTAGCTTCTGGTGATTACCAATAATTCTTGGCATTCCTTGGTTTGGATGCATTGATCCAGTCTCTGTCCTCATCATCATGGGCATTGTCCTCCTATGTCTATCTCTGTGTCTCTTCCTCTTCTTACAAGGCTGCCATTCATATTGGATTAGGGTCTACCCTAATGATGTTTTCTCAGGATATTACTAGGATGTCAACTTGATAACATCTGCAAAAAAAGCCCTATTTCCAAATAAGGTCATATTTACAGCTGCCAGGGGTTGGAACTTCAACATATCTTTTGGAGGGACACAATTCAACCCGTAACAATGGGAATAACCCTTGAATTTGTTTTCTGAGTCTATTTCCTCTCTGATAAACAAGGACTTTTCATTCATCCCTTCCTGCACCATCATTTTTCTTTCCTTTTCACTAAATCATTCCCATCAGCATGCAAAATACCTAATATATGCAAAACAAAAAAACAAAGCCCTCCCTTGACCCCATCTCTCTCTCCAACTATGGCTCTAGTTCTCTCTTCTGTTATAGCAAAACTGCTCAAGAAAGAGTCCCCTTCCTTCACTTCCTCATAATCCAATTCTCTCTAACCCAGGTCTACTCAGGTTTCTCCATCACGCTTTTTGTCAGCATCACAGATGACCTTCACATTGCCAGATTCCAATGGTAAATTCTCCACCCTTAGGCTCCTTCCTTGTCTCATGAGCACTGGTCACACTGATTGCTCCATCCTCCTCACAAGCCTTTTCTCCTTGCCTCTAACACCTCACACTCTCCAGCTTTTTCTCCTATCTAATCACCACTCTTCCCCTTCTTTTGCTAGATTCTTCTCCTCTTCTCAGATTCTAAGGTGGAATGCTCCGGGTCTCAGTTCTCTCTAGATGAACTTATACAATCCCATAGCCATAAATATAGTACGTTCACTAGTGGCCTGCCCTCACCCATTTCCATATATGCAACTGCCTGCGTAACATCTCACTTGGATTTCTAACAGACATTCAGAGAAGCACTATGAAATGTCCACCTCCAACCCCACCAAAATGTTGACTCTCCCTTTCTCGTGAATGACACCATTATTCACCCAGTTGCTCAAGCCCCACAAATCCTGGAGAAACAGCAAAGGCATGATCTCTACCTCAATTTTGCCTTCCAAATCTCAGAGGAGTGCATCTGACAGGTGGAACCTGAATTACATCCAGAATGCTAGGTACAAAGGAGTGCAGGGATCATTTTTCTCATACCCCATATACAGTCCAGTAAATTCTCATAATTCTATCTTCAAAATATAATCTAAATCCAACTACCTCTCACCCTGTCTACCAATACAAACCACCATCACCTCCATCCAGTTGACAAGAGCCTCCAACTGGCTCTCTATTCCAATTATGCCCTCTTATGGTCTATTTTCCACACAGTAGTAGCCTGCGTGATCTTTAAAATTAAATGAGATCGTGCCCTGCCTCTGCCCTCTACCCTCCAATGGCTTTCCATAGCCTGTCCCAACATGGCAGGAAACAAATCAATGGCCAAGCTCCTAAGAGAAATGCAGGAGCAGCACAAGCATGACCTCTGCCTCACTTTTGCCTTCCCCATCTTATGTAAGTGCAAGTGCTTTGGTGGAACGTAAATTACATAGAGAGCTCCAGCTGCGGCCAGACGCAGTGGCTAACGCCTGTAATCCCAACACTTCGGGAGGCTGAGGCGGGTGGATCACCTGAGGTCAGGAGTTTAAGACCAGACTGGCCAACCTGGTGAAACCCCATCTCTACTAAAAAATACAAAAACTAGCTAGGCATAGTGGTAGGTGCCTGGAATACCAGCTACTCGGGAGGCTGAGGCAGGAGAATCACTTGAACCCAGTAGGCGGAGGTTGCAGTGAGCTGAGATCATGCCATTGCACTCCAGCTGGGCGACAGAGCAATACTCCATCTCAAAAAAAAAAAAAAAAAAAAAAAAAGGCCAGGCGCAGGGTCTCACACCTGTAATCCCAGCACTTTGGAAGGCCGAGGTGGGTGGATCACGAGATCAAGAGATCAAGACCATCCTGGCCAACATGTTGAAACCCCATCTCTACTAAAAATACAAAAATTAGCTAGGTGTGCTGGCGCAAGCCTGTAGGCCCAGCTACTTGGGAGGCTGAGGCAGGAGGACTGCTTGAACACGGGAGGCAGAAGTTGCAGTGAGCTGAGATCATGCCACTGCACTCCAGCCTGGCAACAGAGCGAGACTCCATCTCCAAAAAAAAAAAAAACTCCAGCTGCAAGGCAGGCTGGAAAAAAATATAGCCTTTCAGTATAGAAGGGCCCTCAGAAAAAGGCTGGAATATATACTAAGGCCACTCCAGCGTGCCACCATGTCCCCATGCTCACTGCAGCAGCATTTGCATGAGCAATCAATAAAGAGGAAATAGGCTGAATGCCCAAAAGTAAAGGGCTGGTCAAATAAAGTGTACTATATCCCAGTTAAAAAAAAAAAAAAAAAAAAAAAAAGCATGTTCATTTCTGAAAGATATTTTATCAATGAAATAAAAAATATTACAATATGTCATTTACCAAAATAAAGTCTGGTCAAAAAGTAGTACATTTAGGCCGGGCACAGTGGCTCATGCCCGTAATCCCAGAACTTTGGGAGGCCAATGTGGGTGGATCGCTTTAGGTCGGGAGTTTGAGACCAGCCTGGCCAACGTGGTGAAACCCTGTCTCTACTAAAAATACAAAAATTAGTTGGGCACGGTGGAGGGCACCTGTAGTCCCAGTTACTCGGGAGGCTGAGGCAGGAGAATCACTTGAACCTGGGAGGCAGAGGTTGCAGTGAGCTGAGATCGCACCACTGCATTTCAGCCTGGGTGACAAGAGTGAAACTCCATCTCAAAGAAAAAGAAAAAGAAAAAGTAGTACATTGAGTCTTATCCCAGTTTTATGGATAACTGGGGAAATTTGAATATGGCCTATAAGTTAATGATATTGTTGAATCAACATTAATTTTGCAGGTGTGATTATGTGTATTACATGATTATGTAGGAGGTCCTTGTTCTTAAGGGATGAATGCTGAAGTGTCTTAAATTTTTACTTTCAAATTACTCCAAATTAAAGCAGAGACAGGGAAATGTTAACAATTGACGAAAACAGGAAAATGATATATGGGCATTCATTGTACTATTCTTCTTTTAACTTTTCTTTTGGATCAAAATTTGTCAAAATAAAAATTTAGAGGCCAGGCACGGTGGCTTAATGCCTGTAATCCCAGCACTTTGGGAAGCCAAGGCAGGTGGATCACCTGAGATCAGGAGTTCAAGACCAGCCTGACCCATATGGTGAAACCTTGTCTCTACCAAAATTACAAAAATTAGCCAGGCATGGTGGCGTGCACCTGTAGTCCCAGCTACTCAAGAGGCTGAGGCAGGGGAATCACGTGAACCCGGGAGGCAGAGGTTGCAGTGAGCCGAGATTGTGCCACTGAACTCCAACCCAGGCAACACAGCAAGACTCCATCTAAAAAAAAAATTTTAGACAGAAAACTGCTAGGGAACAGTGACTAGTTTTATTTATTGGCAAGGCTGCTCTGAGTTCAGGGCTGTTTCCTTTGCTCATGCCACATCTTAAGTATATGCTCTCAGAATGCATGTATACAGAATGCATGTAACCCAGTGTGGATTTAGGCTGTTCTTTATTCTTTTTCCCATTCTTAGAATACGCGCTGAGAAAATACAACTGTTCCAGGAAATGATTCATTCACACACACACACACACACACACACACACACACACACACACATACTCACTCTCTCTCTCCCTCTCTCTCTCCATGTGGCTCTCTCCCCCAACCCTTTTCTCAGGAAATAATTAAATGAATGATAGCAAATGCATGGTGTATCAGCCACCAGAACCCCTCCTACAGCAATGGCAGTTGAACTAATTGATCAAGTACTCTTCCTGCCAAACCTCATTATGCCTCAGAATCCTTCAACACAGCTCTCTAGATAGCCTTGATTAATCAACAGGAGCTGCCATTCATTTACTAAATAGTCTACTTCAGCAAAACCTATAAAAAAAAAAAAAAACACTGTGGTTGTCGTATCTTTGAGGCAGCTATGAAAAAAAAACAGCTGAATCTGGATCAAAAGACCTGATTCAAGCCCACCCTATGCCTCTTACTTCTAGAACTTGGGAAAGCCTCTTAAAGTTATTTGCCCTCCGTTTCCCCATCTGTAACAGACCTTTCTCACAGGGGTGTCAGGTGGTAAAAAGAGACAATGGACACTTTTTAAATGCCAAGGACAGTTACACGTGAGGAGTGAGATCATACGAAGAGTGGCATCATGAAGAATGGAAAAATTTGCTCAAGTATTATTATAAATCAGGATAGAAAATGAGTTCTAAGAGCCTAAAGTGTTATTTGGTTTTGCCCGTTTGTTTTTTAAGCCAGTCCAGAAGGGCAAATTGTGAATGCACTTTCTCAACATCCATCGTTGGTTCTTCATTTCTCCAACTTCTAAAAGCCTAAGGGTTCAATCCTCGGACTTTTTGCTGTTCATTCCATAGGTGGTTTTCTCTAATCCATGGCTTTAAGCATGATTCTTCATATGCTGTTGACGCCCAAATTTTGAAAATGTAACAAGACGTTAAAAAGGAAGTTTGGGCAAGACTCCAACACAACAGATATCAAATACTAAGGTCAGAAGCTAATGCAAATGAGTATTTCCAAGGTAGATATCTGAGAAGAGTTTGACTTGGACCCCTCACTGTAATTAAGGGCATAAAATGGTCTTGTTACTAGAGATTAAGGGGGGTAGGATTTGTGAAAGGTTTTCTTTGAAGAAAGCTGTGCTGTGAATAATTCCTCTCCATAGAAAATAGAGATCTATTGACAGAGGATGACTTGGAGAGCCGACATGTGTTCCCTGCAGTTTGGAGAAGGGGAAGAAGCAATTAATTGGAGTGTGACTCCTACTTGGGGAGTGTAAAGGTAGGAGGCCGCTAAAGCCGTGGATGATAGCAGAAAAGAGATGAACCCTCAGGGATCAGCCAAGGCAGAGGGTGTATGTGTCCCATGGACAAGAGGTGGGCCATGCAGGAGAAAGAGTGGGCCAGGCCCCTTATCATTCTTGCTCAAGTGTTCTGCTTGGCAGAATAGTAGGACAATACTTGAGAAAGTCTGTGTGTAGTGCAGAAAATCCAGCAGCAGCTGGAGGAAGAGGATGCATTACCCACGCCAGCGGTGTTGCGAAGAGGAGCCACCAGGGAATGCACAAAAGAACCAAGGAAGATTCAGCGTTGAATATTAGCCAACACCAGGGAAAGTGTAACCATGTTAGGACAGAACCACCCAAGTAAGAACTTTCTGATCCCTTTTTGCTTTACCCTCCAAGGTCTCCAACTCTGGAGTGGTTGAAACCATAGCTAATGAGAAGATAAGCAAGAAAGAGAAAAAACCTGACCATAACTTCTTCCCCAATGTGGTAGCTTACCTGCTATAGGCACAAGCTTGAGAGGTATAAGATGGGGGAGTTGGAGGCAGAAGAACCATGACCTCTTCAATATTAAAAAATACGTATTTTTTTTCCATCAGCCTCTACATTGGGTATACACCATGACCTTTTTATGATGACATAAGTATTGATTAATAGAGTTAACTGGACATTTTTTTCTGGATCAACATTGCATTTTCCTAAAGTGAATGATGAAACTTTCTGATACACGAGAATGACGAGAAAAATCATGGTGCCTGCCAGAGTTTTTACCCGATGGCAAAGAAGACCACTACTCCACCAAATGTTAAAGGGACATTCAGAGACAAAAATAAACTTGCACTCAGGTTGCATCCCTGGAGCCGTGCTTCTTCACAATACCTGTCATGGTCATACAAGAGGCCTTTCAGAATCACCATAGCCAAGGACAAATTCTTGATGCCCACCCCCCAGACCTGCTCTTCCCCATCTCATTAAACAGGAACTCCATCATTTCATTTGGTCAGGCCAAAATCCTTAAAGTTATCTTTGAATTCTTTCTTCCTTTTACATCCAAGAGCCAAACTATCAGCAAATCCTATAAGGTCTACTTTCAAAATTCTGAATCTAACCAACTTTTTTTTTTCTTTTTGATGGAGTCTTGCTCTGTCTCCAGGCTGGAGTGCAGTGGCACAATCTCGGCTCACTGCAACCTCTGCCTCTGGGTTCAAGAAATTCTCCTGCCTCAGCCTCCTACCACAGGTGCAAGCCACCACGCCGGGCTGATTTTCATATTTTTAGTATAGACAGGGTTTCACCATGTTGGCAGGATGGTCTCGATTTCTTGACCTCGTGATCCACCCGCCTCGACCTCCCAAAGTGCTGGGATTACAGGCGTGAGCCATTGTACCCGGCCGAATCTAACCCACCTTTGACCACCATCTAATCTAAGCCACAATCGTGTCTCCTCTGGATTATTGCTGCATCTTCATGAGAGGTCTCCCTTCTTCTACCCTTGCCTTTCTACTACCTTTGCCTTTAGGTCTGCTCTCAACACAGCAGCCCCAGGTGACCCTGTACAGCATGTCGGAGCTGCCCAAAATCCTTCAACGCCTTCGCTTTTAATTTAGACTAAAAGCCAGCATCCTCAGGATGCCTACATGATCTAGCCCCTAATCCTTTTCCAGCCTCATCTCCTACCACTCTCTCCATGCTGGCCCTGATCTGGCTGCTCCAGGATCCTGCTTTCCCTCTGACATGCTCAGCACTCTTCCATCTCAAGCCCTTTGCACATGCTGTTCCTTCTGCCTGGAATTCTCTTCTGCTTTTAGGTTTCTGCTGAATGATCACCTTATTAGAGAAGCCTCCATGAACTGACTAATATAAATTGCGACTCCATCGTACCTCTCCCCCACTCCCTCCTGAACTCTCTCTTCCTCCTCTATGGTTACACCCATGTCACTTAAAGCCACCTGAAATACTAAATATTTACTTTTTCATTGTCTGCCTCCTCCTACCAGCGTGTCAGCTCTCCAAGTCTAGGATTTTACTTTATCCACTGTTGTAAGCACTCAAAATTGTTTGAGTGAACGGATAATAATTTATATTAAAATTCTTATAAGGGCTCCTAAGTGCCAATCATTATATGGGGAAAAAAAAAATCTTCCATGGCCTCTTGCAATATTTGGAAACAGATTCTGAAATGGAGAAGAGCGAGGCACTCTCAGTCTCTTCCTGACTCCTTTCAGGCCTACCCTCCCCGATTCGTATCTTTCAACAGGAACATCCCCCCTCCCACCCTGGGAGTCTTTCCAGGATAGATGGGGGCGGAGGGAGCCCAGGGGGTCTCTTCTCGGCAATTGCGGCTGCACATCAAAACTTGACTCTGACACAAGCAGGAACCAGGGCCAGATCCTGGGCTCCCCAGGCCTCTGTTCTGACCGCCAGACAAGAATGTCTGTCTCTGTTAATTTGACTTAAGCTCTGTTTAATTACTAACTTGGTAGTTTCTGTACTCTGCTTAGCTGCTTGTCAAGTATGTGGCACTTCTGATAATTTAAGGGTTGGAATTTAGTCTATTTTTGCAATTGAAAATCAGCCTGGAGCCAGAGATTCCCTTTTATTCAGAAAGACGAAACAGATGGGACATCAAAGGCGGTCATCCTGTAATTTTGTCTTTTCTGATACATTAAAAGCAGGCCTTGCACATTGGCTGCTTGATGTCGTCGGAAACTTCTATTGGGCCTGTAAATATGAAGTCTAGTGCTTTCATATCATTAGTTTTTATCTTTCTGTGTCCAGCTTAAGAAAAATTACTCAGCAATGTCAGATGGCCACACCCAGGGGCAGCATGGAGGATGCCCAGGAAGCATGGGGACTGGGAGCGGGAGTTTGGGTTCCAGGACTGGCTCACCAGCTCTGGGTTCCATGACTCCAGTGCTTACCTAAGATCATTTTAACTGCTTTTATACATTCTGCAGCATTTGTTCATTCAAACCAACACTTATTTGGTATCCCATAGATGTTGGGGCAGATTCCACAAGCAAGGAGATCTGGTTCCTATTCTCAGAAAGCACTCAGTCTAATAAGACGACAGGTGGGGAAAGAGACCAGCTCACTCTACACAGTTGTGAGAGGTGACAGCGTGCTGGCAGTCCTCACAGCCCTGGCTCGCTCTGGGTGCCTCCTCTGCCTGGGCTCCCACTTCAGTGGCACTTGAGGAGCCCTTCATCCCACCGCTGCACTGTGGGAGCCCCCTTCTGGGCTGGCCAAGGCAGGAGCCGGCTCCCTCAGCTTGCAGGGAGGTGTGGAGGGAGAGGCGCAACCGGGAACCGGGGCTGCGTGTGGCACTTGCGGGCCAGCTGGAGTTCCGGGTGGGTGTGGGCTTGGTGGGTCCTGCACTCAGAGCAGCCGGCCGGCCCTGCCAGCCCGGGGCAATGAGGGACTTAGCACCTGGGCCGGCGGCTGCAGAGGGTGTACTGGGTCCCCCAGCAGTGCCAGCCCAGCGGCGCTGCGCTCGATTTCTCACCAGGCCTTAGCTGCCTTCCTGCGGGGCAGGCCTCAGGACTGCAGCCCGCCATGCCTGAGCCTTCCCCCACCTCCGTGGGCTCCTGTGCAGCCCGAGCCTCCCTGACAAGCGCCACCCCCTGCTCCACAGCGCCCAGTCCCATCGACCACCCAAGGGCTGAGGAGTGCGAGCGCACGGCGCAGGACTGGCAGACAGCTCCACCTGCAGCCCTGGTGCGGGATCCACTGCATGAAGCCAGCTGGGCTCCTGAGTCTGGTGGAGATGTGGAGAACCTTTATGTCTAGCTCAGGGATTGTAAATACGCCAATCAGCACCCTGTGTCTAGCTCAGGGTCTGTGAATGCACCAATCGACACTCTGTATCTAGCTACTCTGGTGGGGCCTTGGAGAACCTTTATGTCTAGCTCCAGGATTGTAAATACACCAGTCGGCACTGTGTATCCAGCTCAAGGTTTGTAAGCACACCAATCAGCACCCTGTGTCCAGCTCGAGGTTTGTGAATGCACCAATTGACACTCTGTATCTAGCTGCTCTGGTGGGGCCTTGAAGAATCTTTGTGTCCATACTCTGTATCTAACTGATCTGATGGGAACGTGGAGAACCTTTATGTCTAGCTCAGGGATTGTAAATGCACCAATCAGCGCCCTATCAAAACAGACCACTCGGCTCTACCAATCAGCAGGACTTGGGTGGGGCCAGGTAAGAGAATAAAAGCAGGCTGCCCGAGCCAGCAGTGGCAGCCCGCTCGGGTCCCCTTCCACAGTGTGGAAGCTTTGTTCTTTTGCTCTTTGCAATAAATCTTGCTACTGCTCACTCTTTGGGTCCACACTGCTTTTATGAGCTGTAACACTAACCGTGAAGTTCTGCAGCTTCACTCCCGAGCCAGCGAAACCACGAACCCATCAGAAGGAAGAAACTCCGAACATATCCGAACATCAGAAGGAACGAACAACTCCAGACACGCCACCTTAAGAGCTGTAACACTCACCATGAGGGTCCGTGGCTTCATTGTTGAAGTCAGTGAGACCAAGAACCCACCAGTTCCGGACACAGTTGTTGTAGCCAAGGTGTGGAGAAAGCAAACCAGGAGCATGGGAGTAAGTCAGTCTACTTGAAGGATGGGTAGGTATTCACCAAGTGTGGCATTTTCAGGACAAAGGACAGCCTGCACCCCACAGCAAAGTTTAGTATAGGCTGTGATGGGGAAGAGAGGCAGAGGAGGAGTGGAAGCAGGGGACTGTGAGGAAAGGATGAGGGTGTAAAAGTGAAGAAAGTGAAGTTTGACCTGTTAGGTTAAGGTCAGATATTCTGGAAAAACAAAGTCACTTGGTTAAATGGGAATGACAGAAATAATAGCTAACAATTATTAAGCTCTTATTGCTACTATTTTAGTACTTTCCACTTAAATCTATGATGTTCAGAGATGGCAAATTATAATACTTGCCCAAGATGATTCAGTTGGGAAGAGGTGAAGATGGGAATTGGAAGGCAATCTGCAGACCTCAGAGCCCAGCCCTTAGCCATCACACTGTCTTGCCAGGGCTTTGCAAAATATTCAGTGAAATGATGAATCCAAAAGTACTTTGCCAACTGTGAAGTGCTGCCCAAAGTAGCCACTGGTGTTTACTAGTTTTGTTACGAAGAACTCCAAAATAGGAGATCTTCTTCTTCCTTGATATTTGACAGTGCAAACCCTGGGCATTTTTTCCCAGGTTCAGAATAGCAAGCAAGAAAGGCTATGAGATTGTTCCATGGACATATTATGTAAACAAACAAACAAAAGGCCTTGAGACAGAAATCACTCTGGATGAAAGGAAAGGAAGTCTGGGCTTTCATGAGTCACACTGAGAGACAGAAGAAATGAGAAAGTCAGGCCAGGCAACCCTTCTGAAAGCTTAGCCTGCACTGGCACCTGCTGGTGCCCACAGTAGCTGTGCCAGCTTTACTTTCAACCAGGAATTATCCCTGGGAGGGTAAATGCCCCAGGGCAGTTGTATGTGTGAAGCGATTAGGGGCAGAGGGAAGGGTTGCAGCTTTTCTTCTTTTCTTACTCAAGAGGCTGCTGTGCATCTTTGGAAAAACCTCCAGCCTGAAACTCACTAGTAAAAAACTACTGAGCACCTTTTATGGACATGCGTGGCACTGAGGGTCTCACTCAGCTCCCCCAAGAACAGTACCTCCAAGCCCACCTCTGCAAGACACAGAACTGGAGGAGGTTGCTTCATTTGACCAAGATCATACAACTACCTACTAAGTGGTAGCCCTAATTTAGGCCAAAATTCAATTTAATTTATACTCTTTTTTACAGCACCAGGTTATTTCCAAAGACTTAAGTTCAAAGTCTGATTTTCCCATTTGCTATGTGTGGGATCCTGGCCCTACCAATTCACCACTGAGAGTTTTGTCTTGGTTGATTGATCCCCTTACCTTATTCCAGAAGAGGTCAAACATGGCTACCTTACTCAAATCCTTTTCTGCAATGTGGGGAGAAACCCCTCTCACGGTGTTTGTAATGATTCTAAAAAGAGGTTGGATTAAAAACATAAAGAACAATACAATTACCTTTAAAGCCTGAAGACCTGCTACCCCATAAAATGTTTCTTTGAACTTCCTGGCTCCAAATGGAAAGAAGAATTCAAAGGTATTCCCTGAAATAGCTCCTAAACTTGTCAGTTGATGTTCGCACCTGGAAAAATCTCTTAACCCCGAATGTGTCCAATCCAAGATCTAGAAAACTTATTTTCCAGAGCTCAGCTGAAATTTAAAGAAAAACAAATAAAAGATACACAGTTGAACCATATGAAATTGCCAGTATTTGACTATTCTGACTTACCAAAATAAGTAAAAGCAGCAGGTTGAAGGTATTCAATGTAATTTACGCAGGCCCTCAAAAAGACAGTGTCTTTATCACCATAAAGTCTTTGGACAAGCCCCCTCCAGGTCAAATATCAGCAGACAGGCACAATAGTCACCTGGGTGATTGTTTAATATGCAGGTTCCCAGGCCCACCCCAGAAACGTGGATTCAGGACTGGAGTGGGGTGAGTCATTCAGGAATGTGCCTGTGTAAAAGACATCCCAGGTATCCCAACACAGGGAGGAGGTGCACCTTGCTCTGGAGCACTGCTGGGCTTCTGAGGCAATCACCCAGGTGACTCTTGTGCCTGTCTGCTGATACTTGGCCTGGAGGGGGCTTGTCCAATGACTTTACAGTGATAAAGACACTGTCTTTTTGAGGGCCTGCGTAAATTAAACATTGAATCCCTTCAACGTGCTGCTTTTACTTACTTATTTTTGGTAAGTCAGAATAGTCAAATATTGGCAATTTCATATGGTTCAACTGTGTATCTTTTGTTTCTCAGAAGACAGCATTCCAGGACGCTGCACTTTCAAAGGGCATCCAGTATATGGTGGGCAGGCCAATTTAAGGATTTATGCTGTACAAGTGGACAAGATCCTGTAGGGGCACAGTTTCAAATCTCATTTCCACAACTTGTCCGCTGTGAGAAGTCTTTGGAGTACCCAGTTTTTTTGTTTTAATGATCCACCCCTGCTTTTGTTGTTTCCTTTTGTTCATTTTGTTGCCTGAAATTTATTATTAATTATTGCGAGGGGACCTGGACCACTTTTTGAATAGCTGCTTTAGGGTGATGTGTTCGGTCCCCAATCCCTCTACCCTCCAAGACAGAATTACTGCGGCTCTACTTGTTGGTTTAAAGACTATTTATAAGCAAGGCCCATCTTCCACATTGCAGATCCAAACCAAAGCCTCATTATTTCCACTGTTTGTTTTGCTGCAGAATGGTAACATTTACATGGAAATGGGTCTTTTTCTCTATCCTGTAATTTGGATTGTTTAGTTTTCCTTTTTGGACTTCTTTGATGCTGCTGAAGAAAGAAGTCCACAGGAATCTGGAGAAAGGAAGAGAGTGAGCTGCCGGGGGCCGAGTGGGCAGCAATGCTGTTTGCTTCTGTGTCTGTGTGGCGTGCACCGCCCCCCGCCCCCACCACTTCCCCTAGATGGACTAAGCTATCTCCTTCCTGTTTCTGCTTTTCTCCCTCCTATAGCTGGGCTAAGGTAAGTCAGCACTTAGGGCTGGAGGTCCAGCTTTATCACTGACTCAATATGGAACCTAGACCAAGTCTCCCTCGGAAGCTTTGCCTCCCATGTGAACAGTGAAGGTGCTTAACCAGATGATCTCTAAATTCCATTACATTCCTAAGCCCACTGGGCTTCCCTTTTCTATACCCTTTTCCTTTCTATCTCGGATGAAGTAAAAAAATTGCTTTTTTTATACCCAAAGCATGAAAATAATAACCAATGAATTTCCCTCAGATGTCCCTGAGTTTCAAAGATGACACCATTGCTATATAAGATTTTCCAAAGACTTTCCAAGGCTTTAAATCCTCTTGCATGTCTACCTCACCTACTACCCCCACTACCATTCCCCATTAGCCCCGATTTAAATGCAACCCTAGAAATTTCCAGGTTTAATTTCTGTCTCTCCTGTCCCTTTTATTTCTTGCTAGAGGATTCTACAAGAAATATAACTCCACTTCCAAGTATCTACTCTAGAGAAGCATTTTGCCAATGTCTACAATAAGGCATAAGGAAGCGTGTTCACTGAGGGCTTGTTTACCATAATGAATAAAATGGATGTCTATGAATTCAAAAAACAAACTGGGAAATCCATTTAGTGGAATACTATGCAGCAGTTCAAAAGAATGTGGCAGAGCTATATGTACTAATATGGGTAGACTGACAATATACATTGTTGAATAAAAGAAGCATGCTATAAGATGATATGCACAGTATACTATCTTTTATGTAAAAACTATATATATTCTAAGTGTATATATATACACACATATATATACAGATGTATACATATACACACATATGTAAAGGCACAGCAAAGATTTGGAAGAATATATAAGAAACTGGTAACATTGTGTACCACCACAGAAGGGATGGTCAAGGGGACTTTTTAAAAACTTTTAGGCTGGGCACGATGGCTCACACCTGTAATCCTAGCACTTTGGGAGGCCAAGGCAAGCAGATTGCTTGAGCCCAGAGTTCAAGACCAGCCTGGGCAACATGGTGAAACCCCATCTCTAAAAAGAAAAAAAAAAAAAAAAAAAAAAAAAACTTTAAAAAATTGTTTGTAGACACAGGGTCTCGCTGAGTTGCCCAGGCTGGTCTTGAACTCCTGGCCTCACGTGATCATCCCTCTTCTGTGTCTCCCAAAGAACTGGGATTACAAGCATGACCCATTGCAACTGGCTGAGGGGACTTTAGCTACATGAAATGTTTTAATATTTTTAGTCAAATAAGTAATCACTTAATAAATTTAAATTAATTTGAAAAATACAGCCCGAGTATATGACAATAGCACAAAGAATGAGAGAAAAGTATTCTGTTGTAAAGTTCTTATACTATATATGAAGCAGTATATTATTTAAAGATGGCTATTTATGAATATTAATTATGAGTATTTTAAATCCTGAGACATACACACAAAAGAAAAATTAGGAAAAGAGATTTAACAAATAAGACAAGAGTGAAGATAAAATAGAATTGTAAAAAATATTCCACCCAAAGGCAGGTAGGCAAAGAGGGAAAAGGTAACCAAAAAAACCAGATGTAACAAACAGAAAACAAATAGTAAACGATATATTTCAATATAACCATATCAAGCACTAAGCACTCCCCTTGAGAACCAGAACAAGACAAGGATGCCCACTCTCACCACTCCTATTCAACATAGTACTTGAAGTCCTAGCCAGAGCAATCAGGCCAGAGAATGAAATAAAAGACATCCAAATAGGAATAGAGGAAGTCAAAGTGTTTGCAGACGACATGATTTTATACCCAGAAAACACCATATTCTCTGCCCAAAAGCTCCTAGATCTCCTAAACAACGTTAGCAAAGTTTCAGAATATAAAATCAATGTAAAAAATTAGTATCATGTCTATACACCAATAATATCCAAGATGAGTGCCAAATCATGAACACAATTCCATTCAAAATAGCCACACATGGCCAGGCACAGTGGCTCACGCCTGTAATCCCAGCACTTTGGGAGGCCAAGGCAGGCGGATCACCTGAGGTCAGTAGTTCAAGACCAGCCCGGCCAACTTGGCGAAACCCTGTCTCTATTAAAAATGCAAAAATTAGCTGGGTGTGGTGGTGGGCGCCTGTAGTCTCAGCTACTTGGGAGGCTGAGGCAAGAGAATTGCTTGAACTGGGGAGGCAGAGGTTGCAGTTAGCTGAGATCACGCCACTGCACTCCAGCCTGGGTGACAGAGTAAGACTCTGTCTCAAAATTAAAAAAATAAATAAATAACCATACACACACCCCTAGGAAGTCAATGAGAGAAGTGAAAGGTCTCTACAATGAGAAATTACAAAACACTGCTGAAAGAAGTCAGAGACGACACAAAGAAAGGGAAGAACATTCTATGCTCATGGATAGAAAGAATCAAAGGTGTTAAAATGGCTGTACTTCCCAAAGAAATTTAGAGATTCAATGCTATTTCTATCAAACTACCAATGACATTCTTCACAGAATTTTTTTTTTAACTATTCCAAAATACATATGGAACCAAAAAGAAGCCCAAATAGCCAAAGCAATACTAAGCTAAAAGAACAAAGCTGGAGGCATCACATTACCTGACTTCGAGCTATACTACAAGTCTACAGTAACGAAAACAACATGGTACTGGCACAAAAACAGATACATAGACCAATGGAACAGAAT
The DNA here is from genome assembly GCF_009828535.3 of Hylobates moloch. Classification (NCBI taxonomy): domain Eukaryota; kingdom Metazoa; phylum Chordata; class Mammalia; order Primates; family Hylobatidae; genus Hylobates; species Hylobates moloch. The sequence goes on from NW_026652285.1 coordinate 80,947,187, forward strand.
AGAGAGCCCAGAAATAAAGCTGTACACCAACCATCTGATCTTTGACAAAATCAACAAAAACAAGCAACAGTGAAAGGATTCTCTATTCAATAAATGGTACTGGGATAACTGGCTAGCTATATGCAGAAGAATGAAACTGGGCCCCTTCCTTATACTATACAAAAATCTACTCAAGATGCATTAAAAACTTAAATGTAAAACCCGAAACTATAAAATCCCTTGAAAAAAAAAAAAAAACCTAGGAAATACCATTGTAGACATAGGCCCTGGCAAATATTTCATGACAAAGATGCCAAAAACAATTGCAATAAAAACAAAAATTGACAAGTGTGACCTAATTAAACTAAAGAGTTTCTGCACAGCAAAAGAAACTATCAACAGAGTAAATGGACAACCCACAGAATGGAAGAATATATTTGTAAAATATGCATCTGACAAAGGTCTCATATCCAGAATCTTGAAAGAACTTAAATTATCAAGCAAAAAACAATCCCATTAAAAAGTAGGCAAAGGACATTAACAGACACTTTTTGAAAGATGACATATACATGGCCAACAAGCACATGAAAAAATGTTCATCATCACTAATCATTAGAGAAATGCAAATCAAAACCACAGTGAGATGTCATCTCACACCAGTCAGAATGGCTATTACTAAAAAGTGAAAAAATAACCAATGGTGGCAAGATTGTGGAGAAAAAGGAGCATTTATACACAGCTGGCAGGAATGTAAATTCATTCAGCCACTGCGGAAAACAGTTTGGAGATTTCTCAAAGAACACAGAGCTAATATTTGACCCAGCAATACAGTTATTGGGTATACAACCAAAGGAATATAAATCGTTCTACCATAAAGACACACACATATGTATGTTCATCACAATTTATTCACAATAGCAAAGACATGGAATCAATAGGTGCCCATCAGTGGTGGACTGGATGAAGAAAATGTGGTACATACACACCATGGAATACTACCCAGCCATAAAAAATGAGATCACGTCCTTTGCAGTAATATGGAGCTGGAGGCCAGTATCCTAAGTGAACTAACACAGGAACAGAAAACCAAACACATATGTTCTCACTTGTAAGTGGGAGCTAAACACTGAGTATACCATAGACACAAAGAAGGGAACAATAGACACCAGGGCCTACTTGAGGGTGGAGGGTGGGAGGAAGGTGGGATCAAAAAAACTATCTACTGGGTAATACAATTACCTGGGTGATGAAATACGTGCACCAAACCCCCCGTGACACGCAATTTATCTATATAACAAACCTGTACATGTAACCCTGAAACTAAAATAAGAGTTAAATATATATCCACATTAATAACAATGTGATATGGTTTGAATCTGTTTCCACCCAAATCTCATGTTCAGTTTTAATTCCCACTGCTGGAGGTGGGTCCTGGTGGGAGGTGGGAGGTGCATCATGGGGGCAGTTTCTCATGAATGGTTTAGTACCATCTCCCTTGGTTGTGATAATGAGTTCTTGTAAGAACTGGTTGTTTACAAGTGTGTAGCACCTCCCTGGCTCTCTCTCTCTCCCTCCACCTCTGGCAATGTGGAGTGCAGGCTCTCCCTTCATCTTCTGCCATGATTTTAAGTTTCCTGAGGTCCCCTCAGAAGCCAAGCAGATGTCAATATCATGCTTCCCATATACCCTGAGGAATAATGAGCCAATTAAACCTTTTTAATATATGGATTATCCAATCTCAGGTATTTCTTTATAGCAGTGTAAGAATGGCCTAATACACAATGTAAATGGTCTACATATCCAAATTAAAAGGCAGAGAGATTTTCTGATTGGATAAAAAAAAAAAAAAGCAACATGCCACAATATGCTGGCTGCAAGAAACCTACCTTAAATATAAAGGCAACTATGTTAAAAATAAAGGAAAGAAAAAAGCTGTATCATGCAAACACTAACTAAAAGGAAGCTGGAGTACCTGGTATTCATAAGAATACCAGATAAAGTAGGCTTCAGTACAGGAGTATTACCCAAGATACAAAGAGTCATTAGATAATGAGGAAGGGGACAATTCATCAACAAGATACAAGAATCCTAAATGTATATACATCTAACAGCAAAGCTTCAAAATGCATGAAGCAAAAACTGATAGAACTCAAAGGAAAAATAGACAACTCTGTGATTACAGTTGGACACTTCAATAATCCTCTCATTAATAAATGACACAGAAAGAAAACTAGGAAGAACATAGAAGACCTGAACAACACCATAAAGTAACTAATTAATATTTAAAGAAAACGCTATCCAAAACAGCAGATGAGACATTCTTTTCAAATACTAATAAAACAGTCACCAAGATAAACCACATATTGGGTCATAAAAAAATCTCAATAAAGTTCAAAAAAGTAAAATTGTGCAAAGTATGCTCTTTCACCACAGTGGAATTAAAATAGAAAGTAAGAACAGAAAGATATGTAGAAAATCCTCAATACCTGGAAATTAAAAATATAATTCTAAATAATTCAGAGGAAGTCAAATGAGGAATTATAAAATAATTTAAATTGAATGAAAATGAAAAAATATATTAAAATTTGTGAGATACAGCTAAATCACTGTTTACAAAGAAATTCATAGCATTAAAAGTTTAAAATGATAACATTCTTGAGAACACGAACATTCCTAAAACCCACCATGCTTTCAGTAAGAAAAGTAGCAAGCAATGAGCCCACAAAATGACACAGTACAGGAGGGCACAAACTCCGTATGCCCAGGGACAGCAGTGTTGCAATGGGAGGCAGGGTGGCTGTGGTAAACAGACTAAGCCAAATTTCCAGAAGAGAAGCTGAAACTATATAGAAGATTATGCTGAGGCTTGAATGCTTGATCTAAGAAACTCCTACAGCAAATCTAAGAAAATGCTGGCTATTAATAGAGACACAAGCATTTTGAACTGAGAAGACAGAATAAGAGAAAAGGCCACTGATCCAGATCTGAGCTGCAACTTTTGTTTACTCTGAAAACAGTAAAATCATGAGGTTATGCTCACTTAGAAAAAACTGTATACTGAGAAAAGAAGAATGATCTAAAGTGAATAAGTATTCAGTTTAAGAAACTAGAAAAAGGAAGGCAATATAAGCCGAAAGCAAACATAAGGAGCGACATAATAAAGATACAAGCAGAAACCCATGAAATAAAACCCAGAAAAACAAATTAAAAAGAAAAAAATTCCATGAAACCAAAAGGTTTTTCTTTGAATAAATACATAAATAAATCTCTAGTCAGACTGATCAAGAAAGAAAAGAAACAAATTACCAATATCAAGAATTTAAGGCCAAGGACAGTGGCTCATGCCTGTAATCCCAACACTTTGGGAGGCCAAGGTGAGTGGATCACTTGAACCTAGAGTTCAAGACCAACCTAAGCAACATGGTGAAACCCTGTCTCTGCCAAAAAATAAATAAATAAATACAAAAATTAGCTGGGCATGGTGGCACATGCCTGTAGTCCCAGCTACTTGGGAGGCTGAGGTGGGAAGATCACTTGAGCCCAGGAGGTGGAGGTTGCAATAAGCCATGATCATGCCACTGCACTCCAACCTGGGTGACAGAGCAAGATCCTGTCTCAAAAATGAAAAAAAGAATGTAAGAAGGAACATCACGAGATCTACCAACATTGAAAGAATAGTAAGAAAATATTATGCATAACTGTATTAGTCTGTTTTCACACTGCTAATAAAGACATAACCAAGACTGGGTAATTTATAAAGGAAAGAAGTTTCTAATTGACTCACAGTTTCATATGGCTGAAGAGGCCTCACAATCATGGTGGAAGGCAAAGGAGGAGCAAAGTCACACCTTACATGAAAGCAGGCAAGAGCTTGTGCAGAGGAACATCCATTTATAAAACCATCAGATCTTATGAGACTTATTCACTACCATGAGAAGAGTATGGGGGAATCTGCCCCCACGATTCAATTATCTCCACCTGGCCCAGCCCTTGACACATGGGGATTATTACAATTAAAGGTGAGATTTGGGTGGGGACACAGAGCCAAAATATATAATTCTGCCCCTGGCCCCTCCCAAATCTCATGTCCTCACATTTCAAAGCCAGTCATGCCTTCCCAACAGTCCCCCAAAGTCTTAACTCATTTCAAAATTAACTCAGAAGTCCACAGTCCAAAGTCTCATCTGAGACAAGTACCTTCCAGCTATGAGCCTGTAAAATCAAAAGCAAGTTACTTACTTCCTAGATACAATGGGAGGTACAGGCATTGGATAAATCCTCCCATTCCAAATGGGAGAAATTGGCCAAAACAAGGGGCTACAGACACCATGCAAGTCCAAAACCCAGTGGGGCAGTCAAATCTTAAAGTTCCAAAATGATCTCCTTTGACTCTATATTTCATATCTAGGGTACACAGATGCAAGAGGTGGGCTCTCATTGTCTTGGGCAACTCCACCCCTGTGATTTTGCAGGGTACAGCCTCCCTCATGGCTTTTATGGGCTGGCATTGAATGTCTGTGGCTTTTGCAAACACATGGTGCAAGCTGTCAGTGGATCTACCATTCTGGGGTCTGGAGAAAGGTGGCCCTCTTCTCACAGCTCCACCAGGTAGTACCCCAGTGGGGACTCTGTGTGGGAGCTCCTACCCCACATTTGCCTTCCACACTGCCCTAGCAGAGGTTCTTCATGAGGGCTCTGCCCCTGCAGCACACCTCTGCCTGGACATTCAGGCATTTCCATACATCTCCTGAAATCTAGGTGGAGGTTCCCAAACCTCAAACCTCAATTCTTGACTTCTTTGCACCCAGGGGCTCAACACCATATGAAAGTTGCCAAAGCTTGGGGTTTGCAGGTTCTGAAGTGTGGCCCAAGCTGTACCCTCTTAGCCACAGCTGGGACACACAGCACCAATTTCGGATAAATTCTGAAATTGCACAAAGCAGCAAGGCCCTGGGCCCAGCCCACAAAACCATTATTTCCTCCTCAGCCTCCAGGCCTGGCTTGAATTTCTGCAGCTGGCTTGAATTTCTCCTCAAAAGAAGGGGTTTTCTTTTCTACTGCATCGTCACCCTGCAAATTTTTCAAATTTTTATCCTATGCTTCCTCTTGAACACTTTGCCACTTAGAAATTTCTTCCACCAGATACCCTAAATCATCTCTCTCATGTTCAAAGTTCCACAGATTTCTAGGGCAGGGGCAAAATGCCACCAATATTTTTGCATAGCAAGAATGACCTTTACTCCACTTCCTTATCTCCATCTGAGACCACCTCAGCCTGGACTTTATTGTCCATATCACTATCAGCATTTTGGCCAAAGCCATTCAACAAGTCTCTAGGAAGTTCTAAACTTTCCCACATATTCTTGTTTTCTGAGCCCTTCAGGTCTCAAGGAAGTTCCAAACTTTCCCACATTTTCCTATCTTCTTCTGAACCCTCCAAACTGTTGCAACCTCTGGCTGTTACCCAGTTCCAAAGTCACTGCCACAGCACCCCACTACCTGGTACCAATTTACTGTAATTAGTCTGTCCTCATGCTGCTAATAAAGACATACCTGAGACTAGATAATTTATAAAGGAAAGAGGTTTAATTGGCTCACAGTTCCATATGGCTGAAGAGGCCTCACAATCATGGTGGAAGGCTAAGAAGGAGCAAAGTCACATCTTACATGGAAGCAGGCAAGCGAGCTTATGCAGGGGAACTCCCATTTATGAAACAGTCAGGTCTCATGAGGCTTATTCACTACCACTATAACAGTATGAGGGAAAATGCCCGCACCCCCCCCACCCACCCCCATTCAGTTATCTCCACCTGACCCCATCCTTGACACATGGGGATTATTACAATTCAAGGTGAGATTTGGGTAGGGACACAGCCAAACGGTATCAACAACTATGCCAATAAATTCAACAACTTCGATGAAATGGATAAATTCCTTGAAAAAGAACATAGCCTCTGACCTGAAGGAGCTTCCTGTCTATTTGGGGAGTGTAGTAGAAATCTTAATGAATACAGATGTAAATGCACTGAGCAAAACAGAGGTTTCTTGATTACTGGGATAGAAAAATGTACAGCAGACTTCATTTGGGAAGGAACAGCGTCAGTGAAGGATTTTAACCCATGGTTATGTTTGTTTTAGGTGGATTGTTCTCCAAGTAGTGACGGGAAAGAATCTAAGAAGGACAAAACTGAAAAAACAGATTATTTAGGAGGCTACTGCATGGTTTGATAACAGATGAGGGCCTGAACTACCAGGGTGATGGTAAGAACTGAGAGGAGAATAAAATTTGAGAACTATTTAGCAGTTCATATTGGCAAAAAGGGACCTGGTGCCAAGGGTTGAGATTGAATAAAGAGCTCTGGGGGAGGTGGGGTAGAAGCAGGGAGGACTTCCATCTGTTACTTGAAAAGATGAGAAAGCTGGCAGTTGGGGTAAAAGAAGGATATGTGAAAGATTAGGAGAGATGGGGTAAGGAGGACTCCCGTGGCAGAGACGAGGCCATCATGGGAGTGGAAAAAGAGATGACTGAGAACGTGGGAGCCAATCATACAGCCTCTCGTGGCAGAGGAGGCCAGTAATGGGGGCGGAAGGAGTGGCGAGACAGTGGGACCCATTGTGAAAGGCAGGGGGCAATGAGAAGAAACCAGCCTAGGCAGGAGCAGAGGCAGAGACAAGCTGGGGTGCAGAAAGGGAAATGCAACTCAGAGGATCCCAGGCAGAGAAGCTAATAGGCCACGGGTAGAAAGGGCTCACAGGAAGAGTCTGGAAGCCAGAGTTCAAGAAAGCTCAGGCACAGGAGCCAGGAACCACAGGGGACACAGAGGGAGCAGCAGCTTTCACAGCTTCCCAAAAGCACAAGGTCACCCACCAGCCACGCTTCCACACGTCCCCCTGCATGGATCATGACCCACAGTTAGCAAAACCGCGTTAATCAGGGAGCTTGCCCAAGTGGCTGCAAGAGGCTGCAAGCTTCAGCCAGAAACAAAGTAGGAACAAGAGAGTCTGGCAGGGGTTGGCACCTGAAGCACACCACATGCTGGCCCCTCCCATTCTCCCCCATCTTAGACTCTAATACTGATTCCTGTGTCTCCCCCACCCCAAGGCTTGCTTTCGGGTTGTGTTCCTTAGGGATTCCTTTTTCAGGAACAACCCCAGGGGAGCCCGGGGTCCTAAAATTTCACAGCCCATGCCAGGAAGAGGGAAACAGGAAAGAAAGGAAGAGAGTAATAACCTCCAGAAAAGGTCCCATGTCACCACAGCTTTTCTGGAAAGTTCCACAAGCTGATAAAGCAGGAGACTGGGCTACATGTTGGGAAAGTGAAAATCCATTTAACCTGAGAATATGAAATTTTGCTATGCCATTTATCAGGCTCGGAAAACAGATGCAGATAAAGCCAGCTGCAAAGTTATCAGAAAATTCTATTTCTCCCAAGGAAACACTGCAGCTGTGAAGCCACCTAATGACACTTACTAACATGCCTACTGTAGCATGACTACTACTTTGGTACTAAGAAATCTAGTTTTCTAAAATCCTGGTTTATCAGAAACTTTGTTTTTGAAATCATTTCAGTAAGAACAAAACCTCTCACTCTTGGCTGCAAGATCTATTTCACTTTGACACAGAGGCGCAGCCTTCATTTTCAACTGAGGTACAGATCCTGTTAAGGGGCTTTTGGACCTAACATTTCACATCTTGATTTGTTTCTAAGGAAAAGAGACCTTGTGTCTACTTTGCCATTCAGACCTGATGTTGTCCCTTTACACGCAGCCCTGCTTTGCTGTCACCTACCAAAATACCATTTCATCTCAGCTTCACCTAAATGCCACCCTTCCGCAAAATCGTATCATAACTTTGCCCTTTCTTGGTGATACAGTCCATGATTCTTGTGGTGTGTGATCTCGCTCGTTGCAATGAGCCAATAAGCCTGAATTTGTCAGACTGTAAAAGTTTGCTCCTGGTAGACTGAGGCTGGCCAGGTGAAGACATACAAGATTCCTTTGAGATTTGGCCAAGAACCCCAATACCATGGATTGGCCACCTTAACTCAGTAATAATGTGCACATCTGAGTCTCCATGAGTCAAGTTCAAGTTCTCTCTGTCTTTAATTGTGTGGTTTTACACTGAATTTAGGCTCTGCTTATTTCTTTGGCTGTTCAGTATGAGGTTTATTATTTGTTTTCTGAAATTTTCGGTTTCCAAACAGACTTTGGTGTCTCGTGGTGAAATTTGTCTTTTAACACTGTCTCCTGCCTTCTGTGTGTCCCTATCTTCTGTTCATGTAAGAGAACTTCCTCCAGGCTTCCCTGGATGTGAGAAATTGGCTTTGGGAAAGATCTCTCCACACAGTCTGTGCCAAGTGGCTGCTAACTTCTCAGGTCAGCAAGCAGAGGCAGTTTAACCTTGGGGTGAGGGTAGGAAACACAAGTAATATTTTACCTTTGATCAACAGTCAAGCAATTTCTCCTGGGCTTCTCTGCTATCAAGCTCGTGCTGCCTCCTCACATAACTTCACTGAGGATGAGTTAGAACTATAGTGGCCACTTAGAGAACTTTGACATGAACAAGGATGTTCATTTGAGAAGTACCCGAGGCAAAAAGGGCAAAGAGACCCTCAAGAGGAGATTATACGTCTGGTCCATCTAGAAGGAGATCACTGTAGTTCATGTAGGAGATTTCCCCTCCATCTCCATTCTTTGAGGATTAATAAGCACTGGCTTTTAATTGTATGTTTTGATAAAATTGTTGAGGGCTGGGGTTACCGTTTAAACTAGCTATAATGACTCTCTCTTTTGTGTCTATGTATAGATGAGAAAAGGGGTCCCTGCGTCTAAATTTTCTCCCTTCTTGTTATGGAAGGAAAAATAACCTCTTACAGTAATAACTTCATATTGTTCTATCCTTCTCCCTTCCCCTCACTTGTCACTTGAGAAACTGTAAAAATTAACTGCTCAGAAAAAAAAAAAAAAACACATTGTTATTATGGTACACACTGGGTAGTCAACAATGTCATTAAAAAGTTAAACTTCCTTTTTCATTAAAAAAGTAAATACATATCCTCCAGCCTAGGTGACAGCAAGACTCCATCTCAAAAAAAAAAAAAAAAGTAGACAAATATCACTGGTGTTCTCTGCTCAGGGAAAAATAAAAAGTACACAAATGTATTTAAAAATTAACAGGTAGGCCGGGCACGGTGGCTCACGCTTGTAATCCCAGCACTTTGGGAGGCCGAAGTGGGCAGATCACAAGGTCAGGAGATCGAGACCACAGTGAAACCCCGTCTCTACTAAAAATACAAAAAAGAATTAGCCGGGCGTGGTGGCGGGCGCCTGTAGTCCCAGCTACTCGGAGAGGCTGAGGCAGGAGAATGGCGTGAACCCGGGAGGCAGAGCTTGCAGTGAGCCGAGATTGCGCCGCTGCACTCCAGGCTGGGCGACAGAGCGAGACTCCGTCTCAACAAAAAAAAATTAAAAAAAAAAAAAATTAATAGGCTTTGTTACTGTAGTTATGAGAGAAAACATCTTAGCTTCAATATAAATGATTTTAAATATGATTTTAAAATTTAACATCTGTCTCATGAATACAGTTTATAAAATATATTTTTAAAATATCCTGTAATATTTCTGATAAATTTTGGACAAATTGGAATGAGTTGTTTATGTTGATCAAAGACAACTCAGTATCTATATTGCCCTCATTTTATTATAAAATAATGCTAAGACAATATTCTAATTTATATGACTGATACAGTCATATATATTAATATTTATAACTTTGTAGTTTCAATATTACACAATATTTATAACTTCTCAAGATTTAAACTCAAGATTTAAACTTTTGGAATTTCCTATACAGACTTTATGGAACAAGAAAGGGATCACTGTTGGAACAAATTTTTTAAGCTTACAAAATATAAAATTGCTTTTAGGTGAAATCATAGCACAGATGTCTTTTAAAATGGTTTTGATCTTGTAAAATTCTTACAATACTACAAATCATGAGAATTTACGTTTTAGTTAAAATTGTAATTTCCAAATATTAGTTAAAATTTTACAATCTTGGAAAATGTTAGCTTACTTGATATATATTTGGATTCCTGAACAGTTTCTAAGCTAAAAAAAAAATAAAATATATATAGTTTTAATTTATTGTTACTTATATACATTATATAAAGGCTATAGATTAATAGAATGTGTAATTGCCTTTAGATGACGTGTTCATTCTGCTGCCTGAAAAGGTAAAAGGTAATACAAAATGCGAACTCATGAAAAGTTAGCTAGGCTTGACAGAGCAAACAAAAACAGAAAATGGGGAAAGAACACCCTATTCAATAAATGGTGCAGGATAATTGGCAAGCCACATATAGGAGAACAAAACTGGATCCCCATCTCTCACCTTATGCAAAAATCAACTCAAGATGGATTAAGAATGTAAATCTAAAACCCGAAACCATAAAAAATCTATGAAGTTAACGTTAAAAAAGCCCTTCTAGACACTGGCTTAGACAAAGCCTTCATAACCAAGAACCCAAAAGCAAATGCACCAAAAACCAAAGTTAAATAGATGGGACTTCATCAAACTAAAAAGCTTCCGCACAGCAAAAGAAACAATCAGCAAAGTAAACAGACAGCCCACAGAGTGGGAGAAAATATTTGCAATCTCTACTTCTGACAAAGGACTAATACCCAGAATCTACAAAGATCTCAAATCATCAAAGAAAAAAACAATCCCATCAAAAATTGGGCTAAGGACAGGAATTGACAATTCTTGAAAGAAGATATACAAATGGCCAAGAAACAGATGGAAAAAATGCTTAACGTCACTAATAATCAGGGAAATGCAAACCAAAGCCACAACGTGATACCACCTTACTCCTGCAAGAATGGCCATAAACAAAAACTTAAACAATAATAGATGTTGGCATGGATGTGGTGAAAAGCAAACACTTTTACACCATTGGTGGGAAAGTAAACTAGTACAACCACTATGGAAAAAGTGTGGAGATTCCTTAAAGAACTGAAAGTAGATCTACCATTTGATCCAGCAATCCCACTCCTGGGTATCTACCCAAAGGAAAAGAAGTAATTATACGAAAAAGATACTTGCACACACATGTTTGTAGCACACAATTTGCAACTGCAAAAATATGGAACCAGCCAAAATGCCCATCAATCAACTAGTAAGAAAATGTGGTGCATACACACACGCGCGCGCACACACGCACACACACACACACACACCATGGAGTACTACTCAGCCATAAAAAGGAACAAAATAATGGCATTCACAGCACCTAGATGCAACTGGAGATAATTAGTCTAAGTGAAATAACTCAGGAACGGAAAACCAAACATTGTATGTTCTCACTCGTAAGTGGCAGCTGAGCTATAAGGACGCAAAGGCTGAAAGTGATACAATGGACTTTGGAGACTCAGGAGAAACGGTGGGAGGGGTTTGAGGGAGAAAAGACTATACATTGGTACAGTGTACATGCTTGGGTGATTGGTGCACCAAAATCTCAGAAATTACCACTAAAGAACTTATTCATGTAACCAAACACCACCTGTTCCCCAAAAACCTATTAAAATAAAAAATAATAATAAAATTTAAAAAGAAACAAAACTTAGCTAGGCAGTTCCTGGTCTCTTGCCTTGTAGTGTTCTCCGTATTTGGAGGAGACAAAAGTTGGTTACCTTGTCTAATTGTGGCAATTAATAAAATGATTAAGACTATACTAGTATAACGTAGAAAGAATATTCCTTATCCATAAAGCTTAGGACCAGAAGTGCTGCAGATTTTGGAGTTTGGGGATTTGGCAATATTTGCATATACATAATGAGATATCCTGATGATAGACTCCAAGTCTCAACATGAAATCCATGTAAGTTTCATATGTACCTTATGCACACAGCCTGAAGGTAATTTTATACAATATCATAATTTTGTGCCTGAAACCAAATTTTGACTGCAGCCTATCACATGAGGTCAGATATTGAATTTTCCACTTGTAGGGTCATGTTGGCACTCAGAATGTTTCAGATTTTGGAACATTTTGGATTTTCGATTTTCATATTAGGGATGCTCAACCAGTAATTGCCAAAAAGTACGAATGTACATGCAAGATGATGAATATGGTTTGTTACGGAATTATTACTTTATTTTTAAAAATGGTGATTCAATATATACATCTATTGTAACATGCTAAGATAAATTATATCTTAAAACTAAAATTTTGTTATATGTGTATTTATGTATATCTACATATATAAAGATATATTAACATTTTTTAAAATCCTATAAATGATAAAAAGACAAATTTCAGGCTATAGTCCATGTAAACAGAATATGCCTGAAATTACAGAAAAAAGGCTTATACATTTTTTCTGCAAATATAGATACACCAAAAGAGTAAAATTAGTGTTTCCTTTCCACAAAATTAGCAAGTTATTTGATGCCCAGATAAGAGAGTTTTCTTTTGAATAACCAAAACATTTTATTAACTTTGTCCTTCTGGCATTATCTTGAATAATTTTAACCCAAATTTTCTTATTTGTTAGTGGATTAGACATCAAGGACTGCTGTTGAACCTCAATTAGAAGGACCTTACCAGGTACTATTAACAACACAACAGTAAATCTATACCTCCCAAATATAAAGACTTAGGCCACACTAGAATCACAAAAAGGCTGTTTGAACAGAGATCTCAAACAGAGGTACTGAAGTAATCATTCTGAAGCAGATGACCTCAGGAAGGGGCACCTTCTACCCAAGATCTTCAAGACTAAGCTGGTGACTTCAGGATGTATACAACTCCCCCCGACCCACTACCCAAGAGGACCGGAGCCAAAGATTATTAAGCTACAATCTGCATGTGCTTTTGCTCTATTTCTTTGTTCTTTCCTCTTTGCCAAGGTAAGATTTAAATTGCTGATACTTCTTGTTTATTAACTATGATAGTTCTAAGGTCTTTATCCTTAATTTTTTTTTTTTTTTTTGGCAGCCTTAGTCACTCCTTGGTACAAGTCCAGCACCAGGCTACAGTTTGCTCATCATGAGGCTTCCGCATGCCATTACACCGTCTGTTGAGTTTGTACCTACTCTCCTCCTCCGGGTGCCACCCAACTTCCTTTGCTACCAATTTCTTGGAATTAATCAGCTGATTTCCTAGGTAATGAGACTCAACCAAGAAGTTATTTGGGGATGACAAATACTGTCATAGGCCGAACATCCAGAACCCTGAAACTCCCATCGCATCATAGGCAGAAGGGAAGGTTTCAGTATCAAACAAAACAATTCTCAAACCTTTTGTGAAACGGAACTTTTCCAACCAAATTTTCACAGAACCTTGGGGAAGTTAAGCAGCTTGTCGAAAATCAGGACCTGGAAGTTCTGCCTCCAAAACTAATAATGGTTCCAATGTATCTCACACCACCTGCCCCTGGTGGGCAGGACGGGTGACTCAGCTCCATTACGCTTTCATTTGGATGGACAGTCAGGACAGGCTGCCGTGAAGTCTCCCCTCTGAGAGCTCTGTTTTCTGACGGGGACCTGCTCTAGGCACTGACGTCCTCAGAGATTGTGGACCTGGGCCCTCATGGAAAGGCAAGATCTACTTTGGGAGGCCAAGGGTGGTGGATTGCTCAAGCTCAGGAGTTTGAGACTAGCCTGGCCAACATGGTGAAACCCAATCTCTACTAAAAATACAAAAATTAGCCGGGTGTGGTGGTGCGTGCCTATAGTCCCAGCTACCTGGAAGGCTGAGACAGGAGGATCACTTGGACCCGGGAGGTGGAGGTTGCAGTGAGCCAAGATCGCACCACTGTACTCCAGCCTGGGTGACAGAGGGAGACTCCATCTCAAAAAAAAAAAAAAAAGAAGAAAAAAAAGAAAGGTGAGATCAAGGTTAGCCCTTGGGCAGCTTTGCGCTAATGAAACAAAATCTTATCCTTTAATGTTATGCCTCTGTTTCTCTTTTTGACTCTGCACTGATATTGACAGATAAGAGTGAGTGGCTGGGATCCAGTTCTCACTGTCCTCTCCCCTCCAGGCAAGCTCCAGACATTCATTATTCATGGGTCATCTGATGTTCTATCTTCAATAAACAGAGCTCTGTGATCCATCTTGTTATTCACTTTAAAGTAGATTAAAATATGTTCTTTTTCTTTGAAATTTTCAAGAAGGGTTTTCTGTCTGTCATACTCAGTTGACTTTTTCAGTCCCTACCCTCTTTTCTCATGAAGGGCAGATTCCCAGAACTGCAGGAGAATGTGTACTCCATCCCAGGGGACCCTGCCCCTGATGACAGAGCTTGAGCCCCAGCACCTGACTTGAGGCTTTCACAGGCTCAGAGCATTTTTCTCCTTATCGGCCCTAACACAAGGGGAAGTCTTGACCCAGAAACCCTAAGATGGGACTGTGGCCCATGACTAACAGTTGAGGAACTCAGTTCTCCTACAGGTATCCTGAACTCTCTTAATAATCCAATCTGTGGCCAGTGAATCACTGGGATTAGGGTTTTATCCTGGAGCCCTTACCCAGAGAGAGGATCTGTGGGCTTCAGATATAAACCCCAGCTCCCACTCCTACCTCTGCTCTGTTCCCCTTGAGAGTGTCCATGCCAGGTGGCTCTCTGTGCCAACATAATTGATCTAAATTTGAAGGAAAAGGTAAGTTGCTCTCTGAATTGGCCTAGAGTCTCAGTCTGTCACACAGGCTGGAGTGCAGTGGCGTGATCTTGGCTCACTGCAACCTCCGCCTCCCAGGTTCAAACGATTCTCCTGCCTCAGCCTCCTGAGTAGCTGGGATTACAGGCATGCACCACCATGCCCAGCTAATTTTTGTATTTCTGGTAGAGATGGGGTTTTGCCATGTTGGCCAGTCTGGTCTCGAACTCTCAACCTCCTCCAGTGATCCACCTGCCTCGGCCTCCCAAAGTTCTGGGATTACAGGTGTGAACCACTGCGCCTGGCCTAAGTGTTGGTTATATTTTGATTCCTCTGTAAACAGTAAAGGAACAGCAACAGAAGCCTCACAATGTACATCAAGGATGGACAGAACTAGTGCCCCAAGGCTGAGATGCGCCTGAGCAGAGCTGATCCGACAGCTGCCTCAGACAACTGAGCACAGAGAATGTGTGCTCTGGACTAGAGGTCTGGGCCCATGTCATGGAGATAGAGAACAGTGACAGTATCCTTGGGGGTGACAGAAGGCCCTTAAAGAGGAAAGTAAACCCACAATCCCTCCCGAACAGCATCCAGCCAAGCAGATCTTGCCACCCTTCCTGGGCCTTCTAAATCCTTCCAACCTCTCTGGACCTTACTATTTTCCAATTCTACTCTTTCATCAAATCATAAATAAACTGTAGTGCTATTTTCTCACCTACAACTCAGATGTTAGCTGGGTTGTCCTTTACCCTTTGGGCCATCTCAGCTTTGACTCTACCAATTACATAGCTTTCGAAAGTCAGAAGTTCTCCCAGGAATTTTTGCTGATTCTCAGGGATTTTGCACTCTCAGGATTCTCTCTTTCAACTTCAGCTTCCCATCTTTCATGGACCCAGACATAGGACACGAACCCACCTTCATACTCACTCAGAAGAGTCTACTTGGACATAAAAGCATTAGTAAGCAATGTAGCCTTTACAAGAGATATTGTAAGTGATGACGAGGGCCAGGGAAGAGGACTGGCACACAACTTTAAAATCCCCAACTGCAGAATGAAGGACTAAATTACTTCTTTACCTGGCTGGGTACCGTGGCTCACTCCTGTAATCCTAGCACTTTGGAAGGCCAAGGCAGATGGATCACTTGAGCCCAGGAGTGAGACAACCCTGGGCAACATGATGAAACCCCATCTCTGCAAAAAAATATCAACAAAACAAAACAAAAAAACTGAGGCGGGAGGATCACCTGAGCCTAGGGAGGTTGAGGCTGCAGTGAGCCATGATTGTGCCACTGCACTCCAGCCTGGGTGACAGAGTGAGACCCCATCTCAAAAAAGTAAAATAAATTACTTCCTTGCAACCTTGGCCTGGCATCCAATCCCTTCCCACCCACATGACGACACTTTGCCAGAACTGGCAGCAAAACTATCAAGAGTAAGGGAAAGGTTCTGTTAACATTGCTACTGGAATATCGTTTTTTACAGGTTAAGTGAACAGAGGAAGTAAAAAAATGTTTTACCATGAGTTCATATTAATATGTCCTATACAAATTTAACATTACAGAGTGTTTACATTTATTTTATTTGTATCTCCTTTCTCTCCTAATCAAAACCTTGGATCTTAATAATATTAGCATTCATTAAAAAAAATTTTTTTTTAAATAACAGACGAGGTTTCCATGTTGCCCAGGCCGGTCTCAAACTCGTGGGCTCAAGTGATCCACCCGCCTTGGCCTCCCAAAATGCTGGGATTAGATGTGAGCTACCACACCCAGCCAATATTAACATTCTTATTTTTTATCCTAATTATATATGAAATACTTTCAAAATTATAATACAAATATTACTTCTAATAATAAAACTACTGAGGGAAGTTTAAAATTATTTGCAATTCTTTTTTTCTTAGAATATATCCCACCAAGAATATATACAAGAGAAACATGTTCCAAAGTCACTTGGAATAATTCTTTTCTCTTTGTGATTATGTAACCAATTTGATAGAGTTAAGTTTATTAATGTAAATTTATTTTCAATTTTAGGGTTAACTTTATTTTCCTTGATTTTATTTTTTTTGAAAAATGTCAAACACTTTACGTGGTTCAAAAGTAAATAAGTTTCTCACTTCCAACCTTGTCATTTGATGCTTAAAGTGGTTCATAAAAACACCATGGGGATATAGTCTAGATTTTATCTTTTCTCTGAAGATGTGGAGGAATGTGAGGAGCAGAGAAGAGCAGCAACTTGTAGAAAGAGACATGGTTCAAATCCCATTTCATGTTGGAACTGGGCATTTCCCAGACTTTTTGAGACTTGGTATCTTCACGTGAAAATGAGAACAATATTACCTGCCTCCTAGAAATAGTCTCCAGATTAAATGAGGTAATATGTGAAGCACTCCCACTTCACAACTATTTTGGTAAGCAAAATTTGGAAGATTCCATGTGTTAAAAATCTCTTCCTGTTTACAGTATTCAGAATGGATTCTGTTTCTTGAACCCAATTATTATGTATATGGTACAAAGCAGACTTATACCGGCTCCTGTGTTTCCAGATCACTCCCTTACTTTCTATACTCCATAAATGCAATCTAGTCTCCTAGCAATTGGACTAGGCAGCCAAGTGTCTGCTTGCCTTTTGAAATTATTTCCCTGCCTTATTCTCCTTTCTATTTTAAACTTTGTCTGCAGGAAGTAAACGTGGTCAGTAGGATAACCTAATTCACTAGACAGATGCAACCATGCTTGTGGACCACAACTGCACTGCAATAAATGTACTGTATAGAACACAAACTTTTCTAAGTTCACCATAGTCAATGACATAGATTTTCTTAGATAAAAATCATGTCAGCATATATCAGTTCAGGCAGATTGCTTTGTTTATTTCTATATGAAATGAGACCAAGCTAGGCATTTGGTTGAATTGTAGGGGAAGTGGCAATCTGAGACCTGGTATGCAGCAACCTGGAGGCAAGGCAGGCCTGAAGCATAGGCAGAATGGGCATGGGGTTGTCTAGTCATTGGAGGATCATCATCTCTACCATGACTCTCTTTCCTTGCTCCTTAGACCTCCACCTGAGGCTATGAGTTAATTGAGTCTGGGGATGACATGTGTCACCATGAGTCACATTGATTCTGTGGAAAAGCATGATCTGAGCCCCAAGCAACAGGAATATAAAGGAATTGTCAAATCCCTGGTCATTTATAATTGGGTATGTAAATTACAGCTTCTTGATAATATGAAATAGCCAAGATCTTTTCATTTGTGAAGTCAGAGTAAAGGATATGTTACTATATCCAAAGACCTCAAAAATAGTTCAAAGGAGATGGAGGTTTGTTCCTCTGTCACTAACAATGCTGAGGTCCAGGTTGGTGAATGCTTTTTCTACATGCTGTCACTGATGAACCCAGGTTCCTTCCATCCTGTTGCCATCATCAATGGCATTGTCCTTGTCTGCATAGTTAGTGCTAGGCCACAGGCATGTTCACATTCAGCTCAAGGGAAGAAGGAACAGAGAACTGCTCCAGGACAAGGAGCTTCTTTACATTGAAGATGATTCAGAAGTTGCATTTAGCACTTCCATGCATCCCTTACTGGCCTGAACTTAGTCACACGGCCACACTTAGCCACAAGGGAGACTGGTAATGAAGCCTCCAACGGGGCAGCCATATGCCCAGCTAAAATTTCATTACTGTTGAAGAAGGGGGATGTTTTCCTAGACAACTATCAGTGTCTGCCATGCTCTTCATCCTGCTTCACGTTCTTCTTCTTGTTCTAGCTGTGAGCCTTTGCCATTCACTAATTTAGGTCTTAGCTGGGGGAAGCCTCCTCAGTGCCATCAGACCTCCTGGTGAGGTGCAATTAGCTATTCAAGCTTCTTAACACTGAAAGAAAAGCTGGGTCCCACAGCTGGTCCTCCAAGATGGCATTATTTGTACCAGGGAAGGAGAAGAAACTCCTGGATATCAAAATCCTGGGAGCTGCCAAGGCTGGATACTGATGCAAGATTTCGCCCCTACTGGCATTGCTGGAGCATTTCAAAGAGGTTTCTACTGGTACTACAACAAGTACATCGACGTGAAGAAAGGGTGTCTCAGGGGTTTCCACGGTACTGGCAGCTTACATGCTCTTCAGCTACTGCCTTTCCTACAAGGAGCTCAAGCATGAGCGGCTATGCAAGTACCGCTGAAGAGGGGCCTGCACGGACGGCACGCTCTGCTGCCCTCACCACGACCTCCTCTGCTCACGCCTGTCCTTGAGGAATGTGATCCTTGCTGAATCCTTTTATATCCTAATGGGAATTAACCTCCACATAACAGATGACTGGTTAAAAAAGAAAAGCTGGGGCCCAAAGAGGGATCCCTGGGAGCTCAGACCAGGGCCAGAGCTCTTCTCAGAGCACAAATCTGGCTGTTTTCTAAAAAGACAGTTTTGATACATGGGGCCTTTTTCCACAATATTGTGAGAGATGCTGGCTTGGCTGTGACTGGAAGTGACTCACACCTGCTCTTTGTAGAGAGCTTAACACTGTTCCTGCAAAAGGAATGCTCATGCCAGGTCACCGGCACCCGCAGACAAGTCTGTTCCTCTTTAAGAGATTCTTAAAGGATTAAAGAGCACGCAGTGCAAAGGCTTTGGATGTGCTGAGTTGCACGTAGCTGAACTAGAGGCTTCAATAATGTGGAGAGAGTGCAAGACCAGAAATTGGAAAATGTGACAGTGGTCTCAGCTCCTCCATTTATCAGCTGTGTGTCCTTGGTCAAGTCACTTCCCAACCATGGGCTTCTGTTTTCTCAACTAAAAAATGTTGACTAAATTGGGTTTATTACTGATCTTTGCGCTCCTACAGATTATTTCTAAAACTCTCATCCTGTTCCCATTTCCTACTTGTCCACTGTGATATAACAAAATAAATTAAAAAACCTCTGGCCTTTGTTCCTGGCTCCTGGCGTACAGCTCCTAAACCCTTAGAATCTTTTGGGTGATGAGAGTTTCTTTTGTATGCTAATGAAAGACTGCTGGTGGGGTCCCCTAGGTAGCTTCAGGATGGGGGCTGGTTGCCAGAAAGACCAAGGATGATCGGAGGTTTGGAAATTCCAGCCTCCCTCTCTACCCTCAGACCTCGAGGGAAAGGAAAGGAGCTACAGATTGAGCTAATCACAACCAACCATTGATTTAATCAATCATGCCTAAGTGACAAGGCATCCATAAAAACCCTGAAGTGACAGGGTTTGGAGAGCTGGAGTTGGTGACCACACGGAGGCGCTAGAAAGGTGGTACACTCCAATAGGGCACAGAAGCTCCACACCCCTTCCCTATACCTCGCCCTATGCTCTACCTCTCCCAATTGGCTGTTTTTGAGTCGTATCCTGTGTAATAAGCTAGTAATAGTAAGTAAGGCACCTTCCTGATTTTATGAGTCCCTATAGCAAATTATCAAACCTGAAGAGGGGGTCACAGGAACCCCCAATTTATAGGCGGTTGGTCAGAAGTGCAGGTGGAAACCTGAGACCCGTAACTACCTTCTGAAGTGGGGTGAGGAGAGTGCAATCACCTGGTGACCACTGAAGAGGCCCCAGAGGCAAAAACTCCTTACATGAGGAATTTAGAAGGAAACGAAGACCACCTGGTGACTATCAAACAGGCCATCCAGAGGCAAAACTTTTTATGTGGGGAAATGAGAAGTAACTAGACTTCCCTATTATCTACAGCAGGCACTGGTACCAGGTCTTTCCCCCCACAAAATTTATAAGAAACTAGAATTCCTACACATCTCTGGAATGCTATGCCAAAAGTTGCACAACCCTTGCTGACATCAGGGCACGAAAACGTCTACATATGTAAGCATTTATCATGACCTATGTGGCTAACATGGTCCAAATTATCCTTAAGCTCCCGCTTTAAGGTCCATAAATGCTCCTAAGGAAAAAATCCACCGTGGCACGCTCAGTCCTCTCACTGAGGCACCAAGTTGCACTCATCTTTTTATAAATTTTTTTTTATTATTATTTATTTTTGAGATGGAGTCTCACTCTGTGGCCCAGGCTAGAGTGCAGTGGCACAATCTCAGCTCACTGCAACCTCTGCCTCCTGGGTTCAAGCAATTCTCGTGCCTCAGCCTCCCAAGTAGCTGGGATTACAGGTGCCCACCACCACACCCAGCTAATTTTTGTATTTTTAATAGAGTCGGGGTTTCGCCACATTGGCCAGGCTGGTCTCAAACTCCTGACCTCAAGTGATCCACCCACCCTGGCCTCCCAAAGTGCTGGGATTACAGGTGTGAGCCACCATGACTGGCCTCTGTTGCAGTCTTCTGCGGAGTTTTTTCTTTAACAAACTTTACTTTTCAAACCTATACTGTTGTCAGTAATTCTTCTTACCAACCCACAAGTCCACTACTTCTCAATGCTAGGGCTCTGACGCCTCGCCCAGCATGGGGGACAGTTTTATAGGACTGAGCCCTTAACCTGTGGGGTCTGTGCCAACTCTAAGTACTTAATGTTTGGATTGAATTGAATTGCAGGACACCCAGTTGATGTCTAAAGAGTTGTTAAATTGGTTGGTGTGAAAAATTAAGGGAAATCCCACACATTTGGTGTCAGACATGTTCTGAGTAAAAAAGGTTCATGTCCATGGCCTCCTCTTATCACTTTTTGGAATGGTACAGCAGTAACTATAGGGAATAGACAGTTTTTCCCTTCTCTCCTGTTTCTCCCATGTGCATTACCAGATGTGGAAAATCCAAGGACTCCCAAGTGACTCTCTCTTTGTACTTCCTGGGGACCAGGATCCTGGGCTAGTACTTTGGGCCAGGCTCAGACAGGTGTCTAAGGGATTTTAACAAAGCATTGACAAATGGTTCCCACAATCCAACTCTATGGAGAAACTGAAGTAGACATCAGGGACTGAGAGAAATGAAAACTGTACAACTGATCATTAGGGAAATGAAAATCAAAACCATAATGAGATTCCATCTCACACCAGTGAAAACGGCTATTACTAAAAAGTCAAAAAGTAACAGATGCTGGTGAGGTTGTGGAGAAAAGAGAACACTTATACACTGTTAATGGGGGTGTAAATTAGTTCAACCATTGTGAAAAGTAGTATGGCAATTCCTCAAAGAGCTAAAAACAGAAGTACCATTTGGCCTAACAATCCCATTACTGGGTATACATACACCTAGAGAAATATAAATCATTCTACCATAAAGACACATGCATGTGAATGTTCATTGCAGCACTAGTCACAATAGCAAAGACATGGAACCAATGTAAATGCCCATCAATGACAGATTGGACAAAGAAAATATGGTACATATACACCATGGAATACTATGCAGCCATAAAAAAAGAATGAGATCATTCCTTTTTCAGGCACATGGATGGAGCTGGAGGCCATCAGCCTTAGCAAACTAACACAGGAACAGAAAGTCAAATACCACATGTTCTCCTAAGTGGGAGCTAAATGACAAGGACTCATGGACGCAAAGGGTACAACAGACACTGGGGTCTACTTGAGGTTGGAAGGAGAGAGAGGAGCAGAAAAAATAACTATTGGGTACTAGGCTTAGTACCTGGGTGACAAAATAATCTGTACAACAAATTCCTGTGACACAAGTTTACCTATATAAAAAGCCTGCACTTGTACCTCTGAACCTAAAAGTAAAAAAAAAAAAAAAAAAGAAAAATGCAGTGCAATCATTGGAGCAGTATTTCTTAAGATTCTATGGACACATTCAAAGCATGAGTGGAGGCATCCTGAGGCAGAGTCTTGTTTCTGGGGGTGAAAATGAAGAAAGTCATAGATGTCCACAAAAGTCATTCCAGGATGATGAAAGAAAGAATAAAATGCAAATAGGAGCCACCTTTTGCAGGTTCTTACACTAGTTTACCAAAATCTCTAGTTTTTAAGATTTTTTAAAACAATTTCGGCCAGGCACGGTGGCTCACGCCTGTAATCTCAACACTTTGGGAGGCTGAGGCGGGTGGTTTGCCTGAGGTCAGGAGTTCAAGACCACTCTGGCCAACACGGTGAAACCTCATCTCTACTAAAAATGCAAAAATTAGCCAGGCATGGTGGCAGGCACCTGTAATCCCAGCTACTCGGGAGGCTGAGGCAGGAGAATCGCTTGAACCCAGAAGGTGGAGGTTGCAATGGGCCGAGATCGCACCATTGCACTCCAGCCTGGGCAACAAGGGTGAGACTACGTCTCAAAAAAAAAAAAAAAAAAAAAAAAAAAAAATTCATACTTGGAGAGAAAAACAAAAGTAATAAAAAGGTAGAAAGCAAAAAGTGACTTCTATCCTTCACCCCAGTTCCCTGGTTTCTCAGTTCTCTCTAAGGCCTGCCTTCCAGATCAGCCCACACCCATCCAAGCATATATGCAGGTCCATAACTTTGTGGGGATTTCATGGTTGCCCTGGGTTTTATGGGATTGCCTAAGTTAAATTAGAGAAAATCAGAGTTGCAAGTAGAGCATTGGCCAGGTGGTGACCTCAGCATTCTTTTTCATCTCTCATTCAGGCTTTTGGAAATTTCATAATACATGTCCTTGGCTTTCCTCACCTCCAATCTGAGGCTTCCCAGACCTCTACACCTGACTCTGGCCTTTTTTTAGAGCCTGTATTTAATTCCAGCCACATCTCTTCACATAGACTGGGCACTCAGGTACAAATAGAATTGATCACTTTCTCTGAAACCTACTTCTCTTTGCCTCTTCCCAGACTCCAGCTTTTCCCACTCAACCCCATTAGGAATATCATTCTTCTTTTTCTCCACCTTCTGCCTCATGGCTTTGCTCCTCCAGTTAGTCCAGTCCAGTAATAACTTGAATCTCTGGAATGTTCCTTTTTATTTTTTTTGAGACAGGGACTCACTCTGTTGCCCAGGCTGGAGTGCAGCAGTGCAACCTCCACCTCCCGGGTTCAAGCATCTCGTGCCTCAGCCTTCTAAGTAGCTCGGATAACAGGCAAGCAACACCATGCTTGACTAATTTTTTTGTATTTTTAGCAAAGAGGGTTTTGCTGTGTTGGCCAGGTTGGTCTTGAACTCCTGGCCTCAAGTGATCCACCAGCCTCAGCCTCCCTAAGTGTTGGGATTACAGGCATGAGCCACCACGCCCAGCCTCTCTCACCTTTTTCCACTGCTGTCGCTAGTTTTATCATCACCACTCACTTACTCTGAACCAGGCATTCCCCTAAGTGTCTTATGAATGTAGACTCATTTTATCCTCACAACAACCTGACAAGGTTGGTACTATTATTATACCCATTTTACAGATGAGAAAACTGAGACTAAAATAATAAAATCTCCATTCCCTAACTTCCCAGACTCCATTGTGCCTCCTGTACCAAGATCTTCTGTGGCCTCTGCAGCATTCAAGACCCAACTCAGCTGTTACTTCCTCCAGGAAATCTTCCTAGAGTCCCTACTATTATCATAATTTCAGGCTTTTAGTCTTTCTTCTCCCATGTAGGGTTGTCAAATAACATACTGCCCCCAAAAGTTGCATGGTTCATATTTACACTAAAAAATACTTGTTTATTGAAATTCCAATTTAACCGGGCATCATTATCTATATTTGCTAAATCTGACAACCATCTCCACCTAAAACCATAAACAATTTGACAGCAGGGCTTACGCATTTTTACTTTGCATCCGCCCACCCTCAGGAGCTGGCAGTGTGGACCAAGTGAGTGCTCATTCTGTTCATTGTACTGAATTGAAGTCAGGTGCTTAAAAGAGGTTTCTGGCTGAGGCAGAGAATTGCTTGAACCTGGGAGGCGGAGGTTGCAGTGAGCCAAAACCGTGCCACTGCACTCCGGCCTGGGCAACAGAGCAAGGCTCCGTCTCAGAAAAAAAAGGGGTTTCCTTTGTCTGCTTTTATCATCCTGCCATAAGGAATAGTCTTCTTATGTACTCTCAATGCACCGGACACAGTGCTATGTGCACAGCAACTAAATCCAACACAAAACTGAGTTCAATTGCCCATCTATAAAAAGAGAATACAGTTAAACACCCACCTAGTAGTCTTTCTTCTAGGCTACTTGTGAGAATCAAATGTAAAAAAGGAGGTGCAATGGTGCTTTGTAACTGCAAAGTGCTGCTGTGAAGGATGACTATCACTAACATTGGCAACTCAGATTTAGCGATAGAGAAATAGACAACCTATATCTAATTCAGTTTTTCAATAGTTTTATATATTGAAAGCTACTGATGGTTTGCTAAGGAATAGCATGGAATTTGGCTAAGAGCCAGGGTGAAGTGAAAGCTCAGACAAGGAGGGAGAAGGAATTGAAAAGATGAGAGGAGCCAGGTGGTCCCTGATAGCCAGGAAGATGGTAACAAGAAGAGCAGCCGGGAAGTATCCATTGGAGACAGTAGTAGGTCCTACCTAAATACTGCCCTGATAGGTGCCCATGCAGAAACCCCAATCCACAGGGACCCAGGCCGATGCCAGGAAGCTCACACAACATTGCCAAATGGCTTTCCATGTCATTTTTCATAGTACTTTAATTAGTTTGTTCTCACACTGCTATAAAGAACTGAGACTGGGTCATTTATGAAGAAAAGGCTTGATTGACTCACAGTTCCGCAGGCTGTACAGGAAGCAGGGCTAGGAGGCCTCAGGAAACTTACAATCACGGTGGAAGGCGAAGGGGAAGCAAGCACGTCTCACCATGGCGAAGCAGGAGAGAAAAAGCAATGAAGGAAGCGCCACACGCTTTTAAGCTGTCAGATCTCGTGAGAACTCACTCACTCTCGCGAAAACAGCATGGGGGAAACTGCCCCCATGATCCAGTCACCTCCCACCAGGTCCCTCCACTGACACAAGGGGGTGACAATTCGAGATAAGATTTGGGAGGGGACACAGAACCAAACCATATCAGTTTGTTTCTTTAAAAAAATTGCCTTCCTTACAAACAAAACAAAACTGAAAATTAGCAGAGTGAGGTTCAGATTTAGCTAGGGGCATGAGATTATTTTCCCTGCCTGAAATTCCATTGTCATGCTACTTATAATGTGGTCCCAGGGTGGCAGCATCTGCCTCACTTGAAAACGCGTGAGAAATGCAAAACTAGAATCTACATTTTTGGCAAGATCCTCAGGTGATTCACATAAATATTAAAATTTGAGAATCTTTTCCACCTTGTGAATCCCAGGTGATGTTAGTTCAATTAACATTAAAACTGACTCCTCATGCTCCACACAGTTGGCTAAGATACTGGCCTTCAAACTTGGCTGCACATTGGAATCATCTGAAAAACTTAAAATAAATATTAATACCTAGTCCCACCCTTAGAGATTTTGATTCAAAAGGTCTAAGGTGTGGCTTGGACATTAGGGTATATATTTTTTTCCTGTCTATTTAAATTTTTTCATGTTGTACAATTCAACATGAGATTTGGGTGGGAAACAGAAAGCCAAACCACATCAGTACCATTTCACCAGTTTAGGAAAATAAGATCAAGAACAGTGAAATGCCTTGTGCAACTTCTTCAAGGCTCAGACATCCTCAAGTTAGGACTGAAACCAGCCATGTCTCTCCAAGACCTGGGCCAGTAGATAGGTTTCTTCTTGGTTTCAAAAGGAAAAAGAGAATAGGATGCAAAAACACAAAAATATCCTTTTTTTTTTTTTTTTTTTTCGAGGCAGGGTCTGGCTCTGTCACCCAGGCCAGAGTGCAGTGGCGTGATCATGACTCACTGCTCCCTTGACTTCCCAGACTCCAAGGATCCTCCCACCTCAGCCTCCTGAGTAGCTGGGACCACAGGCACATGCCACCACACCCAGCTCATTTTTGTGTTTTTGGTAGAGATGGGGTTTCACCATGTCACCCATGCTGGTCTCAAACTCCTGAGCTCAAGCAGTCCTCACCCTGGCCTCCCAAAGTGCTGGGATTACTGGCGGGAGCCACTGCACCCAGCTGCCCGCTGACTGTAATTATACCTTCTCCAGTCTCTTAAGATTCATTTGGTGAGTTGCTCCTAATTCATTGAGCCAAAATGTTAAGCATTTAACTTAACTGGGAACCAGCAAACCCAAATAAAGTGAATGAAAAAATGTTCTTCAAAGGTGGAAAGATAGTGGGTAGCTAGTTTACGCAAAGCTCTAAATTCTTGGAAGATGAATAGAAAAACTTTGCCAAATGGCCAGTTCTGAGGCTGATCCCATGCTCCAAATCCATTTGGGAGGTAGAAGACCTTGTATTACTTGGTCTCTATTTATATAAACACAGCTGGTCAATCAAGTAATTGTCTTAATCCAAAAAAGCATGTAGACATTTGATCTAGATATTTCCAGTTGCATATATGGACTTTTAAACATAAAATTGTCTCAGTTTTCTGTTATATATTGAATAGATCCATCTTTGACTTTAGTTTTACAAATGTTCCAGTAATTTAATTAAATTTATAATAGAAGCACATACAAAGAGAATAGCTTCCTTCTCCTTTACATTGTCATTCTTTTCACTTGGTGAAAGCCTGATGCCAGAATCAGCTTTTTCCATATTTAATGTGTTTTTAACTACCTTTGTAATCAAACACAGGCATTAAAAGGGGTTTAATATTCACTAATGGGATGCCACAAGTCCTAGCTTTTTCTTATCCCAGGTGGCCACTCACTTCTTGCTGGGCATAAATTATTTGGGAATCAGGCGCTTTCTCATTCTCAACATCCATTTTCCTCTCTTATGCTTAGCTTCATCTGTATTGGCGAAGTGAAGTGCACAATTCAGATGACGACCCAGATAATGCAACCAAAATTGCCCTTACAGGAATTTTACTTACATATTCATGTAAGTCTCTTAGACTTGAAAGCAGGGACTTACTTTTAAATCTAAGTGACCTTGACAACCACCTCTGTTGGGTAAACTATGGCAGATGGAGTTTTGCTGGAACAGAATCTGTACTGCTAAAGCCAAAAGTATTATTATTTATTACCTTTTGTGTGCCTCAGGCTTCTCGTTATAAAATTAGGATCACAACTCCTACACTGCTGAGTTGTTGATGAGATTAAATGAGATACTAAACATGAAAATATCTGCCTACAGTACATATTTAAAAACACACATATTTGTACGTATGTACAATATACATTGCCCGTTGATCAGGACATTTACATTACACTTTACAATTTATAAAACACTTAACCTGCATTTTCTCCTTGATCTGCAAATCAGTGCTGGGAAGTAAGGACAGATTATAACCAATTTACAAAGAAAAGCCCAAGGCTACGTGAGTTTAAATGTCTTGCCCAAGACCACACAACTCGTCTCCACTGAGGTGTACAGCCCCAAAGTTCTCCACAGCCTCCTATGCTGGCTCCTCATGCTCCACACAGTTGGCTAAGATACTGGTTTTCAAACTTGGCTGCAAGTTTCAAACTGGAATCATCTGAAAAACTTATAAATATTAATACCTAGTCCCACCCTTAGACATTTTGATTTAAAAGGTCTAAGCTGTGGCTTGAACGTTAGGATATATATTTTTTTCCCTATCTATTTATTTAAGTTTTTAATTCGATTTTTTATTACGAGATTATGGTAAATTCACATGCAGTTATAAGAATTAATATAGAGAGAGGTACATTTAACCAGTTTCCCCCAAAGGTAACATCTTGCAAAACTATAGTATAATGTCACAATTATGATATTGGCATTCATACAGTCAAGAAGAAGTCAACAGTTCACCACTACAAGGGATCCTCCCAGTGTTCTTTTTATAGCCATATATACTTCCCCCTACCCACTCAACCCTAACCCTTGGAACCACTAATCTGTTCTCCATTTCTATAGTTTTGTTTTTTCAAAAATGACACAAATGGAATCACACAGTATGTAACCTTCAGGGATTGACTTTTTTCTAGCAGCATAATTCCCTGGAGATTCATCCAAGTTGTTGCATCTATCTGTAGTTCATTCTTCTCCAATCCTCATGGGTGCCTGTCAGTAAGAACTGGAGAACCTGCTTTGTTTTTTGAGACAGGGTCTTGCTCTGTTGCCCAGGCTGGAGTGCAGTGGCACAATCAGAACTCACTGTTGACTCAAATTCCTGGGCTCATCTGATCCTCCCACCACAGCCTCCCATGTAGCTAGGACTACAGGCATGGACAAACATTCCCGACTAATTTTTTAATTTCTTTTTTTTAGAGACAGGGTCTGTGTTGCCCAAGCTGGTCTTAAACTCCTGGCCTCAAGCAATCCTCCTGCCTTGACCTCCCAAAGTGCTGAGGTTACAGGAATGAGCCACTGTGTCCGGCCCTGCTAGAAAAATTTGAATCCACTACTGCTTAACCATTTACCCATTGAAAGATATCTGAGTCGTATCTAGTTTCTGGCTGCTATGAACAAAGCTGTTATGAACATTTGTGTACAGGTTTTGTGTGAAGATAGATAAGTTTTCATTTCTCTGGGATAAATGTGCAAGTGCAACTTCTGGGTAGTATGGTAGCCGCATGTTTCATTTTTAAAGAAATTGTCAAACTGTTTTCCACAATAGCTGTACCATTTCACATTCCCACCAGCAATGTATGAGTGACCCAGTTTCTCCTCATCTTCATCTTCACCAGCTTTGGTGGTTTCTTCTTTTTTTTCCCATTCTGATAGATGGATAGTAAGGTCTCATTGTGGTTTTAACTTGCCTTTCCATGGCTAATGATGTTGAACATTCTTTCCATGTGCTTATCTGCCAACTACATATCTTTTTTGGTGAAATGTCTGTCATGTCTTATGCTCATTTATTCAATTTGATTTTTTAAACTGTTAGTTTTGAGGGGTCTTTAAAAATTCTATATACTTGTCCTTTGCTGGATATATTTAACATATATAGTGTGCAAGTATTTTGGCTCAGTCTGTAGTTTTTTTTTCTTTTTTTAGCTTCTTTTTTTTTTTTTTTTGAGACAGAGTTCCACTCTTGTTGCCCAGGCTGGAAAGTGCAATGGCCCAATCTCGGCTCACTGCAACCTCTGCCTCGTGGGTTCAAGCGATTCTCCTACCTCAGCCTCGCCAGTAGCTGGGATTACAGGCATGCACCACCATGCCCAGCTAATTTTGTATTTTTAGTAGAGACGGAGTTTCTCCATGTTGGCCAGGCTGGTCTCAAACTCCCAACCTCAGGTGATCTGCCCGCCTAGGCCTCCCAAACTGTTGGGATTACAGATGTGAGCCACCATGCCTGGCCTCTGTAGATTGTCTTTCTTTTTTTTTTTTTTTTAGCTTCATTTAAAAAAATTAGCCAGGCATGGTGGTGCATGCCTGTAATCCCAGCTACTTAGAAGGGTGAGGCAGGAGAATCGCTTGAACCCGGGAGGCGGAGGTTGCAGTGAGCCAAGATAGCGCCACTGCACTCCAGCCTGGGTGACAGAGCAAGACTCTGTCTCAAACAACAGTGACAACAACAAACTGAACGCCTTTAACAGCACCCAAGTTAGCTCTTTAATACTTTGCTACTTAGAAATTTCTTCCACCAGATACCCTAAATCATCTCTCTCAAGTTCAAAGTTCCACAAATCTCTAGAGCAGGGGCAAAAAGCCACCAGTCTTTTTGCTAAAACATAACAAGAGTCACCTTTGCTCCAGTTCCCAACAAGTTCCTCATCTCCATCTGAGACCGCCTCAGCCTGGATTTTATTGTTCGTATTGCTATCAGCATTTTGGGCAAAACCATTCAACAAGTCTCTAGGAAGTCCCAAACTTTCCCACATTTTCCTGTCTTCTTCTGAGCCCTCCAAACTGTTCCAATCTCTGCCTGTTACCGAGTTCTGAAGTTGCTTCCACATTTTTGGGTATCTTTTCAGCAGTTTACTGTATTAGTCCGTTTTCATGCTGCTGATAAGGATATATCTGAGACTGGACAATTTACATAGGAAAGAGGTTTAACTGGACTTAGAGTTCCACGTGGCTGGGATTACAGGCGTGAGCCACTGTGCCTGGGCTATAAAGTTAATTTCTTAAAAAGACCTTGGGGCCAGGCTCAGTGGCTCATGCCTATAATCCCAGAACTTTTGGAGGCCAAGGCGGGCAGGTCACCTGAGGTCAGGAGTTCAAGACTAGCCTGGCCAACATGGTGAAACCCCATCTCTTCTAAAAATACAAAAATTAGCTGGGCGTAGTGGGTGCCTGTAATCCCAGCTACTCAGGAGGTTGAGGCAGGAGAACTGCTTGAACTGGGGAGACGGGGGTTGCATGAGCTGAGACTGCACCATCACACTCCATCCTGGGCAACAAGAGTGAAACTCCGTCTCAAAAAAAAAAAAAAAGAAAAAGAAGACGACCTTGGGCAAATAACTCTTACAGAAAACTTGGTAACAAACATTTGAGGGAGAGAGATCAGACTGTCTGGACAGTGAGGAAAACAAGCCTCTTGCCATGTGGAAGTGGTAGGACTTCACCACTTGATGTCGCTCTGATGCTTATGTCTCTGGAAGGTTCCAGCAAGACAAGTCTCTTCTTTGCTAAAAGATTGGCATTTTTAACTTTGAAACCTCAGGATAATGACTATGAAATTACATCAAATTTGTTGTACATGATTTGAAAGCAATTTTTATATGTAAATTTTTCTTCTTGGAAAAGATATTGATAATTTTCAGAAAAGTAAGAGACAAGGGCAAAAAGGCATTGTGGAATCTCAAAACTTTGATTTAGCACAAGACTTTGGTTTACCAGACGGGTGACCTTGCACAAGACTCCTAACTTCTCCAAGCCTCAGTGTCTTCACCTGTAAAATGGGGGGAAATACTGTAATGTCCATCTCACAGACTGGGAATAAATGAGTTCATTTCATGTACTAGGCACCAACTCTGTGCCATGCTCTGCACCGGACTCTGAGAAAACTAAAATGAGGGAAGCACAGTTCCTGCGCTCAAGAAGCTCTGAGTCTAATCTTAGGGACAAATACCTAAGAAATGAATATATAAGATAACGGTCAATAGACACTCTTTGGTCTCCGCCCTTCAGTGTAGTATGTTATCTGATATCCTCTGGTACCTTGATAAA
Source organism: Hylobates moloch (assembly GCF_009828535.3). Taxonomy (NCBI): domain Eukaryota; kingdom Metazoa; phylum Chordata; class Mammalia; order Primates; family Hylobatidae; genus Hylobates; species Hylobates moloch. Next base: position 80,978,818 of record NW_026652285.1, read on the forward strand.
AATTCTTCTTATGTAGTTTTTTCGTAAGGAAAAAATGAATTGTTGCTCTTAATATTTCAATTAAAAGAGACCTCTCCAACCCCAGTCTCTTCTCCACGCAAACCTGCTCCAGAGGAATGCTGTTGTTGAAAAGGAAGTTGATGCAGCTAGAATGTTGTCAGTTGCAAGTAACAGACACACAACGCTAAGGGACATGAATGATGAAGTTGAATGCATGGCTCACAGAACTGAAATACCTGGGAGTGGGTTCAAACTCTAGGCATGGTTTGATTCAGAGGTTCACTTTGTCCCCAGGGTTTCTCTGAGCTCCACAATCCTTGGTGGGTCAGCTTCAAGCTGGCTTCTTTCCTAGTAACAAATGCCACAGCAGTGCTAGGACACACCCCTCAACTTCACATCAAGCTTCCAAGCAAAAAGCGTAGGATTCACTCTCCAGGACTCACTCTACCGAGATCGCAGGTTCACCCAGAACCAATTATTATGGCCAAGGAGATGGATGCTCTAATTGGCTGAGCCTAAATCACATGCTCTGCCCTCGGTGCTGGAAGGGAAGTCAGTCCCGGGCCACATCTGATGCCCATGCAGAAACCAGGAGTTATGGAAAGGGATAAGAGGAAAGTTGGAGGCATCAACTATTCTACCTCGGGAATATGAGCTAGTCCCAAGTGTGATTCCTGGTCTGGAGAAGGGACAAGGGGGTGCAGGTGGGGCTCCTGGTCTGTTCTTCACATGCTTCCCTCCTCCTTTTTCTATACCAGCACCACCTTTAGAGAGAGAATTCAACTTCTTTCTTCCTAAGAAACATACCTGTAGAGGCAACCAGTGTGCTCACCCCTCTCTCTACCTGTGAGCATGGAAAGCCACAATTCTTCAGATAGAGACCACGGGCACCACCCTTCCTCAGCCCGTTCCCACTCTCACACACTTCACTCCTATGTCTTTCCTGCCTGGCATTTCCAAGTTGCAAATTCCTGCCCATTCTGCAGGACAGGAAATTCCTACCCTTGCTTCTTTCCTTGGTTCCCACCTTCACTCTCTTTCTTCCAGAATCAGGTAGAAATCTCTAGTCCCTGTAGTTTCCCTACCATTCTCTTCATTTGCACTGAGCTTATGCATTTATATTCTCTACTATGACTCCATGGAATCTGAGAAGGGAGGGAAGATAAACACACAGGGTAAGGGGGTCATCTTAAGCTGGAAGTCACTGACCCATGTTTTCCCACCAAAAATAAATCTCCTGCTGAATCCTCTGGTTAGCTTAAATAAGTTCATGTCAGGGATCTAGCAATTAGTGTTTTTACAGCCCCTGCCACATGAGGGATGCTTTCGAGGAGATGACCAGGTGGTGGAGGGACTGAAGCTGTGACTAGAGACAGGAGAAGTTGCTGAGGATATGTGGAGTGAGGAGAGGAGATAAGGAGGGAGTGGGGTTCACACGTAGCACTTACTGCTTGTGTGATTTGGGGTACATCACTTTCCCTCTATAAGCCTCAGCTTCCCTCTCTGTATTTCATCAGGCTTTTTACAATCACTTGGGTTACAAGCAACAGAAACTAATGCTAAGGAAGAAGTTGTGTTGAAGCAGCAAGTATATATGAAGACATCAGTGTGGCAGGGACGTTGGCAACCTCGAAAATGCAGCCCCACGGAAAAAACTTCACATTCAAGAAAATACTTGTACACTGTGATGGCCACATGAAACACGTCTATTGGCCACCTTCAGCCTCCAGGCCTCCAGTCTGCAACATCCCTCGACAGGAAAGAGCCCAGGTTCCATGCCTGCTGCCAATGCCCTGTTTGACCAGGGGTATTCAAACTCCAGGCTAGATGCCCAATTCTGGACAATGGGGAAGGACTAAAGAGCAGGGCCTTAGGTGATAATGACTTGTCTGGTTCTTGCCCAAGTCTGCAGCCCCCAGTACTGGGCCCAGGACAGAGGCAGCCTCATGGGGTGCCCCAAATCAGGACCCTTTGCTTAAAGTAAGAGGTGACTCAGGGATATTTAAGTCTCAGCCCATCCAAGACTATGCAGCTCATGGATGTCTGATCCCATAGGTGGCACCAACTGGGTCATGAACTCCATTGGAAGGTGAGGGTAGGGAAGGGGGCAGGAACCCACTCTTCTAAGTAGGCAGTTAGTCACCAGCTAAAATCTCACAAGCCTCCACAGCCTCTCCCTCAGCCCCAAAACCAGTAAGTGGCCACCATGCCCAGCAACTTCTCCATTTACAGCATTCCAGTGCATCACCACTACCTTCTCGCCACCGTGAACACTTAGCTCAGGCCTTGCCTCCCTACCAGTGTGGTTGTCCATTAGCTGTGTGTGATTGCCAAGGGTAGAGACTGTGTTCTGGTCATTTCTCAGTCCCCAGCACTGGGCCTGGCCCACAGTAGATGCATGGTAAGTGCTTTGGGTTGCTGACTAACCATTAAGAACCATATTTACCCTTCTGGGAATAATCTTGATGTGGATCAGGAGACCTGGGCTCAACCACTGGCATCAGGCTGGCCCTCTCCTCTCTGGTCTCAGTTTACCTTTTCTTTTTTTTCCTTTTTGGACATAGAGTCTTGTTCTGTCGCTCAGGCTGTAGTGCAATGATGCAAACTCAGCTCACTGCAACCTCTGCCTGCTGGCTGTAATGTAGAGAATGGATGGGAGGGGCAAGAACCTTAATGGCCCCGCCTCAGCCTCACGGGGAAGCTGGGATTACAGGTGCCCACCACCATGCCCAGCTAATTCTTGTATTTTTAGTAGAGACAGGGTTTCACCATGTTAGCCAGGCTGGTCTCAAACTCCTGACCTTAGGTGATCCATCTGCCTCGGCTTCCCAGAGTGCTGGGATTACAGGCGTGAGCCACCACACCCAGCCCAGTTTCCCCATCTCTATAGCAGGGAGAGGAGCTGATTTCTAAAGGACCTTCTGGTTCCTCTGACATCCTCTGCGATCAGCGGCTCTGCTTTGTGACTCTGGAAAAATAGCTGCAATTTTGGCTGCGGTTGAAAGGGGTACACCCACAGATGGGTAGAAATGGGGCTTCACACTCAGGAGATGCACTGGCACAGCCTTAGGCTCCCACATTGAGGGTGGCAGGCACTAGGGGGAGGTTAGGGAACCTGGAGTGATCAAGCAGTATTAAGTTTGGGAGCACTTCTGAGCAGCAGAAACAGGAGACTGGAGTTGGACACCCAGCTGTGCATCTCCTCCAACCTACCACTAGGTGACGGAAGCTAGTCTCTTCATCGTAGCCAACCCCCTTAAGTTGAGCGAGCGATGAGGAGTGTCTTTGGATCAGGTTTTGAACCTGGAGGTACTAATAAAACAGGAGGCCACTTTCTAGGCCCTGAGATGTCACCATCACGAGGCAGGCAGAGGGGGTGGGGTCAGTATGGTAGCCCCCTTCCTTACAGCCCCCACCTCCAGTGCAAAAGGTGCTGCCACTTCTAAGCCCGACTCCCCCCGACCCTCTGCTATCAGATTGAAGCAAGAAACCCAGAGTAGACAACAGCCATTTCAGAGTAAAGCTTTATGTCAAATTCTGTAAATGTGTATAGAGTGGCCTGTAGTCACCTGTGCTGGAGGCCTTGTCTGTGCAGCTGCCTAGGCTCAGCACTTGCTGTAAATGGCCATGCTGCCCCGCTCCTGAAACTCTTCCTTGCTGACCCAGAGCTGTTGGAAGGCCTGCAGGGAGGCCAGGATGGAGCCGCCGGTCCACACGGAGGTCTTCCTCTCGGGAGCGGCAGCCACTGCAGGGCTGTCCCCCGGGCAGAGGAGGCTCAGCTCCCTCTGGAAGCGCTCAGGGAAGCCATCCAGCATGGTGCAGCCGCCACACAGCAGCACGTTGGCGGCCATCTCCTCCTTGAAGCCCGTGCCCTGGCAGCGGCCCAGGCAGGCGGCCGTGAGCTCCGGGAGGCCCGGCTGGGTGCTGCCCGCCAGGGAGGGCTGGAAGAGCATCTCAGAGCAGCGGAAGCGCTCCTGGCCGATGGTGATGAGTTTGCCGTCCGGGAGCTCGTAGTCCACGCGCAGCTCCTCCGGGACCAGGCCCAGCTCCTCCTCGGGCAGGAAGGCCGCGTAGCAGCACTTCTTCTTGATGTGCTCTATGATGTGCAGGTGGTCGTCCGTGAATGCGTGGCCCGCCTCGTTGAGCAGCTGCATCAGGTAGTTGGTGAGGTCACCCCCAGCGTAGTCGGCGCGGCTGGTCAGGCCCGGCAGCACGTCGCCCTCAGAGATGGGCACCACGTGCGAGACGCCGTGCCCGCTCTCCACCACCAGCCCCGAGGTCTTGCCGTAGGAGTAGATGGACAGCAACGACTGGGACGTCACGTGCATGGCGGGGATGCCGAAGGTCTCAAACATGAGCTCCGCGTACTTCTCCCGGTTGCTGCTGGGGCTGAGCGGAGGGTCGGAGACCAGCACAGCGTGCTCCTCGGGGAGGACCTTCATGGCCGTGCGGAAGATGTACTCCCAGATGTCCTGCACGCAGTCCCAGTCCACCACGATGCCGTGCTTCAGCGGGTTCACCAGCTTGAGAGGCGCCTCCGTGTTGAGCAGCTCATGGCCCACTAAGGTCCCCTTGCGGATGTCGCCAGCGTCGGCCGCCTCAGGGCAGCGTTTGCCCACGGTGGAGGAGATGAAGTAGGTGGGCCTCGGCTCTCCCGCGTAGCCGCACTTGCAGTATTGGGAGCCCAGGTCGATGATGATCGCCTTGATCTTGCGCACCTTCCTGGGCTTCGTCTTGAGCTGAGTGGCTGCACCTGTGTCCTGGAGGCCGGCGTCAGGGCCGGGCCGTGTTCCTGCCTCTCCAGGGTCACCCTGAGCCGTGCCCAGGGGCATGGGGCTGTTCCTTGTCTCCATCTGCCTCCCTTGCTCCCCTTCTCACATCCACAGCCTAGAGCTCCCTGGGGAGAAATGAGATTCCCCACCTCCAGCAGTGCCATGACAACCACCCGGGATTGTGATGTCACTTGGGGCTGGTCCATTCAGGCAGCGGGGGAGGGCCTGGCTTTGGCCGGCTCTTGGTGTCTCACCCCCATCTCTCTAACTCAAGTTTGCTCCAGGACAGAGCAGGTGGCCGGCAGCTTTAGAAATCCAAGCACACTGGGGTCTCAGAGGTTTCTGCTCAGCCCCCTTGCATTTCCATGCCTAACCTGTTCACTACTGGACACCTTTCCTCTTCCGCTTCTTGGTGGAGAGGGCCTGTTTGAGCCCCTCCAGTAAGGCAGGCACTGTACCAGGTACTTCACTTGGGTTGTTCTGCAGGTAGGCAGAGCTGAGGAAATGAGGCTCAGAATTCTAAGGACTTGCCCAAGAGCAAACAGCACTGGGGGTGTTTGTACCTTAACCCAAATTCATCAAACTCCAATGCACCAGGCCTCCTTAACGGCCCCAAGAGTTCTTTCCTCCCTTCATTCCACATTTACTGGAGTATGTAGTAGGTCCTACCTAGTGCAGCCTGCCAGTGATAGATGATAAAAACCCAGGCCACCAGCAGTGCCCAGTCTAGACAAGAAAATGGAATGGGTGCTGATGGGTTTGCAGGAAGAAGTCTACTTGGAGAACTCATTTGAGACAGGCAGTCAGAAGGTGCTCCAGAGAGGAGGTGATGCTTAAGTTGAATCCCGGAAGAGGTGTAGGTATTTGTCAAGTAGTTAAGAGGAGGGGAAGACGTCCCAGGCAGAGAGCACAGCTTGAGCAAAGGCTCAGATGGAGGCATGGTGAAGAACTTCCCACAGTGAAAGTGTTTGGAAAAACAGATGAAGCTAGAGAAGGCACAGAGCCAAATAGAAAGGGCATCAGGCAGGGCGCGGTGGCTCACGCCTGTAATCCCAGCACTTTGGGAGGCCAAGGCGGGCGGATCACGAGGTCAGGAGATCGAGACCATCCTGGCTAACACGGTGAAACCGCGTCTCTACTAAAAATACAAAAAAAAATAGCCAGGTGAGGTGGCGGGCGCCTGTAGCCCCAGCTACGCGGGAGGCTGAGGCAGGAGAATGGCGTGAACCCCGGGGGGCAGAGCTTGCAGTGAGCCGAGATCGTGCCACTGCACTCCAGCCTGGGTGAAAGAGCAAGACTCCTTCTCAAAAAAAAAAAAAAAGAAAGGGCATCAAATGCCAAGAGTAGGTTTAGACTAAATTGAGGTGAGCCAGGGAACCTATGAAGACTTTAAGCAGGGGAATGTTCAGATTTGCCCTCTAGAAAAATGTTAGAAAGGGCCGGGTGCGGTGGCTCACCCCTGTAATCCAACCAGCACTTTGGGAGGCTAAGGCAGGTGGATCACGAGGTCAGGAGTTCAAGACCAGCCTAGCCAAGATGGTGAAACCCCATCTCTACTAAAAATACAAAAATTAGCCAGCCATGGTGGCGGGCGCCTGTAGTCCCAGCTACTTGGGAGGCTGAGGCAGAGAATTGCTTGAACCGGGGAGGCACAGGTTGCAGTGAGCTGAGATCGCACCACTGCACTCCAGCCTGGGAGACAGAGTGGGACTCTAGCTCCGGAAAAAAAAAAAAGAAGAAAAGAAAAAAGAAAAGAAAAATGTTAAAAAGATCTGCATTTGGCTGTAATGTAGAGAATGGATGGGAGGGGCGAGACTAGAAGCTGAGACCCAAAACGAGGCCATCAGAGAAATTCTGATAAGACTTGAAGGTGGCCTGACCTGGGGCTGTGAGAGTGTGGAAGAGAGGAAGAGCCTGGTTCTAGAGAAATTTAGAAAGTAGAGTAGAATCCAATCTGTTGTTTCCCCAACCATCCCTCACTTTAATCCAAGCTCTTACTCTGACATTTCAGGCCTTTCCTCATGGGCTCCTGTGATGTGGGATGTGAGGCAGAGGGAAGGATGAATCGCTTACCTGTACCCGAGCAAAGAAAGACGGCTTGTCATCCAGAAAGGACAAATTCACTAGAGTGCCAGAGGGACCTGCAACTTAAGCTGCCCCTTCCCACTCCGAAAATCAAAAAGGCAGATTAGGGCTTTGGTGGTGAAAAGTCAAGAGAAAAAGGAGAAGAGCGGCAACTGGGCCTGAGGAAGTTTTCTGGAAGAATTAAGATGAGCAGAGGTGCCTGAGGAATTGATTAGGCAACATGCATGGGAGAAAAAGAGTTAAGAAATACTGCCATGGAGCGTGTAAGAATGCTAATGAGGAACGCGTGGGGATTTTTGTTTGCTGAATTTTGTTTGTTTGTTTGTTTTTGAGACAGAGTTTCACTCTTTCGCCCAGGCTGGAGCACAGTGGCACGATCTCGGCTCATTGCAACCTCCGCCTTCCGGGTTCAAGCGATTCTCCTGCCTCAGCCTCCCGAGTAGCTGGGATTACAGGTGCCTGCCACCATGCCTGGCTAATTTTTGTATTTTTAGTAGAGACGGGGTTTCACTATGTTGGCCAGGCTGGTATTGAACACCTGATCTCGTGATCCACCTGCCTCGACCTCCCAAAGTGCTGGGATTACAGGTGTGAGCCACCGCGCCCAGCTCACTGAATTGTTTCTTGGAACATGGCAGCATTCAACTATATTATTTGGGTAACAACTTTCTAAGGGTTACAATTATGAACATCATGACCCAGAAATGCCCTGTGGTGGGATCATGAAATCACAGAAGCTGAGGATTGGAACCTTTAGTTCCCTCTAGAACATCCCATCCAGTTGTCTGACATGGACAGCTCACCCCATTTTGGCCAGCCATGAGTGATAAACGTTTCATCACACTGGATTGGCATCTGTACCTCTCTGAAGCCATTAATTGGTCTTGGGTCTACTCTTGAAGTTCGACAGGGCAAGTGAATTCTTCCATAACAACTCTTAGGCTATTTAAAGGCAGTGCTCATGGACTGCTGGAGCCTACTTTTTGTCCATTCCTTATGGAAAGGCAGTAAAGAGCAGAGGGAAGACTGAGGAACTGGAATCTGAAGACCTGGGTTCAAACATAGATTTGTTATTTATAATCTGTATGACTTTGTGTAAACTACTTGAAATGTTGTTTGAATGTGATCACCATTTTGCTGGGTTCCCTCGTCAACTTGAACCCTACCCACAGCCTCCAGGTCTCTGCCTTGAGCTGCTAAGTGGATGATGGTGCCCCCCTCCCCCCACACACACACGTTTGGGGCCTGCTGACTTAAAGATGCCCAAAGGCCACCAGGCTGTGGGACACTGTGCTGGAGCACATGGAAGGGGAAGCATCCGGATCCACATTTGCGTGCTCAGTAGCATATCTCCCCCTGAAGATGGCTCCTCTCCCTTCCACCTCGGGGAAATGGACACAGTCTTGGGACCTGGGTGTCCACACTGGGATCTGAGCTGTGAGAAAGCAGCTCAAAGTGCCTGTTTGGCGAGGACCTTCTTTGTTGGGAGCTCCTGACTCAGGGGTTCTCCAGCATATTCAAGAGTTGGAAAGGCTGTGGTGGGCTCCAGTAATTTTTAAGAAAAACTCCAGGTGATTCATGAGAAGAAACACCATGCTGGATTGTCTTTTTTTCCCTCCCATAGCTGCTAAAATTCCAGAGGCCTGGCCCACCTCTCCTCCAAAGGTCAGGGGTGGGCAATGTCCCAAAAATTGAAGCCAGGAGCCAGGATGCACCTCGGTGAGAAGTGTGTTCTTTAATCTCACCTTTCCATGTTCTCTCCCTCCACTATAGAAGAAGATCCCCAGGGTTGCGTTTGAAAAGGGGTCATCCCACGGTTTTTTTTGGTCTTGAGCCAGAGGACTAAAAGTAGGTGCGATCCCATTAGAAAATGTGGCCCAACATATTTTGAGCAATATAGGGTGCCTCTGCCTAGAGGGACCTCACTAGGGACCCCAGAGAGCCCACACAGACCTTAGCTGGTGACAATTATGGGGGGTTGTGTGCTAGGCAGTGGAGGTTTGGGGCACGGTGTCAACAGTCTCTGCATTCTTCCATTATTACCGCTAACCATGTGATGACGCATAGAGGGAGAGAAGAGGCACAGAGGGTAAAAGGAAGCTTAGGGGATACAGGGTTTTTATTAGGAGCACCCAACATGTGCAACTCAGAGGTGAAGTAAAAGGAGGGCAAGTGTTTCATTGGCTTTTGCTCAGAGAATGTGAGGGAAATCCCTATGCTCAAGGACCTTACAGACTAGATAGAGTAACTGCCTTACACTAAAGCATCACCTCTTCCACACACAAATGCAGAAAGGGCGATGACAGATGATAGATGGGCAAGCCTGGGCAGCCCAGGAAGAGCAAATGAGTCAGAGCATGTCAGGCTTGGAGTGTATTAGCAAAGAGGGAGGCACTGAACAGGTGAAAGGGTCCTCCAAAGGTGTCCACATCTTAATCCCTGGGGCCTCTGACTATATTAACTTTCATGCCAAAAGGGATTCTGTGGATGTGATTAAATGAAGGAATCTGAGATGGGGAGAGTATCCTGTATGGCCTGGGTGGGGCCAATGTAATCACAAGGGTCTTCATATGGGGGATACAGGAGGGTCAAGGGCAGAGAAACAGAAGTGACAATGACAGCTGTAGTCGGAGAGTCCCTCTTCCAAGATGGAGGAAGGGACTATGAGCCAGGGAACACAGGTGGCCTCTAGGAGCTGCAGAAGGCAAGAGGCAGTATTGTCTCCTACACCTCCAGAAGGAATACAGCCCTGAAAGAACCTTAATTGTAGCCCACTAAGAAGAATTACGAACTTCTGACCTCCAAAATAGTAAGATAATAACTGTGAATTGCTTTAAGCCACTAAATCCATGGTAATTTGTTACAGCAGAAACAGGAAGCTAATACAGGCTCTTCTAGGAGTCCAGGTTAGTGAAAAGGCACCAAGCAGCTATAGATTTCTCAAAATTCAAGTAGGGTTTGGGAAGAAAAAAATGGAGGGTTTTAAATTACATATGCCTTTGGTTACCATATACAGCACTTTTGAAACAAAGTCAAACAATCTGAGTTGCCCATGCAAATCCCTGAACAGCAGAGGCAATTAAACTGTTTTTCAGGCAGCCAGGCATCAAAAGTACTTTCCTATTTTTCCTTTAAAATTCCATGCCATTTATCTCATCCACTAATCAATGAAGCAAGAAACTGAGATTTTTGTCCTTGGGATGACACCTTGCTGCCCCCATCAGATAGTCACAAATCTCATGAGACTGGACTTGATCCCTTTCTTCTCTCATACCCAACAAGGAACTGAGAGCAGCCCTCATAGCCTCTCTAAAGGAGAAAGCCCATTATTGTGGTGACTGCCTCTTTATGAAGGGCTGCAATCAGGTTCAAGGTGTGGCATAACACAAGGTTGGATTCTGCCCTGAGCGTGGCAGGCATCCACACCAGTGTGTCCAGCTTCAGAAATGGCATGCAAGATGGTGGCCAAGCAGCCTAAGAGATGCACGCTAGGTCCCATCAAGCTGTGTCCCAGCACATCCTGGGGAGGAAGCCACAGTCAGGAGAGCTTGTTTACTCCCGGTTGGATATCCTTGGGTGAGCTATGCACCTACGAGCCTCAGTGTTGTCAGTGGGATTTTGTAGGGTCTAATTTCACTGTCTAGCCAATGACCCTGATGAAGGCACAGTAAGTGTACACATGTATATCCAAAAATAATTCCCCTTAAGGTTGTTCTAAGTGTCACCCTTAGTGCCCTTCACATAGTCACCACAGCAGCAAAGGATCCCGCTAACATCTAAATCAGGTGGCGTCAGTGCTCTGCGCCAAATCCTCTGGTGCTTTCTGACCTTACCCACGATCCTCGCATTGGCCTATGAGGCCTACCGTGAGCTGCTCGCCTTCTCCCACCCCATCTCATCTACTTTTCGTTACTCCTTCCATGCCAGCCACACTTTTCTTCCTGCTCCTCCTCTAACTCGAGAGGTCGGCAAACTTTTTAAGGGCCAGTCAATATTTACTTTCTTTCAGCTTTTTGGGCAATACAGTCTTCAATGCCATGACTCAGCTCTACTGTTGTACTGCAAAGGCAGTCATGGACAATACGTACCTGAATGAGCACGGCTGTATTCCTATCCAACAAGCCGGGGACTGGATTCGACTGCAGCCTGCTGACCCCTGATCTAACTCTTCAGTCACACATCTGCCTCCAGTCCTCTGCACCTGCTGCTCCCCTGACATACATGTGGCTCCCTTCCTCACCTACTGCATGTCTTCATTCAAACGTCACCCTCTCAGGAAGCCCTGCCCAGGCCACACTAGCACTGCCACCCTGCTTTTGCTCTTAAGGCTCATTTTGGTTATTGTCTGTCACCCCCACCCTCCACCAACTAGAATAAGATATTTTGTCTGTTTTTTTCACCAACGAATTCCCAGCTGCCTTGTATATAGCAGATACTCAAGAAATATTAATTAATTGAATAAATCAGTCTTGTTACAAAATTCAGGAAAAGGGGAGCCATTTCAAAAACAATATCCCAAATGTACCCTAACGCAGAATAAGGGTTTGCAATATCTAGAAAGCCCAGGTCACCAGATTACATCATAATTAGTGATGTCATTGTTGGGAAAATTCTCAGGGTATCCTCTGATGTAGGCCTTTCAGGCCTTGAATCCAGTGGAATTGAGAACTTTCTAAGAGTGGTGCGGCCCTTGACAACATGTGGGCTCCACCCGCAGCAATCATGGGGGATGGGCCCGCCAAGAAGGTGGGTAACCAGGCCCCCCTGCAGACACAGACCCTCCAGACTGCCTCTTTAAGGGATGGCCCGGCGAAGCGGGCCATGTGGGTCCGCCATAGGAGTTCAGAGCCACAAGAACCTACTGAATCAAAGGCAGCCAAGGAGAGGCCCAAGCAGGAGGTGACCAAAGCAGTGGTCGTGGACCTGGGCACTGGCTACTGTAAATGTGGCTTTGCCGGCCTGCCAAGACCCACCCACAAGATCTCAACAACGGTGGGCAAGCCCTACATGGAGACCGCCAAGACTGGGGATAATCGCAAGGAGACATTCGTGGGGCAGGAACTCAACAACACAAACGTTCATCTCAAGCTGGTTAACCCTCTGCGACATGGCATCATCGTGGACTGGGATACAGTGCAGGATATCTGGGAATATCTCTTCCGACAAGAGATGAAGATCGCCCCAGAGGAGCATGCGGTCTTGGTTTCAGACCCGCCCTTGAGCCCACACACCAACAGAGAGAAATATGCTGAAATGCTCTTTGAAGCCTTCAACACCCCTGCTATGCACATCGCCTACCAGTCACGCCTGTCCATGTACTCCTATGGAAGGACCTCCGGCCTGGTGGTGGAGGTGGGCCACGGCGTGTCCTACGTGGTCCCCATCTACGAGGGTTATCCTTTGCCCAGCATCACCGGAAGGCTGGACTACGCGGGCTCTGACCTGACAGCCTACCTGCTGGGCCTGCTGAATGGTGCAGGGAACGAATTCACCCAGGACCAGATGGGCATCGTGGAGGACATCAAGAAGAAATGCTGCTTTGTGGCCCTGGATCCCACTGCGGAGAAGAAAGTCCCTCTCAGTGAGCACACGATCCGCTACGTGCTGCCGGATGGGAAGGAGATTCAGCTGTCTCAGGAACGGTTCCTCTGCTCGGAGATGTTCTTCAAGCCATCTCTCATCAAGTCCATGCAGCTGGGCCTCCACACCCAGACCGTGTCCTGCCTTAACAAGTGTGACATCGCCCTCAAACGGGACCTCATGGGGAACATCCTGCTCTGCGGGGGCAGCACGCTGCTCAGTGGCTTCCCTAACCGTCTGCAGAAGGAGCTAAGCAGCATGTGTCCCAATGACACCCCGCAAGTAAACGTGCTGCCTGAGAGAGACAGTGCCGTGTGGACCGGTGGCTCCATCCTGGCCTCACTTCAGGGTTTCCAACCACTGTGGGTCCACCGCTTTGAGTACGAGGAACACGGGCCTTTCTTCCTCTACAGGAGGTGCTTCTGAATGGCAATGAGGATGGCCACTGCACTGGCAGTGCGTACCCTTGGCGGGGTGAGCGCACTCCTACACACAGGGGGTGGAGCCGGCGCTTATTCCTGTAGCATTAAACACCCCTCATATGCCCCTCCACAGTGTGTTTCTCTACTTCCTGACTTCATAAGAACAACTTCACACACGCAGCATCTGCCTTAAAATATACATTTCCCCAAACAAAAGTAAGAGTAGGGGGAAGATGAACAAAATAGGACATGCATTGTATGTGGATTGCTTAAACATTCACTTGCTCTAAAATTATGCTTCCCCTTATTTTGTGCATTCCCCACTTTAGGAACTACTTTATGGTTAAACTCTGCTTGGAAGGGGGAGTGCAATGAAGATCAGAGGGTAAATGCTGTAGGGGCATATAAGCAGTTCCCTTTCCATATATGCCAATAGGACGTATGCTGTAACAGTGCAATCTCCCACAAAGCATCAGTGTCCATTTCACACTTCATCAGCAACCCTGAGGGACTGGCAAGAGCTGGCAAAGCTGTCTGAGCCCTGCTTTAACAGAGTTTCTTTTAGTTCCAACAGTCATTTATGTCTCAGTACCAGTTCTTACTAAGCCATCATGGCAACTGGCTGCTGAAGCCTAGCATATTACAAGCAAGGCATATGTAAGTGCCTCAAAGGGCAACTCTTCAGAGAACAAGTGCTATACAGATTTCCCTTGTTAAAAACCGAAGTAAGATTGATCTTGGGTTATCAGCAGAGAGGTTAGGGATTGAAGCCACAGTTATTCTCTAGACACTTCAAGTAGTAGCTGCCCATCTCCCAGCAGACCGGATTCTCCATCAGCCTATAACACACACAGTTGGAGTCTGGGTGTGCTGAGGATAGAGGCTGCTGGTTCTGGGGCTGATGGTATGGGTCTGTGGGAGGTTGCCCTATGTGGGTCATTCTAATCCAACTGGGGAGCCCAAAGGTACACAGAGACCCTCAGTAGCCAGGGAAGCCCTTCCAGGGCCCAGCGAGCTCTATGGTGTTCCTGCAGGGGGAGTTTGCAATATGAGCACTTTAAATTAGAGATTCTTTAGAACAGCCTCCAATACATTCTCTGTCTTGTCTTTAAAGTTCAGAATCTGAACACTAGTTGGTGCACAAAACAGAGGATGGAACATGGGCTCTGGACTCTGGTTTGAAACACTATTTTGCTACCACCTGAGTTTGTTTGCTTGCCTGCAAAACTGAGTATAAATGCCTACCTCACACAGCTGATTTACAAACAGCGAAAAATATCTGAATACCAGTATCTAGACTCCTGGGGGTCCTCACAATAGCTAGCTAGTATCTTTAGGTTTCTACCTCTTATGCAGAAGGCCAAAAGTCTCTTACTATAGTCCTTAGCCACACAGGCACTCAAAGGCAGGCATTCTGCATTTAGAGGAGAGCTGGCAACCTCCACCATCTCCAGGGAGAAGCCCTCCAGAGCCGCCCTCACAGGTTCCAGGCTTGCCTAGACAGTCTTGAAAGGCCTAAAGTGCCTGACCCTGGATCCAGGTCTGGTGAATAAGAGTATCTGGCTGGCACCAGCAGAGAGAGAGCCACAGAGGGGGGGCATGTGAGGTTCCCATGGTTCAGCACGGATGACTAAGCCTTATGCTGGACTGTCAAGGAATCAGGAGTTGGGGACACTGACCTGAGAGAGAGGGACATCTTTACCTCAGTTTCTGCCCAAACCACTCTAGTGTCAACCCATGATCATTCACTGATGCGCAAGTTGAAGTTTGGTTAGTTCTTAACCTTCGGACCTCTTTGGCAGGGTGGTAAACCTATAAACCTCTTCTTAGAATAATGTTGTTAAATGCATAAAATAAAATGTATGATTACAGAGGAAACCTATCATACAGAAATATGCTCTATCTACCGATCCCTTAGGGGTATATGAACCCCACGTCAAAGATCCCTAAAAAGGCAAGGGTCTTAATGAAGAGGAGGGTTGGGAGGTGGTTCTGGAGGATGGGCGTCTCCAGGCCTTCCTAGGCCTCAATGTTCATTTTTAAATGAAAAATGCCAATTGAAGGCTGAGCAATTGTGCAGTCTTTTTCAAAGCGCTTTATGAATTTTCTCACTTGATCCTCACAAGTATGCCCTAGTAGAAAAAGAGAATCTCCTCATAAAAAAGCAATAGTTTTACTATTTGGAACTTATCTTAACACAGTAGTTCTCAAGTGGGGGGCAACTTTGGCCTGTAGGGGACATTTAACAACATCTAAAGATTTTTGTGGTTGTCATAACAGGGGTGGGAGTGTGTACTACTGGCATCTAGGGGTTAGAGACCAGGGAAGTTGTTAAACATCTTACAATGTGCAGGGAAGCACCTCCCAACACCCAAAGAAAGAATGACATGAACCAAAATGACAATAGTGCCATTCAGAAACTCTGCTTAGCTTGATGGGCACACACAAGACTGAAGGAAAGCAAGGCTCAGTGAGATTAAGTGACTTTGTCCAACACTGCTAAGATGGTTGGACACATGGCCCAAAGCCTTGTTCTTTCCTTTATATCAACTCAACAACTGTTGTTCTTAAAGATCCTGGGACTCTAGAGCCAATAAGAATAGTGGTGGAGCAGCCCACTGCAGGCATGGGCAAGGGCTCAGGGAGCACAGAGAACATAGAAACACGAGAATCCAACGCAGGCCTTCAGCACTGCCAAATGTTACTAAACTAGCCTTGTCTTATCTCCAGCCTCGTGAATATGTACGGCTACCTAGCTCCTAAGATGTTTATTTGCACCCAGTTACTAATAAATACAACAAACAAGAAAGAACAGCCAAAGACTCCCCAGGGCTTGTTCAGGCGGTGCTTCTAGAGAATATGGGAGTACAATAACCAGCACGAGAGGAAGAACAAATCTAATTTTGCTTCTCAAATTTGCAGTCACCTTAAGTTACTAAGCTTCATCAGTTTTACTTATTTTTAAAAACACCCTCTTCAGTTATTGCTATGACAAATCTCTCAAATGTGTATGTATATATACATGCATATATAATTAAATTAAAAATATGCAGCAGGGCTAAGAAATTGCATCAAGCTACATCCACAAAGGCATATAAAAATTGCTCCTGCTAAGTTTTTTTTTTTTTTTTTTTGAGACAGAGTCTCGTTCTTGTCCAGCCTGGAGTACAGTGGCACGATCTTGGCTCACTGCAACCTCCACCTTCCCAGGTTCCAGTGATTCTCCTGCCTCAGCCTCCCAAGTAGCTGGGATCACAGGTGCCCGCCACCACACCTGCCTAATTTTTTTTTGTATTTTTAGTAGAGATGGGATTTCACCATGTTGGCTAGGCTGGTCTCAAACGCCTCAGCCTCCCAAAGTGCTGGGATTACAGGTGTGATCCACCACACCCAGCCTCAGTTTTTTAAAAAGCATAAATTTAAAATGGACTTTGACTGAAGAAGATAGTCTTCTGCAAGTTCCCTCTTGAAGTTTAGAGCATCTGAGCAAAGCTATCTGACTCAATGGAACCAAGAAAAGCGAAGGTTTTAGCTTATTGCAGCATGAACTTGCTTTGGGACAGGATCCAAATTTATGTACCCTTCTAAAACTTGACAGTCTTTCCCCCAAATTAAGCATTCATCACTCAGAGGAGTTTTCTCCTTTTCTCATACACTCAATTTTCCCCCATGAATTCTTCTTGGCTTTGCCTCAATTTGGAAGGTCTCCTCCTGCCTGCTTCTTCTACAGATGAACAAAATCCAATCCTGCTCAGATGAGAGAAACAGTAATTGATAGTAATTTGCATTCAAACAAATAATTTCTTGCTGCTTCAATACATTATTTAAGGAAACTGAATGTCCAGGAAAATTCACACCATTATCAATAAACACATTTACTTCTATTTCCAGTCTATCAGAATGGGTCCCTTTACAATTATCCAAAGCAAGAGCACTATATTTCAATATAAGTTACCATGCTTATTTGCCCATGCCAAAGAGTGATTACAAAGTACTTGCAGCCTTTCAATATTGGGCACTTAATTACAGCAAATCCATATAAGTCAAAAAGTAGATTTCTCCAAAGCAAAGTATATCTTCTTCCTCTTCTTTTTAAAAACTCCTATTATTTTGTGAAAATGTTCAAACATACAGAAAAGTTGAATTTTACAGTGAATACTCCTAGATTGATTCTATAGTTAACATCTTGCTATACTGGGAAAGGCTTCTTAAATTACAATTTTGGCTATATCACTTCTTTAAGGATCAAAAGCAGCATTTCCCGTTAGTTTATGTACAGTGCTGTAGTTTAGGCATTTGTTTCCCTAAACCTCATGTTGAAATGTGATCACCAAGGTTGGAAATGGGGCCCAGTGGGAAGTGTTTTGGTCACAGGGGCAGATCCTACGTGAATCGCTTGGTGTATTCCTCGTGGTAATGAGTGAGTTTTCGCTCTATTAGTTCCTTTGAAAGTTGGTTGTTGTTATAGAGACACAAATGGACTAAGATATACAGTAAGAAAGGTCTGGTTCTGATATTTAAAACATGGAAGAATTTTTAATCAGAATGAAGTGGGCGTTTTCTAGACTCACCATGAAAACAAAATATTCTCATTTTGAGACAGTATTTTTTGGTGAGGGGGTGGAGAATTGAATAAAGAGAAGTCAGTAAAGTACCATAACGAAAAATAAATGAAGTGGCCTAGACACTAACACAAATATCTGAGTTAAAGAAACAGTATTTGGAGAACAGACTAATTCACAACCATGCATGCCATACAATGCACACTGATCACTCACACCAAATGTGCACGATACTGTTTAGAAATTCTAATCTGTTCCAGCTCTAACATTGCTAACTCTCTAGCAGAAAATACACAGGCAGTAAAACAGTCCCTACAGACATTGTAATTATAGGAGGCTCAGCCCAGTTATAAATGAAAGCACATGACCTGGTAAGATGTTACAAAATAACAGCTGTCAGCAAAGGAGGGCTTATAATTTCAAAGGATACTTTTTATTCTGCCTTAGTTTAAGGTGACAAGAAGCCGTATAAGTGATTACATTTGACCAAATGTAGCACTCATAGCCATTGTAATCTTCTCCGCCAATAAAATAAGACAATTTAGAAACATTATTTTACTTGTCTTCACACTTTGGAGGTAGAAACCATGAAACATTAATCTCATGATTACCATAATTATGCTCTCAAACAGCCCAAGTGAAAGAACAATCATTCTCACAAAATGATGCCATAATGGTTAAAGCTTAATGTCTTGCTAATGATTAAGATGTATACACAAAATAAAATAAATAGAATTGCTTGCTGTCTGCTGAAGTTCTTGGCAACGCTAAGGTAAGTTATTTTATTCTTTCCAGTTCTCAATAGCCAGGCCTCAAAGAGCAAGGGGTGGTAGGACAACCAGAATGAGTGGAAATGGTCTTCTCTGTCGGATCCCTTCTAACTGCAGTCACTCAGTCTAGCAGGCTCAGCTTCCACTGGGTTCTTTTGTTGATCTTTGGTGGTATAAAAAGCTCAGCATCTAAAAGTAAGAAAGGAAGGGAAATTGTGACAAACATACTCTTGTTGGAGGGCGCTGAGGCAGTAACTCTAAACTAAACAAACTAGGCAGGTGGGGTTTGCAGCAATAAGACCATCAGAGCTAGAGTTCATGTGTCTGCTACCCCTGCAACCTCCAGGTCAGAGCAAACACAGCCTGGAGGCCCTGCCCTGAGAGGAGGGACTGCATTTCAACCTCAGGCATGCTCACCCAGTGATGTAAAGTGGAAGAATGTTCTGTATTTCAAACTGGTGGGAGAGGTGGTGGCAGCAGTTACATGGCTGTATACATTTATTAAAACTCATCAAATTATACACCTGAAATCTCTGCATTTCACTATATGTAAAGTCTATCTCAATTTTTAAGGAATAGCAAAATGTGGTAGCACATATTCAGTAAGTGAAGTTAATGGACAGGAACTACTTTATGATGAAACTTCGACAAACATGTTGATCAATAAAGATGCCCTTGCTTAAAAAAAAGTAAATGGAGAGAAAGGGTTAGGAAAAGATTCTGTCATTGTAACCTAAAACTCCTAGGCACTCTGTCACTTAGATTTAAGTTTCTTTCCTAACCAGGAATCATATACTGCAAGCAGAGATATCAGAAAATATGTATATATAAGGAATTTCTTTTTCAGCATTATTTACGATAAACTTCCAGCAGTAAATCCGTACACATGAGCCATGCAGGCATGAAAAATTACAGTTGATCCTTGAATGTAGGGTTATGGGTGCAGACCCCCACTGCACAGTCAAAAATCTGTATATACCTTTTTTTTTTTTCTTTTTTTGAGACAGGGTCTCGTTCTGTTGCCCAGGTTGGAGTGCAGTGGCACGATCATGGCTCACTGCAGCCTCAACCCCCCGGGTTCAAGTGATTCTCCTGCCTCAGCCTCCCAAGTAGCTGGGACTACAAGTGTGCACCACCATACCTGGCTAATTTTTGTAGAGATGAGGTTTCGCCACGTTGCCCAGGCTACTCTCAAAACTCCTAGTCTCGTTCCACCCACCTCAACCTCCCAAAGTGCTGGGATTACAGGTGTGAGCCACTACACCTGGCTTCATGTTTAACTTCTGCATCTCCAAAACTCAAGTACCAATAGCTTACTGTTGCCCGGTAGCGTACTGGCAGCATAAAAAGTCAGTTAACAAAGGTTTTATATGTTATATGTATTATATACTACATTTCTACAATAAAGTAAGCTAGAGAAAAGAAAATATTAAGAAAATCATAAAGAAAACAATATTTACTATTCATTAAGTGGAAGCGGATCATCATAAAGGTCTTCTTTGTCATCTTCACGTTGAGTAGGCTGAAGTGGAGGAGGAAGTGGAGGGGTTGGTCTTGCTGTCTCAGGGGTAGTAGAGATGAAACAGGTAGGGGAGGTTAAAGAGGAGGCAAGAGAGGTGGGCACACTCAGGGTCACTAACTTTACAGAAATACACCATAATTTCTGATGTTTTTGCTTTTTCATTTCTCTAAGGTACCAATCCTTCCACAGTTTCTTTTAGTTTCAGTGCTCATAACATAGAATCGTCCATGTTGTAAAAGAAGCCAAAGGCAGTCTTGAATAACTGGAACCTTTGGAATAAATGTCAATTTATTTTCTGGCACTGCTTCTTTTATGTCATCTTCCTCATTGTCTGGCACTGGTTTGGCAGCACTCATCTCCATCAAGTCATCTTCTGTTAATTCCTCTGGTGTGATGTCTATCACCTCTTGAATTTCTCAAAGATCCCTATCTTGAAATCCTTCATGCACCTTTTTTTTTTTTTTTTTCCCAGATCCACAATCTCTTTCATGATTTCCTTGATTGGCTGTCGTAAAGCCTGTGAAGTCATGCACATCTGGACACAGTTTTCTCTAGCAGGAATTTATTGTCTTGGGCTTGATGGCTTTCACAGCTTTTTCTATAACAATGATAGCATCATTGATGGTGTAATTCTTCCAGACTTTCATGTTCTGTCAAGGTTCTTTTCCATACATTTGACAATCCTTTCCATAGAGTACTGTTTGTAATGAGCCTTAAAGGTCCTTATGACCCCCTGATCTAGAGGCTGAATTAGAGATGTGTGTTTGGGGGCAAGTAGATCACTTCAGCGTCTTCGGTGTTGAACTCATGGGGTTTGGGGTGGCCTCGGGCATTCTCCAGTATCAAAGGAACTTTAAAAGGCAGTCCCCTTACTGGCAAGATACTACCTAACTTCAGGGACAAATCGACAACGGAACCAATCCAGAAAAAGTGTTCTCCTTGTCCAAGCCTTCTTGTTGTATAGTACAACCAAAAGCTTGGCAGCTGGTATTAATCTTTTCCCTTCCAGGCTAAGGGGTTAGCAGCTTTATAGATAAGGGCCGTCCTGATCATAAACCTGACTGCCTTTGCTGCTGCCTCCTGGATGGCAGGAGCTGCTTTTCCTGTTATCCTGACATTTACAAAGCCAAACCTCTTTCTAAAATTATCAAACCATCCTTTGCTGGCATTAAATTCTCCAGCTTTGATTCTTCATCTTTTTACTTTAAGTTCTCATACAATGACTGTGCTTTTTCTCAAATCATATTAGTTGTATAGGTACGCCTTTCTCATAGCAATCCTGCACCCACATAAAACCTGCATCTTCAATACAAGATAAAAAGATATTCTGCAAAAAGCAGAAGGTTTTCATGCCTGCTGGCATAGCTGCAGTGACAGCTTCATAAATTTCCTTTTCTTTTATAATCGTCCTTGCACTGGGTTCATTTATCTTGAAGTGGTGGGCAACCACAGCTGCAGAGCTCAATCTATAGTACATATGGAGCAAGTCAACTTTTTCTTGTAATGTCATGACTTTTCTCTGCTTCCTGGGAGCATCACTTGTGGTACTTCCTATAGGTCTCATGGTGTTATTTAAGGTTTACAATATTACATTAAACATGATAAAAAATACATGAGAACGCAAGAGATCACTTTTCGCTGCCATGTGCAATTAATGGAGACTGTCATGTGCTGCTCATGTGGAGATGATTAGTGGCACGTGGCATTTTAAGCAGATATTGGTAACACTTGAGCTCACCTACCACAATAGCAACAGGAGGTAGCTACAAAATTATTACAGTAGTGCAGTATGTACTACAGTTAATTTTATGCAGTTATGATTTAATACTACATCTTTATGTTTGTTTACATTTCTCTCCACTAAATGGTGCCATAAAGATATAAGAATATCAATACTGGAAAAGGGCTACTTAAATAAATTCACTGTCAGCAAGGTCCATAATTTCATAAATACCAATTAAAGTTGGAATGACTTTATCTTTAAAAAACTAGTTATGAAAATAATGTGCTCTATCTCATTTTTTTAAATTAGGCATAACTACAACTATATTTGAGTCTAGACTGAACTTGAAATAAACACAAAGTACAGACTTTTGGGCAAGAAAGTAATTATTCTGACAAATTATATGACAGCAGGACATGACATATTTCATATTTCCATATTTGAATTTCACAGCACACAAAAAAAGTAATTTTTATAAAAATACCCTGAGGGCTTTTCAATTTTTCTAAGGACTTCTCTCAATCTTTTGATAGTCAAAATCATTTGAAGCACTTATTTTGTCATCACTTGCAACAAGTCCAACCCAGCTGTGATTCAAATACTTTTCCAATATCATTTTTATCTATTTTATGTAATACTAAATTTTTGCAAGACTTGCAATTGTTCTGCATGATACTATATTGCACCAAAGCAGGAAACAATCAGAGATGACCCATCAAGTCATTGATTTCACTTGTGGGGATGTGCCAATATACTTAACTATTGTTAGCTGGGGAGGGGCAGCTGAGTAATATTTGAGTGGGACTAATTTTGTGATTAGTTCATCAGTGGCAATTTTTGAATTATAGGAACTTCCCTTTTCCTATACAACCTTGAAACCACAAGGGTAATGATAATAAACACTCAGATAATGAGGGGCTCTCAAATATTACAGAGTGTCTTTAAGGCTCAGCTGGAAAATAAGAAAGTGCTCTTTGAAGTGGGAAAGCCATCTAGAATACCCCAGGGAATGGTGGGACTGACCTGACCTGAAGGTCAGCATCAGGCCAGCAACGAGGAACATAGGAGGTGGAAATCACAACGGATTGGACTACAGCACAAAATAAACAATGACCAAATGGCCTCAGGTCTAATATAAGTTTCTAGCATCTGAGAAATAAGTGGGCTGGGCACAGGGGCACAAGCCTGCAATCCCAGCACTTTGGGAGGCTAAGGCAGGAGGATCACTTGAGACCAGGAGTCTAAAACGACCCTGGGCAACATATTAAGACCCCCATCTGTTTTTTTTTTTAAATAAAAAAGTTTACGAAGAAAAAGGAATAAGTGAATATGTCGAAACTGATATCAAAAGTACCTTGCCATTCTCCAGACAGAAGAGGAGCTAGGAACACAGTAGTTACTGTCTGGATGTATGAGTTTAGCTGGGATGGAAGGTAGCTGTTCTTTCCTGGTAGCAACACAAGCTGTTAAAGTCAAACTTAATTTGAATCCCCACAGGCTACTTCAAATGTCATCAAAATGCTATTACAGTGTAGCACTTTGGTGAAAAAAAATTTCAGAAAGTTGCTTGTCACATGCTAGAAATGCAAATAACAGCAGTTAAAACTGCCAGTTATTTTAGAAACTATCATTCACTTTTCAAAGCTAAGATGCTTCATTGATCCAACTATAAGTAAGGGCAAATACTGAAAGTCCCAAGTTGACCCATCAAATGTTTCTAATCAACTTTCAAAAGAAGGCGCTTAGGGTTTTTAATTTTTAGGGATATAAGTAATCTAATTGAGAATCATCTCCCCTCAACAAATAAAACACTTCATACATAACTAAACAGGAAATATGTATAAAATGCTAATATTCTTTGGATTTGCCTTCAAATTATATTATCAATCCTAAACATAATAAAAAGGTCCCACTCATAAGCAAGGTTTATGAAAATGCCCCCAAGATGCAAAGCGTAACTGCCAATAGCCAGTAATGATGCTTCAGAAGAATCTTTTGATGTATACGTAAATGTAGACAGTTTAGACTGAAACTGGAACTGTGATGTGCCTTTATGAACAAGCATATGCCACATAAATATTTTTAAAAATTACACATACGACGGTCATGTTGGATTTTCCCGTACCAGGTCCCCCACCGCTAGAAGCATGAAACTGATCATACTAAAGATGCAGTCTTAGAATTGAGGAAGAATTGTAGTCAATTTTTTGTAGTGAAAAATTGTATCCAATCTCTCCTTATACTGCTGATCTTCTCAATACTTACAGAAAGATAGTCCTTCTGCTTAGTATTGTAATATTAAATGAGAAAAAATACTAACCAAGAACAGGAACCAAAGTCTTCTGTCGTTGATAAGACGCCATGATACTATTTGCGGTAGAATTGGGACCTAGAACCTGAGGAGAAAATAGAGTGTATCAGCAAAGATTATCTAATACTTCTCAAGACTGCCAATACCAAAGGCCAAATCCCTACCAGCAGAAAACAGCCTGTCATTTCTACTGGTATGGTGTGAAACACAGTAATTCTCTTTCCCAGTGTGATTTTAATTTGCCAGTTTCTCCAGCTGCAACTCAGACCTCTAATTCTCCTTTCTCCCAGAACAAGGTAAAGATGCCGGGCGGGGGAAAACAAAAGAAACTCTACAGTGATATATCTTGGCCTTTTCCAAATGAGCAAACCACTCCCTGAGGAGAGGGGAAACAGTCCAAGAGGCTATAAATATGTAGAGTATCAATTATACGCAAAGAGTTATGGGAAACAAACATTTTTAGCTTGAAATAAATACAAATATGTGCATACTATGGAGCAGAATGGAAACTATGCACATGTGCTCCAGGTAAAACACAAGACTCCACAGGAATTTCAAGCCTGCAGTGAGCCTCTGGGCACACCCTTGGTTAGTGCAGACCCTTGGTGGCACACTCTCAAGAGCAAGACCATGAGAAGTCACTCACGGTATCCTGCACATACCACAACCATACTTCACCAATCAAAACCACAATCATAAAATTGATGTCTTAGAACTTAATGTGGGGGGGCATGGTGGCTTACACCTGTAATCTCAGCACTTTGGGAGGCCAAGGCAGGAGGATCACTTGAGGTCAGGAGTTCAAGACCAGCTTGGGCAACACAGCAAGAGTCCCCCTCCCCATGTCTAGGAAAAAATTTTAAAATTAGCTGGGCATGGTGGTGTGCACCTGTGGTCCCAATTACTCAGGAGACTGTGGTGGGAGGACTGCTTTAGCCCAGGCATTCGAGGCTGCAGCAAGCCATGATTGATCATACCGTCACTGCACTCTAGCCTGGGTGACAGAGCAAGAAAAAAATAAAATAAAATAAAATAAGACCTTAATGTGATCATGTGATCAGAAGAGAAGAGGGAAGGGGATGGCATGGGAGTGGTATTATAATCTTCAAGCCAGGCACAATGGCTCATGCCTGTAGTCCCAGCACTTTGGAGAGGTAAGGTGGGCAGACCACTTGAGTCCAGGAGTTGTTCAAGACCAGCGGGGACAACATGGTGACACCCTGTCTCTACAGAAAATTTGAAAATTAACCAGGTGTTGTGGCATGCACCTGTAGACCCAGCTATTCAAGAGGTTGAGGTAGGACGATCACCTGAGCCCAGGGTGGTGGATGATGCAGTGAGCAGTGATCACTGCACTCCAGCCTGGGCAACAGAGTGAGACCCTGTCTCAAAAAACAAAAACAATTATCTTCAAAAGTACTACAGTTTTGAAGATGATGATCACATTTCTTCTAAGAAATACCTATTATAATAAATTAAAGAAGTTGTGGGGCCCTGATTCCTAGTTGCTTTTATTTCAATGGTTCGTAAAGTGCTTTTACACGCACCCTCTTATTTAACCTTCAAAGCATTCTATTGAAGCACACAGAGAAGTCTTATGCCCATTTCTAAATGAGGAAATCAAGACACGATAAGCATATGTGTTTCTAAACAGTGAGCTGATTTGTAATCTCTCAGCTCCAACGCACCCTTCTATCCACTGTTTGTGGTGCTGGGGCTGGGCACCTGAAAGATATTCCTCCTTGCTGCTGGCTTCCCATCATGTCCTGCCTACAGTGAACACCAGAGGGAGAGTACAAAGCTGAAGGATGAACAAAAGATTTCTAGATTTCTTCCTTGATTGGCTGGCTTTTTTTTTTTTTTTAGATGGAGATTCGCTCTTGTTGCCCAGGTTGGAGTGCAATGGCGCGATCTTGGCTCATCACAACCTCCGCCTCCCAGGTTCAAGCGATTCTCTTGCCTCAGTCTCCTGAGTAGCTGGGATTACAGGCATATGCCACCATGCCCCGGTAATTTTGTATTTTTAGTAGAGACGGGGTTTCTCCATGTTGGCCACGTTAGTCACAAACTCCTGACCTCAGGTGATCTGCCTGCCTCGGTCTCCCAAAGTGCTGGGATTACAGGCGTGAGCCACCACTGCACCCGGCCCGACTGGCTGGCTTTTCCCCCAGCAGCAGCTATTCCTTCCAATTTCCATTTATTTCTGTACACTTGGAACCAGCCCCCCAAGAAATGCCAGGACTAGCTGGCTGGCACCCTCTTCTCAGAGGTTCAAGAGCCAGCTCTACAGGGCCCCACTTCTAGGCTTCTAAATTCTAATAATCCCCAACTCCTCCTCCTGTTCCCTCAGCTAGAGGGTAAAGCTGCTTCCTACAGTTACTATCTCAATGTCCTTCCTCTGTATTTCCCTTTTGCCTTGTTTAGTCCTCTAATACTTATTTAACCAAACCATATATTAAATTCTGTGATAAAATAATAGATAGGCTTTTGTTTTCCTTTCTAGATCTTGACTGATATACCAGCCTTTTTGAATCCAAATAAAAACTCTTAACAATAGACTTGAAGTATAAGAGAGTGAACAGAGGTATAAATAATAAACAGATGACAATACATTAGAATTCTGCGATACAAAGCTGATTGAGCCTTAAACACAACCCGCAAAGTCCATCATAACAACATAGAAGTGACAAGTCAAATTTTTCATAAAACAAAAGGAAAAGCAATTGCCTAGGGTCCCTTTAAAGCCTGATCCCATCCCTGAGTTCTGAAAGGAAAGTGAGAGGCTGTCTCTGATCCCATCTTCCCCCCCTCTCTCCCCACTCCAACCTCATTGAAGGCCAGGAGCAATCATGTGACTTTCCCATTTTCTCCATGACAGCTACTTCATCCAGAAAGAAAAATGATAGTCCATTTGACCTACGCCAAGGTGTACTAGTCACTCTACAGGCAAATATCAAATCTTACTGACAGCTTAAACATAAATTTAAGATAATTTAACTATGGCATCTTATGTTTTAAGAACAGAAAAACTTTTTGACTTGGGATTGTGTGAATACAATAACCCATGAAAATGATGAAAAAAATGCACACCGTCTTTGAGAAAACTTACAGGGGTAGCTGAATTCTGCTGGTAAGTAAGAGTCCAAATTTCTGGAAGTGACCTTTCCATCAACTGCAGAGTATCTTCAAAGGCCTTCTGTAATTCCCTTCCTTGTTCATCAAACTCAAAGAGAAAGAGTACCTTTAAAATATGGTACACTTCATCTAGAGAGAAGAGATTTGAAAGAGTGGTAAGTTATATTCCCAGCTCCACTGACAGAATCACACCATAGCTTCTATCCAAAGCCAAAAATTTCTATGATCCCACTGCAGGTCCTTTCTCCCACTTATCTTTTTTCTTCCCAAATGCTGGAATAATTAAACACATGTACTACAAAAAAAGAAAATCAAGCACACTGGGGGGCCTATGCAGAAAGCAGTGTCCCACAATTGCTTAAGCATTCTCCCAGTTCAGTTAAGGGGATGCCAAATGGAGGAAGGCTTCTCAGTTACCAGCTAAGAAGGGCTGCTTCAGGAATGTGTGCTGACATGACCCTTCCTGCTAAAAGTTCTCATCTTTCCTCAAATTGGGAAAATGGTAGCTTAATCACCTATTGAACTCTGCCTGTCTGTACTGCCTATTCACTATTGTTTGTGGTCAGGAATCATCATCAGGACTGAGAATATACCTTTCAGGTTTTCAGTGTTCTGCACCACTTCACTCAGTGCCTCCAGGAGGGCCAGGTCTTCCAGCGGACCGCCTTCTTTGAGGCTGTGCTTCTTCCGCTCTGCTTTTCGGCGATTCTTAGATGATCTCCTGTTAGAAATTACACAGATATTTTTAAGCCTCCTAAGTAGCTAGGACTACAGGCCTATGCTATCTTGCCTGGCTACTTTCTTGCAGTTGCTGATCACCCCACACAACTTCGCAGATCTCCATTTTAAATTCCTAAAGCATAATTCAGCTTGAATATATAATCTTGCATTGTTTTACACATCCCAAGCAAGACTATAAACTCTTATAACTCATATCTCCTTATAAGTTTTTGGTAACATCTACTGCATCTACCATATGGGTGTTGAATAAATATTTCTGACAAATTACTATATTTGGTAAAAGTGTTATGACTTATTTTACATTTATGGTCTCTTCCAATCCTGATTTTGAATTGAAGAAGCTTGATCTTTTCATTTTTTCAGTGCCTATAATTTAGTCACAACATTTGTTCAAAAAGTAAAATCAGATGTTAATATAAACTGAGCACTCAGAGGAGGAACTGCCTCATGGGTAATGGGAAAACACACAGGCCACAAAGCTGAGGAAGAAAACCTTCCAATGCCAAGTTTAATGTCTCAGATATGCTGGGAAAGTGTCTGAACAACTTCCACACAGTGTTGAAGAATATTCTCCCCACTCCCACTACGCTGTCCCAGTAGAAAACCAATCTATTTGCTTCCACTTTCCCCATATGCCCAGGATATGGTCAATGTGCTGAATCAATGTGACACGTACGCTGATATCCTGGAGTTACTATGGGAGTATTTGCCACTCATCTCACTGCCACTCACAACACTGCTAGTTTCAGAGAAGAGGTCTGACTCTTGGCCGTGGGGTACCTCATCATCTAGAAAAGAAGAACCAGAAGCCAATGAAAACACTGCTTGCTAATGTGTGGGTTTACTTTCAGGGCAGTAAATGAACTAGAGTCAACTGGGGCATATCAAAGGATGGATGAAAATGATTGTAAAGTTGATCTCAAAATGAATGAGATAATATTAAATATAGTAATTACTAATGTAAATCAGTAGTTTCCTGAACTTTTTTCTGGAAATGAGGAAACTCATTTTGTTAGACACGGAAGTGGTCAGCTGCTCTGGGTGAATGGGGGTCGGTGGGAATGTCTGGCAGAGCTCTCCCCATTCATGCTTGGTCCTGCCCTTCACCAACACACAAACATAGACACAGAGGGCCCGCAAGGGGCTCCACAGAAGCCTCACACTTGCCCATGGCACAGTAATCAGATTGCAGGAGGATCACCAAGCAACCTAGACAATGTGTGGCGTTACCCGACCCCAGTGCCCCGCACGTCGATGGCCTTCACGCAGACACTCACCCAGACCTGCCTGCTGGGCTTGCTCCTTGAGCTCTCGAACTACCAATAAACGTTTCTTGTGGCGACTGAATGTGGCTGTCTGAGAGTCCAGAAACGCCATATAATTTTTCTGGGCTGGAGATGCAGAATGGAAAATAGTTTGAGCATGAGGTTTAGGCAAAGAGAAAAAACTAAAGGCGGGAAGCAGTGAAGGGTTAAAATTCAGCAAAAAGAAAGAGGTTACTAGGTTTTCCAAGCGAGCTTTTTTTCCTTAATAAGCATTAACAAATTAGAGAGTGAGATTCCAGATCTTAGAGTTCATCAACATTATCCCAGAATATGCGCTACCACTGAACTTATAAAATCACCTGAACGAAGACTTGATATCTAACCAAGAGAGGATTGCGAAAAAAAAAAAAAAAGGGCGGTGGCGAAGTGGGGCACAGTTAACAAAAATAAGAAGAAAGTTACCTAAATGTTTCTGGCTAAACATCTATCAAAACGCCCATGGATGTGGAAAAAATGTATCTAATGATTTCTGAAAAACATTCTCAAATGGAAAAATACACAAGAAAAATAACACTAGTAGAATACATTTTAAAAAAAGCAAAATACTACCATCCAAGGATGCATTTTATTAATAGGTTTTGGGCCTATGCAGATGAATTATCGGCATTTATCTAAGAAAGGTTCTCATTAGTGGTGAAAATCCAACTAAGAGCTGGTTAGATTATTATAGATGAGGAATGATGCTTTCAGTACCCAGTTAGAGGTACCTAAAGTGAATGACATAAAAAGTACCCCAGCAACGTTTTAATTAGGATCGGGGAAGGGGGTGCAGACAAGGTAAGAATGTGCATACATGTAAATGTCAGAAAGGCCAGACGTTACTTATAGGGTAGATGTGCATAAAAATGCAGAACTTAAAATCAACCACTCCCTAAGGTTTCTGTAAGTCAAACTGATGTCCTTCTTCTCCACTTTGCTTTTAAGAGGTCACAGTGACCATCTGAGTATTCTAGAACTGGTAATATTCATATGTTCTCTAAGTACCACAAACTTCATTTGAAAAGGTAATTTTTTAAAAATACTTTGAAACGTTGAAACCTACATAAAAGTTGTAAGAGTTCAATGAACACACATATACCTTTCACTTCAATTTACCAATTATTAACATTTTGACATATTTTTTGCTTCCTATTTCTCTGCATGCATACACACATTATTACTTCTGTGGAACCTTTTAAGATTAAGGCAGAGATATGATCCTTCATTCCGAAATATTTCAGCATTTATCTCTTGAGAATAATAGGATATAACCACAACATGATTATTAAATGCCAGAAATTTATCACTGTTACATTATTATCTAATATAGTTCATATTCAAGTTTACTAACTATTCCCAAATACAAAGATTCTTAATCATATTTGATCACAGGTTTCTAACATTTAAATATTTTGTTACCATTTAATAGTTCAGGATATTTAAAAATTCTAGTGAGAATTAAATATTATATCCAGTGGGTAATTTTGATTGAGTCTACATGACATATTATTAAGAAAACACAGTAAATAGGAGGAAACTCTCTCATCTCTCTCTCCTCACCTTCTTCCAAATGAGGAATTCTATCTAAAATGGAACCCTCACCTTCTAAAATGGAAGGCTTTACATTGGTTTCTATAATATCCAGTCTGTTATATCTGTATACCTAGAAGGAAAAACACAGTAATTTTAGGAAGGAAAACTTCTAGTCACTGGAGAGTTAAGATACGTAGAAAGACATGGATTACTTTCAGAGGTAATCAGAATATTTTCCTGAAAAACAGGCCTCCTACAAGGCAGCCAAGGAAATTCAATTCTTTTCAGTAAAAAGACAGTAATATTTCAAATGTGGAGGATTAATTCCAAAATATTATCAAGAATGATAAAAACGGTTTTAAAAACACCGCTTTTCCTTAAGCCAGGAACCTGACCTATTTCTACTTATTTCACGAACCTCAGAAGACAAGAGATTCCAACTGACCTGGAATCCCTTGCTCGCTCTCTCTGCTTAGCACCCAACATCCAGAGGATTTAAAAGATTCTTACCAGCCTCAAAGCTTCTTCCCAGGCAGCTCCTTCTAACAGCAAGAGCACAGCTTCTTCATAATCCTGACAAGGGAACAGGAAGAAGACAACAAGTGAAGAGAACGTGTCAGATGTCATCACAGCCAACTACAAAACTAACCAGAGACCTGCCTCTATCTCCCTGGCCAGGGGAGAACTCCTAGTTCTCAACATCATGCCTATCCTAGAGTTCATGTCTCCATAAATATTGATACAAAAGATAAGGGAGGGGTGTAAATTCGGAAAATAATGACAAAACACAAGGTAAGCATCATCTCTTTGCATGCCCGGACATCAAAACCACCAGAAACGTCTGTTAGACATGCCCATCTCCCCAGCTTTACTACCAAGTTTGATTTAGCAGGTTTAGGTGGGCTCCAGAATTGTTAACAAGACCACCCTTTGAAAAAATAGTAGACTAGAATAGCAATCTTCTTTTTTTTGTTCTTTTTTTTTTTTTTTTTCCTCAGACAGGGTCTCACTCTGTCGCTCAGGCTGGGATGCAGTGGCATAATCATAGCTCACTGCAGCCTTGACCTCCTGGCCTCAAGTGATCCTCCTGCCTCAGTCTCCCATGTAGCTGGGACTACAGGCATATGCCACCACACCCAGCTAATTAAAAAAATGTTTTTAGACAGGGTCTCACTATGTTGTCCAGGCTGGTCTTGAACTCCTAGCCTCAAGCAATCCTCCTGTCTCAATCTGCCAAGCAGCTGGGTTTACAGGCCTTTGCTCATTTCAAAATTGATTTGTCTGGCTTTCTGTTGTTGAGTTGCAGGAGTTCCTTACATATTCTGGATATTAAACCTTTATCAGATATAGGATTTGCAAATATCTTCTTCCATTCTATATGCTGTCTTTTCACATTCTTGACAATGTCCTTGATATACAAAAGTTCTTAATTTTTATTAAATCCAATTTATCAATTTATTGATTGTGTTTTTGGTATAATTCTAACCATCCATTGCCAAATCCAAAGTCATGAAGATTTAACCCTGTTTTCTTCTAAGAGTTTTATAGTTTCGCTTTGCTTTTGAGACAGGGTCTTGTTCTGTTGTCCAGGCTGAAGTGCAGTGGCATGAACTCAGCTCACTGCAGTCTCAAACTTATGGGCTCAGGAAATTTTGCCGCCTTGGCCTCCCAAGAAGTTGGGACTACAGGTGCACACCACCAAGCCTGGCTAATTGTGTTTTTATTTTTTGTAGAAACAAGGTCTTTCTATGTTACCCAGGCTGGTCTCAAACCCCTGGGCTCAAGTGATCGTCCCACCTCAACTTCTCAAAGTGCTGGAATCACAGGCGTGAACCTCTGTGCCCAGCCTTCAAGAGTTTTACAGTTTTAGCTCTTAAATTTTTGCTGATCCACTTTGAGTGGCCAGCAGTTTTTGAAAACTCGGAAAACACTGAATCTTTTGGAAAAAAAAAAAAAAAGAATAAACATGAAAGGTCATCTAAAAATTTCCTTAAACAATCATTGATCACTTAAAGCAAAAGCAATAACAAAGTATTATGGAGTGAATACTCTTGAAAGGTTTTTACACTATATATATGAAGTAGTATACTATTATCTGAAGATATGGTCAATTAATGATATTTACTATAAATCCTAGAGCAACCACTAAAATACTGAAATGAAGAAGTGTAGCTAATAAGCCAACAGTGGAGGTAAAATGGAATTATGAAGAATACTAAATCCAAAGGAAAGCAAAAAAAGAAAAAACAAGAAACAAAGGACCAATGAAACAAAAAGAAAACAAACAGCAAGACTGTAGGTTTAAATCTAACTATATTGGTAATCACATTCAATGCAAATGTTTAAACTCTCCAATTAAAAGGCAGAGACTGTCAAATTAGATTAAAAAAAAAAAGAACCAACTAATGCTATCAACAAGGAACCCACCTTCAAAATAAAGACTACATTCAGCTAGATTAAAAGTAAAAGGATAGAAAAAGATATGCAATGAAAAGACTAACGAAGAGAAGGCTGGAAGAATTATATTAATAACATTAAAGTCAAATTCAGAATTAGGAATAGTTAACAGAGAAAGAAGGATATCAAAATGAATACATCTAGAACATACTCATAAGCATGTATGCACCTATAACAGAGCTTCAAAATACATTAAACAAACACTGGTAGAATGAAAGGAGAAATAGACAAACACATTATTGCAGTGGGAGACTTTAACACTTTCCCAGTCATTGATAGAGCAAGTAGTGAGGAAATCAATAAGGATATAAAAAACTAGAACAGCATGATCAATCTAATCTAACTGACATCTATAGAACACTCCATCCAATAATAGTAGATTTCATATTATTTTCAAATACACACACAACATTCTGTAAAACAGACCATATCATAAATTAAAATAAATTATAAATATAAATAAAATGTATGTTCTCTAATCACAACAAAATTAAAGTAGAAATTAATAACAAAAAGATGGCTGGCAAATCTCCAATATCTGCAAGTTAAACATACTTCTAAATAAGCCAAGGTTCAATAAAGAAATCGCAAGGGAAATTAGGAAATGAAAACAAAACATTTCAACATTTGTATAATGTAACTAAAACAGTCCTTGAGGAAAATTATGGCATTATATGCTTAAACTATAAAGTAAGGAATCATCTCAAATCAATGGCTTTAAGCCATCACCTTGGCCAGGCACAGTGGCTTACACATGGAATCCCAGCACTTTGGGAGGCAGAGGTGGAGGGATGACTTGAGGCCAGGAGTTTCAGGCCAGCGTGGGCAACATAGTAACACCCCATCTCTACAAAAAAAAAATTAAAAATTAGCCAGGCATGGTGGCATGCACCTGTAATTCCAAATACTCTGCAGGCTGAGGGGGGAGGATAGCTTGAATGCAGGAGTTTGAGACTGCAGTGAGCCATGATCGTGCCACTGCACTCCAGCCTGAGCAAGAGTGGGACCCTGTTTCTTTAAAAAAAAACAAAAGAAAAAAATAAGAAAAAAATAAAAGCTGTCACCTAGAAAAATAAAGAGCAAATAAAATAATAAACAGAAAATAATTAAAAAATGAATGATACAGAATACAGAAAAATCATAGAGAAAATCAATGAAACAGTTCATTCTTTAACAAGATAAATAAAATTGATAAACCTCTGGCCAGAATAATCAGAAAAAAAGAAGACACATCAATATCTAGAATGAAAGGACGTCACCACAGACCCTACGGACAATAAGAGAATAATATAAACACTTCATGCCAATAAATCTGACAATTTAGATGAACAAATTCTCTGAAAGACATAAACTACCAATGCTCATTCCAGAAGACACAGATAAACTTGAATAGGCTAATGTCTACTAAAGTAACTGAATTAATAGTGAAAAACTTTCATTAAAGAAAACTCCTGGCTGAGATGGCCTTACTGGTATATTCTACTAAACATTTAAGGAAAAAAATATCTCCCAAGAGCTGGGAGAAAGAGCTGAGCTGTCAGGTGTTGGAGTAGCTGATCAAAGCAACACGTCAAAAATGAATTAAGCCTTCAGGCATTGCACTGGTATAAGCAAGAGGCTAAAACCAGGGAAAGCACCAACTCTCTCTGTTCCATTTTTTCCCAAGGAACAACTCACTGGTCAAGAGTCAGCTGGATCCACACAGACATGAGGGTTGGTTCACTGTTGAAGGAGCTTGGAAAAAAAGGCTTTAGCAGTTTGATGGATCTTGGGGGTATGGGTGCAAAGGAAGGGGGCTAAGGGTGGAAAAGTACTGCGTAGTGAGTCACAGTGGAAAAAAATGTCAAGGTTTTTCCACTCCTTCTTGCATAAACAGGCCTTGGCAGAGGTGCCTGAAGAAGACCTTGGCCCATGGCCTCAGATAGAGAGACCTAGGAATGAAAGTGCCAGGACTCTGAATGCAAATACTGTTATAGGAGCATGACTAACTGGGGGCCCTGAGTCCTTGACTGCAACTCCCTTTAGAAACTGTAATGCATTGGCAGTACACCAAGTCTGGTGTAGGGAGGGCAGCCTTTCCTCATGTGGCCTCCTAGGTAAAGTCTGTAATTGTTTATGGTCAGGTCTGAAATATCACACATAGGTTTTTAACCATGAGCCAGACTCTCATACCAATTCTACATGAAATCCTCCAGAAAACAGAAGTGTAAAGGACACCACCCTTCATTTTATGACAGCAGCATTATCCTGATGCCCAAAACATAGCAAAGACAGGAAAAAACTACAAACCAATACCCCTCGTGAACACAAACACAAAAATCCTCAAGAAAATTTTCGTAAATCTAATCTACCAGGAGAGAAAAAGGGAAATAAATATATAATACCAAGTGGAGTTGAATCCAGAGATGCAAGGTTGGTTTAACAGTAGAAAATCAATCACCTAGTCCCCCAAATCACTGGTCTAAAAACAAAAACTCATCATACTTGAAAATGCATTTGACAAAATTCAACACCCATTCATGATAAAAACTCTCAGAACAAGGAACAGAAGGGGATTTCCTCAAACCAAGAGGGCAGGAATTGGCAATTTTCTCCTGTAAAAGATTAGACAGTAAATATTTTAGGCCTTATGGGCCAAACTATCTCTGTCACAACTCTTAAACTCTGCTGCTGTAGTGTTAAAGCAGCCATAGACAAGATGTAAACTAATGAGCATGGCTATGCTCCAATAAAACTTTATTTACAAAAACGGGTGGCATGCTGGATTTGTCACAGGTTGTAGTTTGCCAACTCTGCAATAGAGAGCATTTAAAAAAAAAAGCAAATATCAGGCCAGGCACGGATGCTCATGCCTGTAATCCCAGCACTTTGGGAGGCTGAGACAGGTGAACTGCTTGAACCCAACAGTTCAAGACCAGCCTGGGCAATATGGCAAAACCCCATCCCTACAAAAAATACAAAAATTAGCCAGGCATGGTGGCATGTTCCTGTAGTCCCAGCTACTCAGTCCCAGGCTGAGGTGGGAGGATCGCTTGAGCCCAGGAGATCAAGGTTGTAGTGAGCTGAGATCACATGACTGCACTCCAGCTTGGGTGACGGAGCAAGACTCTGTCTCAAAAATAAAATAATATATAGTAAAATTTTAAAAAAGCAAACATGATACTTAATGCTAAAAGACAAGTGAATTTTCTCCAATATCAGGAAAAAGGCAAGGATGTTCACTCTTAACACTTCTATTCAACACCACATTGGAAGCCCTAGAAAATGCAATACAGACAGGAAAAAGTACTGACTGTAAGAAAGACATAAAACTATATTTATAGAAACCATGTTTGTTAATGTAGAAAATCCTAGAGAATACACCCAAGAGCTTCTAGAACTAATAAATGAGTTTAGCAAGGTTGCAGGATACAAGGTCAATTATACAGCCTCCCTGCAAAACACTTCAGCTATATTTCTATATACTAGTAACAAAACATTAGAAAATGAAATTAAAAACTAGTCAAGCCTTGAGATGAATCCAGCCCCGGCCAACACCTTAATTGCAGCCTTATAAAGGACCCTGAGCCAGAGGCCCCAGCTAAGCCCAGCCAAGATTCTTGGCCCATTGAAAAAGTGGGATAATAGGGTCTGTTGTTTTAAGCTGCCAGCTTTTAAGGTAAGTTGTTACATAGCAATAGATAATACACCTAGTGTCACAGTAATACACCCAGTGTTGGTGAGTATAGGAGTCACTGAAGCACTCTCACATATCACTGGGGGGAATGCAAAATGATACAGCCACTGCAGATTAGTTCTGCAACTTCTTAAAAAGTTAAACATCCACTTACCACGGGATGTGGCATTCCCACTCTTGTCCCCATAAAGACCTGTACTAGAATGTTCATGGCTGCGTTATTCGTAATAACCCCAAACTGAAAACAATCCAAATGTACATCAACTGGTGAATAGATCAACAAATTCTGACATATACATACAATGGGATACTATTCAGCAATACGAAGGAATAAACTACAACATGGATGCATCTCCAATGCACTACGTGAGTGAAAGGAGCCAGACTAAAGACTACATACCATATGGCTCTGTTTATATGAAATTCTAGATAATGTGAAACTTTACTGACTGATCAGTTTGCCAAAGGCTGGCAGTGGAGGCAGAAGGCTGACTGCAAAAGGGGAAGTAGGGAACTTTTGGGGGTGTTAGAAATGTTCTAGATCATGAGTGCAATGGTGATTACACAGCTACAAACATCTGTCAAAATGTACTGAATTCTTCATCTAAAATTGGTGAATTAACTTTATTATATGTAAATTATACAACTGTACAACACATAATTTTATTACATGTAAATTACACGAAATAATTTTATGCATTAATCTTCATTCACAAAGAAAAAAAGATAATGGCATCTTATCCATTTAATTAACCCTCTATGTGGTATATCTTTCCATCCCAACCTATCTACCCTTTCAGGTATGTTTCATTCACTGGTATTTTCAATTCAATCACCCAACAAATATTCTCTCCAGGATCTAATTATATAAAGTTTTGGTTATCTTCTTTCACTCACTGTTATTACACAAGAGACAACTAAATATTTTTAAAGCACAATTAAATTACATAAATGTGCTATCAGTAACAACTGTAAAAAACACTCTCTCATAGGCGTGGGCAAGGACTTCATGTCTAAAACACCAAAAGCAATGGCAACAAAAGCCAAAATCGACAAATGGGATCTCATTAAACTAAAGAGCTTCTGCACAGCAAAAGAAACTACCATCAGAGTGAACAGGCAACCTACAGAATGGGAGAAAATTTTTGCAACCTACTCATCTGACAAAGGGCTAATATCCAGAATCTACAATGAACTCAAACAAATTTACAAGAAAAAAACAACCCCATCAAAAAGTGGGCAGAGGACATGAACAGACACTTCTCAAAAGAAGACATTTATGCAGCCAAAAAACACATGAAAAAATGCTCATCATCACTGGCCATCAGAGAAATGCAAATCAAAACCACAGTGAGATACCATCTCACACCAGTTAGAATGGCCATCATTAAAAAATCAGGAAACAACAGGTGCTGGAGAGGATGTGGAGAAATAGGAACACTTTTACACTGTTGGTGGGACTGTAAACTAGTTCAACCATTGTGGAAGTCAGTGTGGCGATTCCTCAGGGATCTCGAACTAGAAATACCATTTGACCCAGCCATCCCATTACTGGGTATATACCCAAAGGACTATAAATCATGCTGCTATAAAGACACATGCACACGTATGTTTATTGCAGCACTATTCACAATAGCAAAGACTTGGAACCAACCCAAATGTCCAACAACGACAGACTGGATTAAGAAAATGTGGCACATATACACCATGGAATACTATGCAGCCATAAAAAATGATGAGTTCGTGTCCTTTGTAGGGACATGGATGAAACTGGAAAACATCATTCTCAGTAAACTATCGCAAGGACAAAAACCAAACACCGCATGTTCTCACTCACAGGTGGGAATTGAACAATGAGATCTCATGGACACAGGAAGGGGAACATCACACTCCGGGGACTGTTGTGGGGTGGGGGGAGGGGGGAGGGACAGCATTAGGAGATACACCTAATCCTAAATGACGAGTTAATGGGTGCAGGAAATCAACATGGCACATGGATACATAGGTAACAAACCTGCACATTGTGCACATGTACCCTAAAACCCTAAAGTATAATAAAAAAAAAAAAGAAAATAAATAAATAAAAATGTAATAAATATTCAAAAAAAAAAAAAAAAAACACTCTCTCATCAAAGGTCAAAACTCTGCAAGGCAATAATCCCTGGTGTCAACTGTGCACCTGTGTACTGTTAGTCTGTGGCCAGTGTTACTGCAGTTTTATTATTTTCATAATAAATCCTGTAATACTACCAAATGCTCATATGAGTACTTATAATCTGCTGTACCTCCAGGTCCCTGAGGTAAAAGAGACATTTCCAATAGAGAGAATGGGAGTAAAAGCCAAGAGTATGTAGCCTTCGATAATCCTGTTTTATAATGGTCCTTTCTCATTGTTTCTACTTTGGCAAACTCTATTTTAAAAAGCACAGCTACCTTGAGATATCATTAAGTACTTTCTACCAAGGTCAAACCAGTAGTGTGTTAAAGTAGAGCCCTTTCATATTCTACCTCACAAAACTTAGAGATGTACTAAATTTAGATTTCCAAGTCAAGCCAGCAAGATAAGACCTCTGGGGCAAACACTATCTCTGGACTTAACAACTATGCACAGTTCCTTTAACTTTCATCATCACTAAGATACAATTGAGAAGACCTTTCTTGCTGACTGGGGGGTTTAGAAGGGAGGAATTGAGTTTACCTGGGCATACTCTTCCAAAACCTTAGCTGCGTCAATGTGCTTCCTCTGCTCAACCAGCCTTCCTGTAGAGACAATAAGCACCAGTTGACTATAAAGTTAAACAGATTCTTTGGCACAAGTGCTTCTTTAATATGTCTTTATTATGTATGAAACTATGTACTTTCTGAATTTCTGTGAGGCAACAGGTATATACACCATAGAGTCCTATCTTAAATGGCAGCTAGAATCTAAATTTAGCACAGGAATTGAAAATCATATACAGCCAAAATTAGCCTTGAAAGATGCTTCCAAAGCATGTATATGGGAAAATGACCTGGTATCTCTCACTAAACCACTTTGTCCCTTAACAGTAAGAGACCACTATTTCTTTGATTGAGTACTACTAGATGGAGGTAGCTGACTTATGTTTGAGTCATGCAGTGTCTTTAGATCCTAGAATCACTCTCAGCCCAATTGAGATAAACCACACTGAGAGGCACAGAGAACCTGAGGCTTTTGAAGGAGCTGGCAGATTCCGGTCTCTCATTGCATTCTCACTCCAGGGCATATATCACTAAAAAAGTAGGTAAAATCACCTCCACTATTTAAATAGTTACCTTTTCTTTCTTTTGCTCTCTTGTGTAAACTGCCTACGTTAAATGTACACACAGAGTGACTCCAGTGTGTAACATTTCTCAAACATCTTTGACCATTGCCCTCCCCACCTACTTTTGCTAAACATCTGAGAAAAACTAGAAATACTCCCTTATAAGACATGGGAAATAGCAAGCTAAGAGCTGTAACGAATAGAAGATAAAAGATCCAAGAACAGAGATAGAAGGTATAAACACCAATATCATAAATTTCTAAAGCAGAAAGAAACAATGGAGACCGAATGAATAAACTACAAGGCCTGAAATAAGGAATTCTCGACATTTGTAAAAAGAGGCCAGCTTGGAAACGGAGGGATTTGGGAAGGACTAATAACCAGAAAAAGAAAAGTGATAATCCCATACACTGTTAGAATCCCAAGAAAAAAAGAATACTGCAAATGACAAAGAAGGACTGGTACATAAATTTAACAGGATAGAGTTCGGAATTTTTTTAGGACTGCTTTTTATTTTCTTTGAGATCTCAACAATATTTACAAGTTAGGGAAAAAAATATGCCAGTCATTGCTTTACTTCAAGCACTGCTGAGAGGACCAGAGCTTCTGCTCATCTCTTTTCACAGGTGTCCTTACCCTTTCCTCCACTCTGGTACTAGAGCCTGGAACCAGCCTTGCCTCTGGTTCGGGCAACCCTTGTCCCTGATGCAGCTAAACTGCCTTTGCTTTCAGAATGCTTGGACATTTGGCCTTTTTTTCCCCCACCTCATTCCTGGCTATTCCAACAACCTACTGTCTATACCAGAATGGATCCATCCCAAAATTCATCTTTACCTTCTTAGAGGGCACAGCCCATCCAGCTACCTGGTGTGGCCGAGATGGAATAGAAGGTGATAGTTTAACTTCCATCCAGGTCATTTCCAACTTAAAGGTAAATGTTTTACCACGACTCTAACTTCTCCCCACCCTCCTTCCTTCCCCACAGATGTGGAGATAACCCAGCTACAACCATCTGCCTAAAAGGTTGCAGAGCCACACAACGGAAGGGCCTATAAATCCCTATGGGAGAAATAAACTTCTTTCCATATTGGGCCACTGCATTCTGGGACTCTTGCTGTAGTAGCTTATCCTTTAAAGCATTCTAAATTAATTTTTATCAGTGAGAATGAGACTGTCTCAGGGTATTCTGCCCTAAATTTATTTGCAAAAATACCAAACAAAAGAAATAAATTTTTTAAAAGCTTTGTAGATGTAGACATATAAATGATTGTACTTACCTGCCAGAGTTCTGCCCAGGCCCGCCAGCTGGTCTTTGGTAAAGTTAAGCTGGGCTGCCACACAGAGGGCTTGCTTCCAGTTGCCACATGTCAGAAAGGCTGAGAGAGCTTTCTCGTGGGCACCACAACGGGCAAATATGAGCCCCGCTGGCTCATACATGTGCTCCTGCATCAGGTGCTCCCCATAAGCAATGCTGATATCCTGTGACAAGAGGAGATTTAGGACTGAGGAGGAAACATGACAATCATTTCTCTAAAGCTCCAGGGTAGCTGCCTTAGTTCCTATACTTGAAACTCCCTTGAAAGAATTACCTGGGAAAATCTTACAGTTGATCAGTTAGTGCAATCATTTTTTCATTCAAAACCTTACTGAAGATGTGCCATTTATTCACTCAACAAATAATTACTCTTCACTACATATGCACCGTTCTGGGCAGTATGGATATTACAGCAAGGCAAAAAATCAAACCAAACAAATGAAAAACCATATTAAGAACCACCACCAAGTTGCTGCTCTTATAGTAACAGAGGATGGACTTATGGAAAAAATACAGTCTATAGCATAATGGCAAAGGTGGATAAAGGGACAGAGGACAGTCTCCTCGCAGCCCTCAGGGAGTGTGAGCTCTAACAGCTGTCAGGAGAATAAACCACGTGATGAGACAGGGGACAGCGTCCAGGCAGAGGGTACAGAAGGCACCACGGCCATGCAGCAGGAATGCGTATAGCAGGTCTGAGGAGTAACAGGACGGCCAGTGTGACTGGAGCAGAGAGAGTGTGGGAGAGAATGAAAAACAAGGGCGAAGAGGTAGCCACTGGCCAAATCCTCGATTCTCCAGGCTGGATGTTAGGCAGAGATTCAGAGAGGAATACAACATGGAGTCTCTGCCCTTAAGGAGCCCACAGTCTGGTGGAGGAGACAAAGCAGCTAATCAGCAGTTTGACAAATGCAATCACCAAGGTGAGGGCAGGCTGCTCTGGGAGCTCAGTGTTTGGCGCCTGGTCCAGGAATGGCATTCAGGAGTAACCCAAGGGTTCTGATGGACAAATGGGGCTAAAGGAAGGCTGGTAGGTAGAGAAATGGCAGAGGACTCACATGATGTGACATCTGTAGAACTACCTACAAGTAACTGGGAATGTGGACAGTGGCAGAAGCTGGTGCTAAAGAAGCTGGCAGGGGCTTGATCAAAGAAAGATGTGTACATTGTCTAAGGACAAATTGAAAATGGTGATGCTGGTGGCATGGTAGAGTGGTGGTTAATGGCATGGGCAGGGTGGTCAGGCAGCCTGGGCTCTGTATCCCAGGTCCAGCACTTTGTAGCTCTGGATCCTCAGGCAAGTTGCTTCCTCATCTACAAATTGTGTACAGCACCCTATTAGGTTGTTAAGAGGATCATATAACACATTTAACTTATAAGCAAAGTGTGTGGTATATAAAAAAAGCTGAAGGGATGCTTTTTTAAACAAACAAAACTTTCCCTTTATGCTGACATATATGGGAAAGATCTGTACTTCTTAGGATGATCAGTCTTACAGCAGTGAGGTTGGGC
Source organism: Hylobates moloch (assembly GCF_009828535.3). Classification (NCBI taxonomy): domain Eukaryota; kingdom Metazoa; phylum Chordata; class Mammalia; order Primates; family Hylobatidae; genus Hylobates; species Hylobates moloch. The sequence continues at coordinate 81,021,522 of NW_026652285.1, forward strand.
TAGAGGAGGGGGGGGAAGGAAGAAGGGAACCCCATGGGGAAGGTGCTGTGGTACTCCAGATGAGGAATCAGAGAACAGGTCAGGACCATTCTCCCAGATAAGAAGTTCAAATTGAGGCTAATTAGTTTTAAGACAAATTTTTGAAGCCAAGGATGGTGTTATGAACTTAGGATCCTCACTCCTTTCCTACCAAAGCAAAAAGCAAAACCAGGACAGCCTCATTTCACACACCACATACCTGGTACTGTTGTGAGCTTGCTGAATATAACTTCAGAGCTTCGTTATACAAGTTTTTATCTTTTATCAAGTTTAAGCATTCTGGGAAGTACTCAGGTCCTGCAGGAAAAAGACGCACACAAAGACAGGCTTAAGACATGGGAAGCATAATGGACTTCATTTATACCAATGGTCACCAAACAAAATAAATGAGGAACTTCTTAAGACCTAAATAATCAGAGAATCTGAAGAAAGGGATCCTGGAATTTGAATTTTTAAGGAGCACCACTGCAGATTCTGAGGCAAGAGAAGCACTGATTGGGATCAGCATCCTACTTCAGAGTCCCGCTTTCCAGCCCAGTGTTTTCTCAGCCTCCTTGAAAAGACATCGTCTGGGAAGCTTATTAGACACATGCACGCCTCAGTCCTATCCCAGACCAGCTGAATCAGATTCTCCAAGCATGCCAGCAGCTGAAGGCTTAATATGCACCCCAAGTGATTCTTCCTTTCCCCGCTGTCAGTCCTCAGTAAAGAATCACAACTGCTCCAGCATGGGAAGAACAACTGGCACCCCATCACTGTCAATTAAAACCGTGTCTTGCAGGGCACGGGGAGGTGGCCTCATCACTCTCTCCAGACAAGCAGATTTTCCCTGACATATCTGCAAACAGCACGAGAAGGAAGAACTGTCAACCAATTTTGATTCTGAGACGCTGAAGTTAATTTCACAGGTGCTCACTCTTAACCAAAAAAGGATCTGCTCCACGTTCTTACCTAGGGAGCTCCTCCAGTTCATTAAAAGTGATTACCTGCAGCTTTTCAGAACACAGGACAAAATAAGGTGAGCATACATAATTGTTAGAGTTTTCAGGAGTGGGAAGTGGAATCAGTCACTGTCTAAACTAACAGTTTAATTTATACCTTGCCTAGTTCCAAAGAAGATCTGAAGTAGAGATGAACATAATAATCCCCACACTTACCACATTTGCTGAGGTGGCCAATGGCTTTTTCATATCGTTTCAAGTATTTGTCTATAGTAAACCGCTGATAATTAGTTTCCATTTTCTTAAGTGTATTAAGAAATGGAAGATATTCTTTGGGATCCTAAAAAAATGATTAATGAGAACTTTATTACTTGTGATATTCATATATAGGAATAGAAACTAGCATTTATATATAGCAATAAACCCAAAGCTACATAATTTTTAAATGTGTATTATATATTAACGGCATATTATATAATATATAAAATCAAACTACAGTTGTCCCCCAGTATCTATGGTGAATTGGTTCCAGGACACCCCAAGGATACCAAAATCCAAGCATACCCCAGCCCTACATTTGACCTCATGGAGCCTGGATACACAAAAAGTTGGCCCTCTGTATCTGCAAGTTTCAAATCCTGCAAATATTGTACTTTTGATCCACACTGATTGTGGATGCAGAACCTGCGGACACAAAGGGCCAGCTGTGTTTGAGAGAGATCCACATTTAGATAAACCCACACAGTTCAAACTCGCACAGTTGAAACTCATGTTGTGCAAGGGTCAGCTGAACATCAAACAAACTTTGGCAAAAATGCTTTCACATATGGATATTATTAAGTTACATTTGGAATAACAGTAACTTCCTTAACTAAGTCTCACAGTATCATTTATTTCATAGGCTAATAAGGGAAATAAGGTTTCAGTCTAGAAGATATTCAACAAATGCATCTAAGTTTCTCCTAAAAGTCTAAGACATTGCTCTTGGTGCTGTTTTCATGACATTCCACGCCCTCCTGAAATGATCACATTAAAACAAAAATAAAATTACACTGAGTTGGACACAAAACTTGGAGACCCTGCCAACCTAGTATTTATTGGAGCTATCATCTCCAGCTCTATGCCATGCCCTATAAGCAAATTGTTTTTCTTCCTAATGGAGAGGTGTTTCCTGTTTTAATGCAATTTCCCTAGGCTGACAGGATAAATACATGTAAGAACAACATAGGAAAAAAACCCAAGACAACAAATAATTAAGTGCTCATTCCCAGCACTCTGGGAGGCCGAGGCAGAAGGATCGCTTGAGCTCACAAGTTTGAGACCAGCCTGGGCAACATGGTGAAACCCTGTCTCGACAAAAAAAAATACAAAACTTAGCCGGGCATGGTGGTGCACGCCTGTAAGCTGAGGTGGGAGGATTGCTTGAGCCTAGGAGGTGTAGGTTGCAGTGAGCCAAGATGGTGCCACTGCACTCCAGCCCGCGTGATAGAGCCAGACCTTGTCTCAAAAATAAATCAATACCACACTCTAGAAGGAGACACACTGTAGTCTGCAGGGGTAGGCGCTGTGTGCAACAGAAGCATATAGGAGGGTCACCTCACCCAGCCCCTGGAGGGAAGCATGAATGGCTTACTGGGAAGAGGCCACCTTGGCATCCTTTAACCTAGATTAGTGAGAATTAGCCAGGGGAATGGTGAGGGTGGAAGCAGTCAAAGCCCATGGGTGGCAGAAGTAATGCTGCCCACCAAGGCATGTGGTGGTGAGGGGCAAGGGAAGGGGGACAAAAGCACTGTCTTTCCTCCATGGGCAGAGGAAAAAAAGACAATACCAAGAAGTGAGAATGGAAAGATACACAGAGGCCAGGTCAAGGAAGGGTTTTTAAGCAGTATTATGGCTTCTGAACTGTATCCTCGGAACAATGGGAGCTCATGAAGTATTTTAAGCAGAGAGATGAAGGATCCGATTTTCATTTTTGGAGAGGTCATGGGGAAGAGACTGAGGCTGCAAAAAAATAAATAAAAAATACGCATACCAGTGGTGCTCAAAGTTTTTGATCATAGCACATGTACCAACATGGGAAAGGAGGCCATGAGCCATCTGTGCTCCATGTGCCCACCTTCCACTAGAAAAAAGAGCCATGTGAGAAAGAACTGGAGTGGAACATGAATCACTTGTTACATTTCCTTTATAAGAGAAGAAATCAGCTCACACATATGCCCATCATCTTAAAAATAACGATGTAACTTTAGGCCGCACACGGTGGCTCACACACCTGTAATCCCAGCACTTTAGGAGGCCGAGGCAGACGGATCACGAGGTCAGGAGATGGAGACCATCCTGGCTAACATGGTGAAACCCCATCTCTACTAAAAATACAAAAAATTAGCCAGGCGTGGTGACGGGCACCTGTAGTCCCAGCTACTTGGGAGGCTGAGGCAGGAGAATGGCATGAACCCAGGAGGCAGAGCTTGCAGTAAGCTGAGATCGCACCACTGCACTCCAGCCTGGGCGAATGAGTGAGACTCTGTCTCAAAAAAAAAAAAAAAAGCCATGAAATTTTACTTCACTTCTTCAACCTCACAATCAAAACACTTTCATAAGCACAGGGGCTTAGGAACGTGGGCCCTAGAAACTCACAGATCTGTCTCCAGCCCTGCACTCACAGAGTGATAGCAGAAAAGCTACTGCACTACCAGAAGCAGGGTTTCACACCATCATTATATAAAGAACCAAATGGCATAAAAGTAAGAACTCCACATACCTTCTGTGACTTCTCAGCTACCATGAGGACCAAATCAAAGTCATAGGTGCCAAGAGAATGATCATATAATTCATTAACATCTACCAGAAGCAGCAAATATTTCAGGGCCTCTTCAGCACTCACAGCATCAGGATCAGAGGGAGCATTTCCTAACAGTGTTTAGAAAACAAAACAGAACACAACCATTTAGGGAAAAAACCCACAGACCTAACAACATAACCAAAAAGACAATAAATTTTTCTCAACAGAACTGGACATCAGAAGAATATATACTTCTGATACTTTTATATATGCTTTAGAGGGCAGCACTGAAAAAAACCGACACGGGTCTTAAAATGGCAACTAAAAGGTCACATGTTAAATCTGTGGTGTGGCAATGACATGGTGATTGTCACCTGCAGAAGACTAGTAGCAGTCACGGCCACCTTAAGCACTTTCTCTGTGAGTAGATCTCTACCTTGAAGCTCGTGTACTTTCTGCAGTACAATTTCCAGTTCTGGGGTTGTCTTCTTTACATGAGATGTAAGTATGGATAGGCAGTATCTGAGGTAATAAATGAAGAACACCAGAATGAGAAAGGTAAGTAGGCTGGAGAAGGACAACTACACACTTCAGTTTTTCAAAGGATGCCGCCTGGTGACAGCATACATACTTATGAGGATTTATGCTCTCCATGACTGCTCTCATAGCATCGCAGACAAGGTCTAGTTTATTCCCGTCAGGATCCCTGGACAGGTGGACACTGCTGGTAACTGGTGGAGGGTACATGGTCTTCGTGACATCTTCTTCTCTAAGAACAGGTGTGTATGGAACGGTCATCAACAGAACATGTAGCCCAGCGATCAAATTACTAACATACACCTGGCATGCTGATGATGATAAATAAAAATGACGTCTTTTGGAAAAGAGTTGAATTATAAAAATATTGAGAAATAAAACATGTCCACAAAAGACTTATACAAATGTTTGTAGATGTTTGAGTCACATTAGCCCCAAACAGGGTACAATCCACGTGTCCAGCAACAGGGGAATGAATAAGCAAATAGTGGTGTATTTACACAATGGCATACTACTGAGCAATAAAAAAAGGATGAACTAGTGATACATATAAAAACAAAGATGAATCTGAAGACAATATGCTGAATGAAAACAGCTTTATGCAGAAGAGTAATACTGTACGCTTCCATTTAGGTGAAGTTCTTGAACAGGCAAAACTGATTTATGGTGAAAAATTCAGAAGAGTAGTTGCCTGGGGAATGGGACAGGGACTGACTGAAAGGAATCTGAAGCAGCTTTCTGAAAAGGAGTAAATGCCCTCTAACTTGATAGAGGTTCAGGTTACACGAAGTGTACATTTGCCAAAACTCACTAAATGTGGCACACTTAAGATTTGGACATTTCACTTTAGATAAATATGACCTGAAAAAACACAACAAAACCAATCCACACACAAAGAATGCCCTCTAGTTAATGATATACAAGGAGAAGTACAGGGGGTAGAGTGGACTGATGTCTACAACTCATTTAGAAATTTGTCTACAAACAAGATGAATGATGGATGGACAGATCATAGAGAATGAGAATGCATATACAGAAAAATATAAACTGGCAAATCCAGGTGGGGTATAAATAGGCTGCTTACTGGACAATTATCTCAACTTTTCTCTATTTTGAAAGTGTTTCATTAAAAAGTTGAGGGGAAAGATCATCAGAGAGAAAGATGCCATTTGATTTCAATCTCCTAAGAAAAACAAGTAGTTTTATATGTATAGCTAAAAATCAAGTCAAATAATAATTCTGAATGACATGTTTTAAGGACATAGTTTTAAACAGGCTGTTTTAAAAAGAAAGGAAAAGAGCAAAAAACCAACTGGCATCTAAGAGTTATAGCAATTTTTAAAAATGAACAGTAAGGAATTTTTCTTTTCTAGCTATTTATGTTTGATTTCTTTAACAAGAAGAGAGAAAATTATAGAAAAGATACACATGAATTATTCAAAATACTTACTTCAATTCTGTAAAAAACAAGTTAATATGATTCACAGAATCTATCTGTTTAATGAAGGTTTCCACATTTTCAAGAAACACCTACCAAAAAAGGGACAAAACATCTTCATTCAGATCATATTAGTTTAAGTAGAAAGTAAGCTAGAGTAAATGATAGCTTAGAAAGTTACCTTAGGGTTATGATCATAAATCAGATTGAGATTGATTCTCAGCTTTCTCATGCATTCAAATGCCTCTTTAAACATAAGTCTGTGAGGAGACAAAGAATAGAAAAGGTACTCACAAAAACTGAGCTCCATGGGCCCAGTATATTTTCATTATGATACAAACCAGTTATAATCAGATTACAGCCCCAATGCCAAGCTACTATCACTGGATTTCTACTCTGAAATTACAGAATAAAAAAATCAGGTGCCACATTCATTTACCTTCTTAAAAGGTGTAATTTAGTCATCATGGCTGTCTGAGAACTACATCTTCACATACATACAACAGAAAATCATTACAGAAGGCCGGGCACGGTGGTTCACGCCTGTAATCCTAGCACTTTGGGAGGCCGAGGTGGGCAGATCACTTGAGGTCAGGAGTTTGAGACCAGCCTGGCCAACATGGTGAAACCCTGTCTCTACTAAAAATACAAAAAAAAAAAAAAATTAGTCAGGCGTAGTGGTGCACGCCTGTAATCCTAGCTATGCGGGAGGCTGAAGTGGGAGGATTGCTTGAACCCAGGAGACAGAGGTTGCAGTGAGCCGAGATTGCGCCACTGTACTCCAGCCTGGGTGACAGAGCAAGACTCTGTCTCAAAAAAAAAAAGAAAATCATCATGGAATTTAGGTCTACTTTTTAAAGAAAACATTAGTATAGATCTTTCTAATACAAAGTTTCCTCCAAATAGGTTCAGAAAATCAGTCATTTCCTTCACAAGAATGGCTCAGGCTTTTTTGGGTCATAGGCCCCTCTGTAAATCTGTTGAAAGCTGTGGGCTTTCTACTTGAATAAATACACAAAGACAAGGTTTGGTGTGTACAGTCTCCCTGGGTTCATAGGCCACCTAAAACCCACATGTGTTCCCTCAGGTTAAGAGAAGCCCTCCTTTATATGATGAGTGTCACGATTCTTTCTTCTAGGAATCTCCACTACAAAATACTGTATTAAAGTAAAAAAGTTAAAAAAAAAAAAAAAGAACCTCTAAGAATCTGATTGATGATATAGGTAATGAGGGCTTTTCATACTTTTAAGTTCTCAAAATTGTAATAAAATACTTACTGTCTTCACATGTAAATCACAAGCTAACTAGTCGCAAACAGTACAATGGCACTTACTTGTCCAACCACTTCCGAATCTGAGCTAAAACCAGGGCACGATGATGAACAACTTCTAAGTTTCCCCTTGGCATCTTAAATAAATTAAAGCAGTAACATTTTTAATTAAGTAGAAAACATTTAAATAGCCATGATACACAATTTTACCTAACTCTTCACAGAGAACTACCACAACTCTCTAAAATGAGCACACTTTTAGCCGAATCTGGTTGTTCTCTATATTTATCTTGACTTTCAAGAAAAGTTTCCCTTTGAGCCTTACTGGTCACAGCCTGTATCAACACTCCTTTGAATAAAACTAACAGAAAACTATCAAGGAAAGGTTTACAATAAACGATACAAAGAATAAGAAAGCCTAAAATACAACCTGCAAGAATTATGCTTGGTACTTGGCTGAATGACAATCAGACTATATATCTTGTCTGAAAAACCAGCTTACCTGTAATACAAGCTTTGTGTCCTGGGGCACAACAGTGACAATCCGTGAACCCCTCTCCACTTTCCGCAGAACTTCCCCATTGGACACATGATTGCTGCTCAGGCCGGCCTGTAATGCTAAACACACCATTAACTAATAAGCCTTAATTATCACAACAAGCCACTCTCCATTAACTGCAATTGAAACCACACACGTTATGTGAAATAGAAGAGAACAAATAACAACCGTGTGCCTTAGCTCTGCCACTGAACCTCAAGACTATCAGCCCTCCTGATGAACACGCTCATCCCTGGAACTTGCCCTCTCTCTTACAGAGCCCTCATGCATATTCACATACACAGCTTCTCAAATGATCTGGAGAAACACAGTAAGAACTGGGGCAACTTCTCTATTTCTTAGCATTATCAGTGTACTATAATCGTATCAGTGAAAGAACGATTCCCTATTTTCAAGTTGGAAGCAAAGAAAATAAGTTGGCTTTTTACAATAAGGAACACACACACACATACACGTCACACACACATACACGCCACACACATAGAGATAGATAGGGCATGGAACAGAAGACAAAATGCAGCCAATATCCTACAAACCACAAGATGGAGCCCAGATGTACAGTGGAGGGTGGGCACAGTGGGAAAAGACTACATAGAAGGTAAAACATTTGGGATCTACATAGTAATTCCAAATAAAATATTAGATCAGTTACATAATAAAATTTCCTGAAAAATTTTTAACTTTAGAATGTGCTGCTTAAGGAAGGAACTCCCTTCCTTGGATGTCTTTACTAAAGTGCAAAATGATTTAACTGAGATATTGAGATTAGGGTCTAAGTAAAATAAAGATTTTCTCCAGCCTACGACTCCTTGATAAAAAGCCAAAGTACATGAAGAATTCAAAAAGTCATCAAGACTCCAAAAGACATTGGAAGAGGGACCATTTCTATTTTATACATTGAAAACTTACTTTTAAATGAAGCATCCCTCAGGCAAAAACACTGGCAGGTATGGGAATGGGTTGTCAACAATAAAAACTCATCATATACTGCAAATGATGTGATATTTGACGCAACCTGCAAGAGAAGGCCAGAGAGGCATGGGGGAAAGTTAGCTAGATTACTCGGAGCTAACACTGTGAAAAGGATCCAACACCAAACCAAGCCTTGATACCTCAATGTCATTGATGAAAAAGCGACACCTGTCAGTCAGACCAAGGATGCATTCCTGCAAAGAAATAAAACTGAAATCACAAGCAATTCTATTTCAAATCAGTTAAACCTACCATTTCTAACACATAGTTCTAACGCCCTATGATTTCACACCTAAGTTCCTGTAATCAGGACTAAAGATAGATACCTAAGACACGGCTGGTCCAGTGCAAAACGGAATGTGAAGCCATCCAATCCATCAGTGAGCCCTGACATCTCCATCTCCTACATATATCTCAAACCCATCTCCTTTTTCCCCTAACTCCACCAACCTGTGTTGATCCCATATTCCAGTCTCATCACTCTCCAATCAACTCTATTCTGGGCAGCCAGAATCACTGTTCAAACCATGAAGCAGAACACATTACTCTGTTATTAAAAATCACAAGAAGTTTCTAATCTTTGTTCAATTAAAAAACCCAAATTCCCTCCTATGACTGTCACTGAGCTCCAGCCACAATGCTTCCATCCAGTCCCTTGAATAAGATGAGCTCTTGCTAAGCTCAAGGAGCTTGTTGTTCCTTCTGCCTGGAGAGAGAGAGCCTTCTTTTTCTTCACATCTCAGCACACACATCACTGCCTCCGAGAGGCCTTCCTAGACCACCAAACGCAGGACTCCCGTTCTCATAGCCACCATCCTCAAATTACCCCTCAAACATCTCAGCATTCTCTACCAGTATACCCTGTCCATTTCCATCACACTCCCAACAAAGGGAATCATTACATTGAAATTAATAGATCACAAGTTCCAGAAGAGCAGGAATTAGTTAAGCGGTTTTGTTTTCCAACCACTGCATTCTACCATCCACCACAATTATAGGCATTCTAATATGTGTTGAATAAAAATCTACTAAAACTATTTTCAAGATCACATTTCTGTTTTCCCTACTAAATAAAATTAACTTTGAATGATTTGTACAACTAGGGATAAAAGGTTGCTAATCACATATATTATCTCATTTAGTCTTCTGAACCCTGATAGACAGATACTGATTTTCCCATTTTATAGATGAATAAAGTATGGCTTATGAAAGTGAGATCATTTCCCACTATTGTCTAGGCATTTAGTGGAGACCCAAGTCCACCTCCAAAGCCCACGCTCTTTGTACTTAACGCCATCAGTCCCTGGGTAACTACTTTAAAAGGAAATTTCCTGCTCCATGTTCAGTTACCTTTTCTCCAATCATGGCCAATTCGGTCTGGGTGCATGGATAAGGAAACCGAACAGGAAATCCACCGGAGTTCTTCCATGGTTTAACAGCCAGAGAAGGTGACTCTGCAAGATTCACAGATCTAGTTTAAAATAGCTGATGTGCTCTTTGTAAAAAACCATCAACATCAATATTTGCCAAAACACTTAACATGCAATTTCAATCACTTTTTTTTCTCCAATGTTGGCATTATTTATTTATATATTTTTATTATACTTTAAGTTCTAGGGTACATGTGCACAACGTGCAGGTTTGTTACATATGTATACATGTGCCGTGTTAGTGTGCTGCACCCATTAACTCATCATTTACGTTAGGTATATCTCCTAATGCTATCCCTCCCCTCTCCCCCCACCCCACGACAGGCCCCAGTGTGTGAAGTCCCCTTCCTGTGTCCAAGTGTTCTCGCTGTTCAGTTCCCACCTATGAGTGAGAACATGCAGTGTTTGGTTTTTTGTCCCTGCGATAGTCATCAATCACTTTTTTAAGAGTACACTGTTCATTAAAAGAGGAAACAGGAGTAGAATACACTTGCCAATTCCACTCTAAAGCTTAGGGTTTTCCAGGGTAGTTAAAAGACCTGACAATCAATGTTGTACTGACAAGATACAAGTACATGTTCTTAAGAACTAAGCATCTATGTAAGTCATAACATGCTTTCCTAACACCTTGATACTCACCCCAAAGGTACTTAAATATCTGGCCGTCAGCCAGCTGTAATACTACTGACTTGGTCTTGGAATTGCAACATAGACTGATTATGACCCCATCCACCGTTGAAGATGAACTGACAAAAAAAAAAGGAGGAGGGCCTATAAACAGACCATTTTTCTCAAAAATAGTGACATTTCACTGATTTTGAAAATCAACAATTTCCTTTTGATGCTGCACTACCTACTTCAATACAATATAGACAAAATACATATATACACACCTAATACTACACACACACACACACACACACACACACACACATACACTCAGAGACAGATGGATGGTTAGATGAATAGATAAAACTACTCCAAACCAAAGCCCAGACAAAGCCACATCTGCTACATGACACCATTTTCCACAAACCCAATAAGGTAGTTGTTTACATTGTGAAGTCATCCTTCCTCTTCTGGCCACAACTTACTGCAACTTATTACAATGTATTGCCTTCATTAGACATGGATGGTACCAATATCATTTCTGTCTGCTTAAAATAGTTAAAGCAGCTGGTCTGTAGGAAAATGAGCACACTCAATATCTCTATCACTATCATATCTATTGATGGAAAATTGTGGATTTTCACTAATGAGATGAAGGGAATTTGTTATCACCATTACATTTTTTTCCCTGAGTCAATGGAGACAAGTAAAATTTTACTTTTTTTTTTTTGACAGTATCTTGCTCTGTTGCCCAGGCTGAAATGCAGTTGATATAATCATAGCTCACTGCAATCTCAACCTCCTAGGCTCAAGTGATCCTCCCACCTCAGCTTCTCAAGTAGCTTGGACCATAGCCACGGAAGCAGAATTTCTTAAAAGAAGAGGAAGAGGTAGTGATTAAAAAAAAAAAAGGAGACAAAGAGGTAGTGATAAAAGCAAATGATGTTAATGCTAACATTTAATTCAAAGTTTTTAACCAATCTACAAAAAAACTAAAAATTGTAACAATAGGGAATTCCTCTACAAATGCTTCAAATTTTGTGAGGATAAATTATCTGTCAAGAAGAAAAGAAACTCTGGAGCTAGACTGGCTGGGATTTGATCCTGGCTCCACCTGCATGATCTCAGGCAAGTTACCTAACTGCTCCATGTCTTAGTGTCTCATCTGTAAAATGATGGTGCAAATGGCACATACTTTAAAGAGGTATTATGAGAAATAAATAAGCTAAAACAGAGAAAGCACTTAGAAGAGTATTTTTTACAAAGTATAAGCTACAGTAAATATAAACTACTTAACTGAGGGACTTTGCAGCCCTCAAAAGCATTAATATTTTATATGAACAAAACAGTCTTTTTGAGAAATAAAAGTCAAAGCAGTAGAAATATACTGTAAATGACATCTCATTTCCTTTATAGCAAATGAGATGACTGCATCAAGCTTTTGCCTCTACAAGCGAATGATGAAGAATTTCAAATCAGAAGAAGTAGAAACTTAGTAAATTGTTCTGCTTTTCAAAAAGTAATCTACTGGCTTACTTTAAGTGCTACATATTTCTAGAACATATTCTGCATTTAGACAGGTTAACAAAAGGCTTTTTCAAAATATCACGAAGCACTATGAGTCAAAGAGTAGGAGCAAATGACTGCATTAAAATGTTTTATGTCTATAAATGTATGTAATGTATATATATAAACGAAAGGTTCCTAATTTTGCAACAACATTTCTCAGAAGAGAAATCTCACCAGTAGGGCGTTAATTACAAATTAATCTGGGGATTAGTATCAGTGGACAAACGTGCCAAGTCTTGACACTGGAAACAAGGAGTTCTGGGAACTGGCTAGAAAATGCTATTAACTATACAACAGGGCTTGCATTACACAGAAGAGCATTCATTAACTGAAACCTGTTACATAATGAAGATATAGTCAGGAATCAAAACAAAACTCAGGCCCAGAGAACAGTGAAATTTCAGCAAAGAAGAATAGACTTTCTAATGGTAAATGTAGTCAAGTACAAAATAGGATATATAGAAGAAGAGGCTGGAAGAAGCATTTTGAAGTCACCACATCAAAACAAAGCATATATATGCAATTATGCGTCATTTAACATTGGGGATACATCTGAGAAATGTGTTGTTAGGTGATTTCATCATTGTGCAAACATCATAGAGTACTTACACAAACCTAGGTGGTATAGCATACTACACCCCAGGCTATAGGGTATGGCCTATTGCTACTAGGCTACAAACCTGGACAGTGTGTTACTTTACAGAATACTACAGGCAATTGTAACACAATGTCAAGTATTTGTGTATCCAAACATAGAAAAGGTATGTAGACACACACACACACACACACCCACACACACGCAAATATATGCGCATGACTGCATTTATACAAAATTCCTTCCCATCACATTAGCCCATGAGAATTAGCCACTCTAATTATGCTTGACAGTTATTAAAATCAATTATAACATATAACAATCACCCTGGAAAAATGTGGGTAGGTGCTGAATTAAAATATTTAACACATCTTTAAAAAGTTGCTTCGTCTATTAATATTTATCCTATTTTTCACTACTTTTTGATATATTTTTGGTCTGTTATTTTGACACGGCTCATAACTAGATTTAACCTTCTTGTTAAGTGTGTCTAACAAGAAAGCTACTGCTCCTCAACCTTGATCAATGGAGGTCAAAGAAAGTTGTATGCTCATAAAAGACAAAAACCTAACTTCATTTGCTTAACACGTGGAGTACAGGGAAAAACTGCAATACCTAACATTGAGCTGTCCATGCTCTTCATCCATCTCAGAAGAAGCTGCAGTCAAATGGTGAATGACAGACCGGGGGCTGGACTCACTGTGGCTTACAGCCAGGAAGATGTCTTCTTCAATCCAAGTGAGAAGGCCTAGTTTCAGTGGGTTTAGGTCTTGATCTTCATTATTCTCAAACTGAATTCTATTGTAAATATTGAAGAATATCCAAGACATGAATAAAACTTAAAAACCACTGAGATGTTCCTGGATGAAGGAAGACTGAAGCATCTTGTATACAGTCAACTCCTAATTATTTGGAGGGACAAAACCTGAGATACTACCAAATACTAGAAAATCTAAAATTAATCTTTGTCTGGCTTAAGAATACGTTTTTATATTTTCCCTAAAATTTCTCATACCCTGAAATCTTTAAATTTGAAGAGAACACTTGAGGAAACTGACTACACAAGAAAATTACCTGCCCTAGTCCCTACACTAATGAACCCCAGAGCCTTTCCACTGCCACGACTTACCAGCATTCAAACCAGGCTCTGGCAGGTATGTGACTTGCAGTAGAATGGGTCCTTTCCTAAGCACCTCACATTAAACTGACTGACTAGCTTGAGAGATGGTCTCCATGTCTCTAATGCATTCTTCGGTAGCATTCATACACCTGACCAGGGCACTGTTCTTGTCACCTCATGTAGGAACCGATAATGGCTGCTTCCTGCCTTTTAGATCAGGTGTCAAATCCGCAGCTCCCACTGAAGAAGTTGGTCACTAGCCTGATCTTCCTCCTCAAACATCACCCCCTGGACTCAGGCTCTCCATTGCATTCGCACAGAGTATCCCATGGAGGGTCAGTCCCACCTCTGGTTTTCACTGACACTTTCTTCCCCACCAGACCCAATGTTCCCAATTCTTTGCCAACCCCAAACCTACCCCTTCCCCAAGGATCACGATGAGTATTCATGTCTTTTGTGAAATCTCAGACGAACTGACATTATCCCCATCAGTTTTTTTTTTAAATGAAACTATATTCTAAACTGCCTCATACTTTCTAATTTGTCCTCTGTCTCTACTCTAGTGGTTTCAAGTCTGTGAAGTGAAATAATGTATGTAAATGCTCTTTAAAAACTACTAAGCATTACACAGGCAGCCTCAAAATCATACAGAGGTTGAGCACTTCTGCTGTATTTATTAAATATATCACATATATTTAAGAAACATTATTTATTAAATTCTGTTATTTGTTGTACTCAGTTAATTATTTCTATTAATCTAACAATAAATGTTCCCTAGAGGCAGAGTAGTTTAGTAATGAAGAACATGGACTTATCAAACAGAATAGAATCAAACCCTAAATTCTCTAGTTACCAGGTCCATGACCTTGGGTAAGTTACCTAACCTCTACACTTTGTTTTTTTAATCTGTAAGTACTCAATAAGTGGTACTTTTTAAAAAGTTCTCTCACAGACGTGGCATTATAATTTGGTTTCTAGGTCGTTTTGCAAATGCCTATAGTGTACCTGAGGTATTCAATTATGTCCAATTGTTTACAATACTGTTTCAGTGGAAGAATGCATTCTGTTTTCCATCCCGGGAGCCTCAAAACACAGCACCCAGAAGTTCCAGATTCTGGGATGGAGCAAAGACAGAGGCTGCATTAGGTCATCCATGTTAACAACCCATACATCCCCATTTATGTAAGAGAATGCAGCTCCGCCTTATCATTGTCATCTCCATCTTTCCCACACGATTTTTCCTGGAGAACCAAGTGCTATCGGGAGTAGGTCCTAGGCCGGCTTACGACTCATGCTCTCCCGCTACCTATCAAATTATATGGCATTCAGACAAACTACATGACTGGCTTCTCCAATCAGATCCAAAAGTCAGGGCCTGGGTGTTGTATTTATTTCTTGTTCCACTCAGCAACAGGCAAAGAACTGTACCAGTTGGCTGAATTTAAGACTGCATGCTGGCTGATTCTGTTCCCAGAAGCCCAAGATAATTAAGAACCTACTTGTATCTCTTTTCCAAATGAGGAGTTCTAAGGCAAACTTTGAATCCACTTCCACCCACAGCTCCCAGTTTCACTGTAGAGTCGGCACTTGGACCATCACCTGGAAAACAAAAATGCAAATACTATCATTGTAAATTATAAGATTTCACCTAATACTAAGGAGATGGTGTCTGCAATTAACAAGTTCTAGAAGGCAAACAGCAATCTAGAAAATAATCACATCTGAACCTCCTTAAAATCTCTGCTTTCCCCTTAAGAACACATCAGTCATAATCTTCCCTGATAAAGGCCACATCTCAGCAAGACCAGGTGAAGGGGCTACCTTCTCAGCCCAGTGCTATGGACAATTTCCTCCACTGTCTTCAACCACCTCGCAATATCCTCAAATTCTCCAAAGTCCTAAGCACCTGCTTAAAAGACATTTTCTTTCTATTCTTCATCCAGTTTATTCACTGCACAGCAGCCAATGCAAGCCTTTAAAAAATTCAGCCAGAACACTGCACTCCTCTGTTCTAAGCCCTCTGGTGGCTCCTATCTCACTGGGAGTAAAAGCCGCAAGGCCCTACAAGAGCAGATTCCCATCACCTCTCTGAACTCACCCACCAACTTCCCCTCATTTGCTCTGCTGCAGCCACCCTGGCCTCCTGGCTATTTCCTAAATACAACAGGCACTTCGGTGGTTGCTTTTTACCCTGCTTGGAACGCTCTTTTTTTTTTCTTCTTCGCCTTCAAGCATAGAATGCTTAGGACGCTCTTACCCCAGATGTCTGCGTGGCTCCCACTGTGATTCTCAACAGGTCTCTGCTTAAATGTCACCTTCACAGAGAGGCCTTTGGGATTACACTAAATAGGAAAGCCACCTTCCCCCTGTAAACTCTTATCCTTAAGCTCTCCCTATCCCTTATTTTGCTTAATTTTCCTCCACAGCACTTGCCATCTGATAGATCATATTTAATTGATATCTTTTGTCTACACCTAGAACAACAAGTTGCAAAGTACAACTCGTTTTCTAGTACAACAAGCCAAGTACTAGAAAAAAGCCTGGCATATAATAAACAATCAAGAAACAATGAGGGGGAAAAAGGAGTGATACTCAGGATGCATCAAACACCATCTTTAAAAACTGTGGCAACGAACTTGTCTCCACACCACTCAAACGTCTACCACTTGGCTCCAAGTTCTTAATTTCCCTTCCACTTGGGCACTGAGCCCTGACCTGTTCCAGTCCAACATCTCCTTTTCCAGATGCTCTTATATCCAAACTCTCCCCAGTGGGCTCTTTAACTTCTCAGGGTTTTTAGTTCATGGATTTGTTATGATCTTTCTCTTCTTTCCATTTCTATGAACACTGCCCTGGCTCAAGCTCTAGCTAGCTCCTGCCTGGACACTTAACAACAGCTTCTCCTAACTAGAATCTCTGCCTCTAGGTGCCCCGACCTATGGCCAACCCCACATATTGATGCCGAACAATCTTTCAAAAGTGAAGCTCTCAACCTGTCCTATCTCATCACAGGGAGTTTTCTCTCAAGTAAAATGAATGCAGCGTGGTACAGGGTTTCATTCTGAGGAGATAAAAATGTCCTAAAATTGATCGTGGTGATGGCTGTACAACTCTGTGAATATATATATATACACATATATATATATATACACACACACATATATATATTCATACACACACATATAAACCACTGAATGATGAATGATATAAATCTATTTTTTAAGTGAATGCAGAACAAAACATCCCATACATTGTAAAGTGACACATAAACTCATTAGCATCATACAGTTAAGTCCCACAAAAGCTTACTTTACATCTGATGCTTTTTGCCTTGACAATGAACATATTTGCACTTTTTTTAAAGCTATTTTTAAAAGTTTAAGGAGGACTGTAACAGCATTTTACACACTGAAATTATAATCAGAGAAACTGGTGACATATCCAGATAGGATTCATGTACACAGTGGGGTGCTGACTTAACAGAAAAGCTGATATGAAAGTAAGGAATTCCCATTTAAATTAATTAATTTTGATTATTCTCTCTTGGCAACTATCTAGCTTTTTCTGAGAATTCAAATGATATCTGAAAACAAGGCTACCACTGCCATATGCCAGCAGAATTTATGACATAACCACAGACCTCACAAGTAAAAACAAATTTCAGATTCTCCAGCACATCAGGAAAGTAATGAAGAACTGACAGCAATGGGGCTGTGGCAGGACAAGTTAGATTAGGAGCTAGAACACCTGTGTTGAGGTCCTTGTCCATTCTTGTTCAAACAAATTACAAAACCTCTGACACTGTGTTCCCTCATCTATAAAAGTGGAAAACCCCATCTCTGACACAGCTACTAGGAGGGATGAGATCAACTGAAAATATGTGTAAGGGCAATGAAAATAGTGAAACATGTTAACAATGTACAACATACTACGTTATTTCCAGAGTTCAATGTTATTCTTAAATAACTGACCCTTCAAGTTCAGTAAGGGAAAAGGTATGGCTCATACAAACCAGTGTAGGATTAAAAAAAACACAAAAACAAAAACCCAAGCCAATTAAATATCACAATGATAATGATATCAACTGCAGACTTCAAAATTTTGAGAAACACTAGACCTATGGCAATACCAAACTATAATTTGCTTTTATGTAGGAGTAGAAGGGACTTGATTCAGAACATCTTTGTAAAAGTTTTATAACATACCACATCTATAAACAGAAATCTCGTTACTGGCATCTAGAACAGCAAGGTCATTACTCCTTTGAGGGTGTGCAAAGAATGTGACTTGATTCACAGGGTGTGGGAACAGCAGTTGGTAGGTGCACATGGGAGGCGGAACCACAGTCTGCCGGAAGACTGTCACCAATACCCTATCTGCAGTAAAAAAGAAAGAAGAGGATTAGACACAGGGATATTCAATTTGTAAGATAAGCCATCTGAACATCACAGCATATCTAAACAATAATGGCAATTCACAAAAAAAATAACTTTCAATGTTTTTCTCATGAACAAGTTTAAAAACAGTGTGGGATGGGGAAATGTCATGGGTTCTGTCTATAATTGGCCATTATCACCTCCAGGCCTACAGTAGTCCATCTCAGAACCTGGAGTTTCAGGTGCCAGGGACTAAGGCAGAAAGGCCAAGAGGTCAGACCTCTAGCTTTAAACCTGGGCCTGCAACCAAGCCACACCAAACCAAGGGAATTAATACCTTCAAAATCCTTAAAGCACTTTCCTATGTGCGGATTTGGTAATAAGGCAGATCTGATTAAGTTCTCTATACGGAACACACGAGTATAAAATCAGTATTACATAGAATATTACACATAATATGAATTAATATACCACCTCACATTACAATCTTAGAAGCCAGTGTTCCCTTTTATTATCAGCAACAAAACTATTCATTAAGGTGACTACTTCACTCCTCAATCTTGCCCTCCCCACCCCACCCCCTAAAAAACCTTCTATCTAATTATAAAATATCAACCTAATCTTCATATTAGGCAAACGTCTACGCATGAACTGAACATACTGGAGAGGTATATATCAGCAAGCATTTATATCAGGAAACAAGGCAACACAAGTGGGGTGGTACAAGGATCAATTATAAATCTGTGTCAGGGCAAACAGATAAGGCTAACACACCCAATCCCACAAGACTCTACTGTTGTCGTCCTCTCTACCTAGAGTCAAAGTTTTCAGTGCCTTCAAAGGCCAAGCAAGTAAATGTGTGAAGGCCACAGAGGCAGTATAACAGGAAACTGGGGTGGGGAGGGGGGACGATGGTTCTCAGGAGAGAATATACCCCACCTTATACCCCATTCAATAAAAAATCAAACAAGTAACCCAAACAGCCAAAACAAATAAAGATTCCCCACTGTTCCAGTCAAACCACCACATCTGCAGGCCCTAGGCTCAGGACCCCTTGCAGGCTCATGGACACACTTCCCAGCAGCTTACTTCCATCAATGACAGCCACATTGGACAAGTCACTTGAATTATCTCCCACGCTCCGGTCAGTCGTCCAGCGCCAATCATAAGCGAGGTAATGCCAGCCCTGACAGAGAACATGCAGCCGGTATGGGGTCACAGGGTCCCACATCAGAGATACAATCTTGCTCTTCCCACAGGTGCTGAAGGATAAACTTTGCTTGAGATACCAGTGATAGTTTCCAACAGTCCAGAGCTGAACTGCAAGGGAAAATGAAAAGAAAGCCATTAGAGGCTGGGAAGCAGACTTCATCCCACTTGCCAGAGGGGTTCAAGGGCAATCTTTTCTTTTTCAAAGGACCCTTCCTGCTCAGCCTCGTCTCTAAAATAAGAACAATAATAATTGCCAAAAAATAGCTTTCCATGCAGATAAAATGTCAAGAATCAATCAGGTCAGAAATACATGTTTATTTTCTTGGTTTTTTTCTATTTTTAACTTTTATTCATATGCTTATTTTCCTTTTTTTTTTTGACACAGAGTCTCGCTCTGTCGCCCAGGCTGGAGTGCAGTGGCGCAATCTCAGCTCACTGCAAGCTCTATCTCCCAGGTTCACGCCATTCTCCTGCCTCAGGCTCTCGAGTAGCTAGGACTACAGGTGCCCGCCACCACGTCTGGCTAATTTTTTTATTTTTTTTTTATTTTTAGTAGAAACATGGTTTCACCGTGTTAGCCAGGATGGTCTCCATCTCCTGACCTCGAGATCCGCCTGCCTCGGCCTCCCAAAGTGCCGAGATTACAGGTGTGAGCCACCGTGCCTGGCCCATATGTTTATTTTCAACTTTACTTCCAAACTCTATGATCACGATGGAAGGCTACTAGGACAAAGCATTCTTTCAGTGGGTTTTCTCATGAAGATTTAGGAAGAAGATAACCTGACAATTAGATTAAAAGTATTAAAACACTCAATCCAAGATCTAGACTAGCATCATTGTGTTGTATTGGGCTTAAGATGCTTATTTTCTTTCAGGTGCTTTGCAAGCACTTATGTTCAAGGCTATCTGGGTATTAACCCTGATTCAGCTGCCCAAAGAAGATAAGCATGCAATTATCCTTCCAACGTCTATTAAGCAAGCACGACTTAATCATGCCAAAACCAACCTTTACTAAACAGATGACATATAAATTAAGACCTTAGTTATATTAGGAATTATAGTTATATTAAGAAATATTATTTATATTAAGGATTTTCTCAATCTCCTTGCCCACTAATGCTTAATTAGTGATCACAGCAAACATAACCTAGTCTCAAACCGCATTATTACAACACTTTGAAGTTAGACCACATGCTGATGTTCTGTGAGCACAGATGTTATGGCTGTTCTTGTGCAATGTGTGTGTGTGTGTGTAGATATATATATATATATATCTACACACACACACACACACGTTTTTGAGATGGAGTCTCACTCTGTCACCCAGGCTGGAGTGCAGTGGCCCAATCTCGGCTCACGGCAACCTCTGCCTCCCAGTTCCAGCGATTCCCCTGTCTCAGCCTCCCGAGTAGCTAGGACTACAGGCACGCACCACCATGCCGGACTAATTTTTGCATTTTTAGTAGAGACGGGGTTTCACCCTGTGCAATATTTTTATGCTCAGCATATCACAGTGCCAACCCTTGACACACTGGTTAATCGGTGGTTCTCAACTGTGGCTGTTTAAAATCACTTGGGAGCTTTTGGCTTTTAATTAAATACTTATGTATAATCCCCATTCCAACACACTGAACTGAACTCTTGAGATGAAGCCTGAATATC
This sequence comes from Hylobates moloch, assembly GCF_009828535.3. Lineage (NCBI taxonomy): Eukaryota > Metazoa > Chordata > Mammalia > Primates > Hylobatidae > Hylobates > Hylobates moloch. Next base: position 81,042,633 of record NW_026652285.1, read on the forward strand.
ATTTTTTTTCTAAAGGTGTGGCCAGGGTTAAGAACTATTATGTTGAATAATGAGTTTCTTAACATTTCAGTTAAAAGGGTTCTACTGAGGCCGGGCACGGTGGCTCATGCCTGTAATCCCAACACTTTGGGAGGCCGAGACGGGCAGATCATGAGGTCAGGAGATCGAGACCATCCTGGCTAACATGGTGAAACCCCGCCTCTACTAAAAAGACAAAAAATTAGCCAGGCGTGGTGGCAGGCGCCTGTAGTCCCAGCTACTCGGGAAGCTGAGGCAGGAGAATGGCGTGAACCCGAGAGGCAGAGCTTGCAGTGAGCCGAGATCGCGCCACTGCACTCCAGCCTGGGAGACAGAGACAGACTCCGTCTCAAAAAAAAAAAAAAAAAAAAAGAGGGTTCTACTGATTAAAGAGTTTGAAAGCTACTTAGAAAATAATCAAGTAAAAAGATTTATGAACAAAAATGTCCGTGCATTGCTGTTTAAAATAATGAGAAATTACAAAACTGTAAATGTCTAACAGCATGAGATTTAATGAACGAGAATAAACAAGTATTATATAGCAATTTAAAATGATGCAGATGGATCATGGATCACACCTACACTTTTTTTTTGTTTTGTTTTGAGACAGTCTCATTCTGTGGCCAAGGCTGGAGTGCAGTGGTGCGATCTCCATTCACTGCAAGCTCCGCCTACTCTGGGCTCACGCCATTCTCCTGCCTCAGCCTCCAGAGTAGCTGGGACTACAGGTGCCTGCCACCACGCCCAGCTAATTTTTTGCATTTTTAGTAGAGACAGGGTTACACCATGTTAGCCAGGATGGTCTCGATTTCCTGACCTCGTGATCCGCCTGCCTCGGCCTCCCAAAGTGCTGGGCCCCCAAAGTGCATGAGCCACCGCGCCTGGCCCATACCTACTACACTTTTAACAAAAACAAGATCATAGCTATACTGAGATATATACATGAAAAATCTAAAAGACAAGAAAATTTGAATAGTGATTATTACGGAGTGGTAGAACTACGAGATTTCTTTTTTTCTCATCTTATTTTCTAACATTTTCAAGTATTATTTAATACTTAAAACCACACACTTACACATTTTAAAAGCTATAAAAAATATTCTTACTTTTACACTTAATCTAAATCTTCTTTCACGTCCACAGAATTCGTCTGGTTAGTGTTTTTTCTGTGGTAATACCATCCACCAGGAAAAGCACGTGATGACTTACAACAGTTAATTTTATTGTGTCAACTTGGCTAGGCTATGGCGCCCAGCTGTCTGCTGAAACTCCAGATGTTGCTGTGAAGGTATTCTGTACATGTGATTAATATTTATAATCGGCTGACTGTAAGGAAAGCAGATTATTCTCCATAATGTGGGAGGGTCCCATTCATTCAGTTGAAGACCTTAAAAGCAAAAACTGACGCTTCGCAGAAAAGAAGAAATTCTGCCTTAAGGCTGTAACAGAAATCCTCCCTAAGTTTCCAGCCTGCCTTACAGATTTCATACTCAAGCCTGCAACATCAATTCTTACCTGAATTTCCAGCCTGCCAACCTGCCACACAAATTTCAAACTTGCCATCCCCTACATTAGCCAATCTTTTAAAGTAAATCTATCCACACTCTATTACTCTCTCTCCCTCCCTCCCCACCCTATTCCCCCTCTCACCGTCTCTCTATATAAGTACAGTTGACCCTTGAACAACACAGGCTTGAACTGCACAGGTCCATTTATATTCGTATTTTCTTCAATGAATACAGTCGGCCCTTCATATTGTGGATTCTATATCCGCAACCGAACGCACATCAAAAATATGGTACTTGAGGAATGCAAAACCCAAGTATACAAAAGGCTGACTTTTTGTATCTGAGTGTTCTGCAGGGCTGACTGCAGGACTTGACCACGTGTGGATTTTGGTGTCCATGGGCAATCCTAGAACTAATCCCCCGAGAATACTGAGGGATGAATTATATATATGTATTAGTTCTGTTTCTCTAGAGAACCCCAATACATGACTGAAATCCATAATCAATCAAAATCTAACCACCCCCGTCTCCATCTACCCACTTCAGCATCTTGGATTCTACTAAGGTACTAAGTAGAAGGGATGAAGGAAATCCCATACCTGTCTACTTTCAACTACGTTTTATGGGGCAGAAGGCTGGGGTACTACAGCTATCTTACCATAGGTTTTCGGAATGGAGCTTTCTTCTCTCTGAAGGTCTTCCAGCCAAACTGCAAGCACTGAGGAATCTGCATTCCAGAGCAAGTCATTTACCTAGAAGGGAAAAAAGATCTGTCATTGGCTTTCAGTTATGGATTTACTTCCAAATCTTTATAATAGCTGTATTTCCTCTCTCAAATCAAATAATCCCACTACCTGAGCTCATCCCTAACTGTAAATCACTAACCTACAGAGGCATTAAACAAATCTGTAAAATATGTCATTATTATGTAGAGGACTTAAAAAAAAGAAATACATTATGCTTAAAGATTAAAAGAGACTTAAGAAACTTAACCAAATACAAGGTGACATTTTTAGACAATCAGAGAAATTTGAATATGGACTAGGTGTTAGACAACACTGAGGTAAGATGTAATAATGGAATTATGGTTATGTAAAGAAAAATGTCCTTAACTGTTAGAAATAAATATTGAAAATATGATTTCTAGAATTAAAACTCCAGGAAATAAAAATATATGTAAGTATATGTATGTATAGGCCAAAGAGTTGCCGACAGATGAAAATAGTTTTGCAAAATGTTGGTATCTACTGAAAGTGAGTAATAGTTACACGGGAGTTCATTAAACTCGTCTCTCAAGATGTTTAAAATTTTACAGAGAGATACCATTTCATGTGTTCTCACTTCAGCAAGGATCTTAACGGTATACAAACCGCTTAACATTTAAATGTTATAAATGAAAAACATCTTCATTACTGGAAAAATTATGCTTTTGTCAAAATAAACAACAAAAGCTAGCATTTTTATTTCCTACTTCTGTTTTATCTAAGGTGGGGAGGAAATGCTATTATTTGCAAAATCACTGGAAAAACAATATATCTTTTATTAAAAAAATCAGTTCTAGGAAGCCATCATTTTTATTACTATTTACTCTAAAGCTTCTATTTATATATCCGTAGCAAATATAAATCCCCTCTATAGGCCAGGCGCGGTGGCTCACGCCTGTAATCCCAGCACTTTGGGAGGTGGAGGCGGGTGGATCACCTGAGGTCAGGGGTTTGAGACCAGCCTGACCAACACGGAGAAACCCTGTCTCTACTAAAAATACAAAATTAGCTGGCTGTGGTGGCGCATGCCTGTAATCCCAGCTACTCGGGAGGCTGAGGCAGGAGAATCACTTGAACCTGAGAGGCGGAGGTTGTGGTGAGCCGAGATTGCACCATCGCACTCCAACCTGGGCAACAAGAATGAAACTCCATCTCAAAAAAAAAAAAAAAAAAATTCCCTCTATAGCTGTGGAAAGTCCTCTACATTTGAGGGCAAAACAAACTCAGGCACTTACCTTAACCTCATCTTTAAGGAAGGGAAGTGTAAAGTGTCCATGAAGGAGTCCATTTTTCTCAAAAAACACAATATCCTGCTGGTTGGGTTTATCTTGTGTAGATGCAATCAAACTGCCTGAGGGTCTTAAAGCAAACTCAGAGTGTTACAACATCCAAAGCTCACCTAACTAAAGAATAGATAAAATCCAGAAGAGTTTTTTTTTTTCCAGCAAACATGAATGAAGGAATGAACGAATTAATGAATATCTTTCTCCAAGGAAGTTTTAAATCCCATGTGTCCCTTGTCTCTTGGCAAGCGGTTCACCCCATTGTGGGACTGTACTTGCCCAGAGGAAAGAGTGCCTTTTCTTATTTTACACAGAGGCTCCATTTGCCCACAAAGCCTTACATATTTACACTGCATTTGGATGACTTTAAAAATAATGGCCGGGCGCGGTGGCTCACGCTTGTAATCCCAGCACTTTGGGAGGCCGAGGCGGGCGGATCACGAGGTCAGGAGATCGAGACCACAGTGAAACCCCGTCTCTACTAAAAATACAAAAAAATTAGCCGGGCGTGGTGGCGGGCGCCTGTGGTCCCAGCTACTCGGAGAGGCTGAGGCAGGAGAATGGCGTGAACCCGGGAGGCGGAGCTTGCAGTGAGCCGAGATTGCGCCACTGCACTCCAGCCTGGGTGACAGAGCGAGACTCCGTCTCAAAAAAAAAAAAAAAAAAAAAATAAGTTATCTAAACCATTCCAGGTATAATGTCCTAAAAATCAAAATCTATTTCTCCTTCAATTATATGACTTCAGCAAATATTCTATGCTCAGGTAGGTCTTTTTTAAGACTTCTCCAAATGTTGAAAACATCTTAATTACCTCATCTTATTCATATTTGTCTCTAGGGTTTTAATTCAAATATATTTCTCTTCTGCTCTTATATAATACCATTCAGATACTGGTGGGAAACAAGAGGTCTACATACAACAGGTATCACTGAAACAGAGGAGATACATCTTCTATCTAAAATCAGGCAGCCATATATGACAGGCAAATTATGACCTGCACAAGGGTACTGGGCCAAGGAGGAGAATGGAAGGAAAGAGGGGGGTCTGAATCCAGCCTGCATGCTCCTTGGCAAGCAGATCCTCTACTGTGGGAATTTAGTGCCAAGAAAGGAGGCTCTTTCCCTAATTTCCACAAAAGTTCCATCTGCCCCACAGAGCCTTGCAAACTGGGCCTTCCCTTCTAAACACCATTTTCTGCTCTGTACAATGGCTTCATATACACCCTGCCTTAAAACCACAGCCTTTTAGGAATTAGGAATGCAAAATATATGTGGCCTTGGAACGATGAAATCTGTGAAGAAGCCTAAAATCTAATATTCAAGTTGAATTCAGACTTCAGAGAACAAAAAAAAAAAAAAAGAAGAAGAAGAAACAAAGATAGATACAGGCTTATAACCAAATGAAGAAATGTAAAAATCCTTTTGTGTTACACAAACATCTGTATCATCTGTATCCATGTGTACCACCACCTCTACTCTGGTTCCAAGAATTTCTCTAAGGTTTCTTCTCTCACTCACTTCCAAGCCAGGGCTGGTCCCAGTCCTGCCACAGGCTCACTGGTTGACTGCAAAGCAAACTCTCGGTTCCACACTCTGACCTTCCGAGCCCCTGTGCGGGAGTGGAGACAAACACACACACATACACTTAGAACATTATGATAAAAGTTGTCAATTCAGAACTATTCAAACACCTTCCTTAGAAATAAAAACTGCCATGGTTTTACATAGCCAATTAGATTAATTTAGTTAAAAATTTGTGTCCACCAGGTAGGAGGGTCGACCAGATGGCCTCAAAGGACTCTTCCAATTCTTAACTCTAAACTCATTTCATATTTAAAGCATCACATCCTTGCCCCATATGTATAATACCCTACTCAAAGCAAAAGAAAGAAAATTTTCCTTAATTTTAATAAGATAAAATTTCTTTATTGTTGTTTAACTGCAATATATTTCCATACCTGTTTCTGGGCAAACAACACTCACAGCAAAAAACTGTCCATCCCCACGCCAGGTAACTTGTGGTCTATGGTCATCCCAGGGCAAAGCAGATTCATGCTAAAAAGGGGAAGAAACACCAATATTACTGGGGGACCTTAAGTATCCCAGAATCAAACAAGCCTCACACCACTAGATATAGATGTTTTATAAGAGGTTTAAGCTACTTTGAAAGCCCACCTATAGAATCAGAAACCATCCAAGGGTTGGTTCTTAGAACCCAGAAATCATCAAAAAAGAGAAAAAAATATAAAACAAACAAAATCCTCCTTTGGGCATAAAAAAAAAAAGTGGCCTCTGAGAACAGCAAAAGAGGAAAAGAGCTACAGATCTAGATCCTGAATATAATGAGCTAAGGAACCTATCAGGTAACTACAAGGAAACAAGTGTTCCGTTTGTCCAACAGGGTAGAGTTTTGTTTACATATTGTGCAAGCTTCACAACAGGGCACAGATGAGTTAAGATGTGAAGAAGGTGAATAGGGAGGAGCCACAGAGGTGGTAAAGGCAGCAGCAAACAATGACGAAAACATGGAAATGTTCTCATTCTGCAGCATGACAGGAAGAAACGTCTCCTCCAGGGCCACACGTATCTCAATCCTGAAGCCAATTCTACCAGGTGGGGACAGATGACCACCCGGGCATTCATCATCATATTCTATTAACAGCCTAAGAATTCTGCTAGTACTGTACTACAGTCTGCACAGTAGGGAATATATAGGTAGCCTAACAAAATTTATTCTCAATGAAACTGTCCTAGGGTATAGAAACCAAACCTCCTTTAGTGAAGGGTTAAGGCCTGAAATAGGCGTTATATGAAACAGAACTGGAAATAATTAAGGACAGAAAACGTAGATGGCAAGCAGGGTATTATTGAGTCATCTATTCTAGAAGAGTAGCTCATATTAATTTCTACATATAATTATGCTTCTATTTGTTCAGGCCCAACCCTTGGTATCCTCCTCAATTCCTCTCTCTCACCCACTTTTTTTTTTTTTTTTTTTTTAGACAGAGTCTAGCTTTATGGCCCAGGCTGGAGTGCAGTGGCACAATCTTGGCTCACTGCAACCTCTGCCTCCAGGGTACAAGCGATTCTACTGCCTTAACCTCTCAAGTAGCTGAGATTACAGGCATCTGCCACCATGCCTGGCTAATTTTTGTATTTTTAGTAGAGATGGGATTTCGCCATGTTGGACATGCTAGTCTTGAACTCCTGACCTCAGGTGCTCTGCCCACCTTGACCTCCCAAAGTGCTGGGATTATAGGCGTGAGCTGCTGTGCCCAGCTAAATGCAACCTCTTGAATCAGTGTTACTGGGCACTAGGAGAGCCCAGGCAGGGAATAGGCTGAGGGCTAGAACAACACAACTTAAAAAATCAAAGTAAATTATGCTCACATGAGTACTTGCGTCTGACTACTCCATGGATTTTTGTTTTCTTTTCTGAAGGGTAGCTGTGAACTTTCAAACCAAGACGAGGCCCTAGAAAGCCTTTAGAAAAAGTTCATGAAAAAAAGCTAGAGTAGTTTACTGGATAGTACATTAGATAATAGGATGCTCGTTTTTTTTCCCCCATTACCTGGATCATCCTATATCACTAATAAATCCTAATTTGGGCAATACTAGATAAGTCTTACTCTAGCAGGTACCAGTAGTAAAATGTCACCTTCTCCAGAGTTTAACAAAGTATGGAAAACTGTCTTATTCTCAATACTACCATAGATTCCCTTAAAGTACTATTTTTTAACACCTTTACTGGGATACAATTTACATATTATTAAGGTTCTGAAGCACACAATTCAATGTATTTTGGGTTTTTTTTGTTTAAACTCAGTGGTAAGAATCAATGTTTTTAAAGTATATTTACAAAGTTGAATAGCTATCACCATAATCTAAATTTTGAGCACTTTCATCCTCCCAAAAAGAAACCCCATATCCCTTAGCAGTCACTCCTTCCCCACCCCACCCCGCAGCCCTACGCAACCACTACTCTACTTTCTGCCTCTGTGAATTTGCCCCTTCTGGGCACTTCATACAAATGGGATAATGCTATATGTGATCTTTTATGACTGGCTTCTTTCACTTAGCATAATCTTTATGAGGTTTACTCATGTTATAACATGTATGAGTAAAGTGCTATTTTTAAATCGAAAATATATGGTCTTAGAAAGCTGTAGCATAATTTACCTGCTGCTTACAGCAAGAAAGAATATTCAAATTGCACCAACTATTTACTTGGTCAAGTTCCTGTTTAGTCAAGGATACCTTTTAAGTCCTTTTGCCAAAAAAAAAGAAAAATCACTTAAAAATCAGGGGGACATGAAAACCACTTGTCCAAAGCTGGGCAGTTGTAGTGGATCACCCCCAAAGAAGCAAGGTTGTGTCTGAGAGTACTTACTCTATGTTTCTGCCCTCTAATAATCCTTTACTGTTCTAATAATAGCTTTCAGAATGTTAAATTAGACCCACTATACATATTTTACTCACAACAGTTGTTTTGAAATAAAAACTACGCTTAAAAAAAAGTTTCAAAAGTTATTTGTCTACTAAAATAAAAGCAGCAACTAACATTTGAGTGCCTACGCTGTGCTGATGCTATGGTAGCTGTTTTATATATGTTATTACCTGCCCATCTCAACCCTTGTAAGGAGACATTATGTTGTCCACTTTACAGAGAATACTGAGGCTCAGAAACATTGGGAAACTTCCCTGTCAAGGTCTCACAGCTTCTAAATGTTATAAGGATAATGTAATCTGTACTTTTCTAACAGAGATCTATACTGCCCCTGGGGGTACTTGGCAGTGTGCCAGAGGGTAAATATGGCACATCTTCTTGAGGCATTAATTTTACTCAAGGGTAATTTCAATTCGTATTTTTAAAAAATATTCATATTGTATAAATTAAAAATACAAGAGTTTAAATGAATTTAATGTGACATGGACCCTACTTCCCCAGGTGCCCCAAGAGTTTGCACTCGTCTTGCGTCCACACACCTGTGCCTTCAGGGGCTGCCTATATTAGAAGATTAAGAAGTACTACTTTGAGTCATCAAGACATCATTATATGGTCTTTAGAATTTTCTTTTTTTTTTTTTTTCATTTATTTATTTATTTTAGAGATGAGGTCTCACTCTATTGCCCTGGCTGGAGTACAGGTGCAAGCCACAGTGCCTAGCTTCTTTCATGTCTTTTTTTTTTTTTTACTTGTTCTTTTTTCCTTAGTATTTATTGATCATTCTTGGGTGTTTCTCGGAGAGGTGGATGTGGCAGGGTCATAGGATAATAGTGGAGAGAAGGTCAGCAGATAAACACGTGAACAAAGGTCTCTGGCTTTCCTAGGCAGAGGTCCCTGCGACCTTCCGCAGTGTTTGTGTCCCTGGGTACTTGAGATTAGGGAGTGGTGATGACTCTTATCGAGCATGCTGCCTTCAAGCATCTGTTTAACAAAGCACATCTTGCACAGCCCTTAATCCATTTAACCCTGAGTTGACACAGCATGTTTCAGAGAGCACGGGGTTGGGGGTAAGGTTATAGATTAACAGCATCCCAAGGCAGAAGAATTTTTCTTAGTACAGAACAAAACGGAGTCTCCTATGTCTACTTCTTTCTACACAGACACAGTAACAATCTGATCTCTCTTTTCCCCACATTTCCCCCTTTTCTTTTCGACAAAACCGCCATCGTCATCATGGCCCGTTCTCGATGGTCGCTGTCTCTTCGGAGCTGTTGTGTACACCTGCAGAAAGGCTGTCACTTCACACTTGGAAAGTTGCACAGCGGCCAGGCAGAGGCGCTCCTCACTTCCCAGATGGGGTGGCGGCTGGGCAGAGGCGCTCCCCACATCCCAGACGGGGCGGCCGGGCAGAGGCGCTCCCCACTTCCCAGACGGGGCGGCCGGGCAGACGCGCTCCCCACTTCCCAGACGGGGCGGCCGGGCAGACGCGCTCCCCACTTCCCAGACAGGGCGGCCGGGCAGAGGTGCTCCTCACTTCCCAGACAGGGCGGCCGGGCAGAGGTGCTCCTCACTTCCTAGACGGGGCGGCCAGGCAGAGACGCTCTTCACATCCCAGACTGGGGGGGGGGTGGCCAGGCAGAGACGTTCCTCACTTCCTAGACAGGGTGGCGGCCAGGCAGAGGTGCTCCTCACTTCCTAGACGGGGTGGCGGCCGGGCAGAAACACTCCTCACTTCCTAGACGGGGTGGCCGCCGGGCAGAGGCACTCCTCACTTCCCAGACGGGGCGGTCGGGCAGAGGGGCTCCTCACATCCCAGACGATGGGCGTCCAGGCAGAGACGCTCCTCACTTCCTAGACGGGGTGGCAGCCGGGCAGAGGGTGTAATCTTAGCACTTTTGGAGGCCAAGGCAGGCGGCTGGGAGGCGGAGGTTGTAGCGAGCCGAGATCACGCCACTGCATTCCAGCTTGGGCAACACTGAGCACTGAGTGAGTGAGACTCCGTCTGTAATCCCAGCACTTCGGGAGGCCGAGGCGGGCAGATCACTCGAAGTCAGGAGTTGGAGACCAGCCTGGCCAACGTGGCGAAACCATGTCTCCACCAAAAATACAAAAACCAGCCAGGTGTGGCGGCGCGTGCCTGCAATCCCAGGCACTCGGCAGGCTGAGGCAGGAGAATCACGGGAGCCTGAGGCAGGGAGGTTGCAGTGAGCCAAGATCACGCCACTACACTCCAGCCTGGGCAACAGAGGGAGACCGTCTCAAAAAGGAAGGAGGGAGGGAGGGAAGGAAGGAAGGAAGGAAGGAAGGAAGGAAGGAAGGAAGTCTTTAGAATTTTCTAATCTAGAAGTAAGGAAAAAAAGAGTTTCATCCAACAGAAAAAGAAAAATATCTAATATATACATATATGGGAAAAGTATGAGAACACACGTGAATGAAGGATGGCTGCTCTCTCTGGAGAGGAAGGGGAGGGATATCGGGATGGGATACACAAGGGGTTTCCTTTGTCTGTGATGTTTTATTTTTTAAACTGGGTGATGAATATTGGTTATAATTACTTGCTACCATGATAATAAATCACAAAGCAACTTGGCGACAACAAGGAAAAAAAGGATCTTTCTAGGGGGACTCATTTCCTGAAGGCTCTAGGCAGTTTTACTAAAGCAGAAGAGAACTGTTCATTACTGGCATCTAAGTGGACACAAAAGAGTTCCTGGTGGGTGGCAAACTTATATTTGTTCCAGTCAAGGCTCTTTATCCGTCAAACCAAACTTACCATTTGCATCTGAAAAGCTGCTTGTCTGCCTTCTGATCCATGGAACTGTGTCTCCTTCCTGCCCCATCCAACAGTGACAAACTTGCCTACAGAACAATTGGCAAGACAATCAATAAGCTGCATGAAATGAAACAAAAACAGTTTCACTGCTATTCTTCATGAAGTTAGTCATTGGCAATTACTCCGGTCCTCTAAGGCCTCTCAATAAATTGACCAGCAGTCCAGCAGTCAATATCTGAGAAAACTATGTTTCAGGCTGGGCATGGTGGCTCATGCCTATAGTCCCAACAGTTTGGGAGGCTGAGGCAGGAGGATCACTTGAGTCCAGGAGTTCGAGACCAGCCTGGGCAACATAGGGAGACCCCCATCTCTACAAAAAGTATACAAAATTAGCTGGACATAATGGCACACACCTGTGGTCCCAGCTACTCAAGAGACTAAGTACGAGGATCACTTGAACCCAGGAGTTCAAGGCTGCAGTGAGCCGTGATTGCACTATTGCACTCTCTAGCCTGGGTAACACAGTGAGACCCCCATCTCAGAACAAACAAATAAACAAAACCCGTTTCATATTATATGCAGCAGTGATTTTGAAGAATTTGAAATGCCCTTCCTTATTTTGGAAAGCATTTTACTGCCATCTTATATATTCCAAGTTTCTTTGATGACACAAGTCAGGTATCTCACCCTCACCTTATAAGTAAGAAGAATGAAACATGAAGAGTTTACAAAATATGTCCGGAACATAAAACCTCAAGATGAGAACTGGGAATAAAATTCTGATTGCAAGCTCCTCACTGGTGATAGAGGGGCTGTAGGTCACAAGACAGCTCCTCACATAGACTTAAGAGATTCAGCCCTCCCTAATGGTGGAGCCCAAAGTTAGAACACCTGCCTTCCAGGCTGACTGGGGTTCTTTCTAGACCACAATGCTTCTTTTACTTAAACTATAAAGGCAGAGTTGCTGAAACAACATAACCCTTTTGTTCCTGAAGGTAGGATCCATCCGCAAGAGGCACAATAAAGATGGTCCTGAAAGCATCACCCAATCCAGGACCCAATACTTTCCTCCTGCCATTGATTCTGATTCTGATGAAGCAGGGCTGTTTGCAATTCCTATAAATTATGGGTCCATATGACCATTTCCTGTCTGCTCACATCCAAGCGCTACAGTACCTCAAAGCATACCTTGCTGCTGCATACAAATGGTAGTGCCTATCCTGGTGCAAACCCCCAGTCTTCTATCTGCAAGTTTCCACAGAAATATTAAGGACCAAGGAGTGAAGACAGAGAACTTTTCCAATGGAAGACAAGAAATAATGGAGTTATAGCAGGGATTTGCAAAACTACAGCCTACGTCTGCTTTTACAAACAAACGTTTACTGGAACATAGCCATGTTTATCTATCGTGTATAACTTTCACGCCTCAACATTAGAATTGAGCAGTTGCAACGGAAATCACGTAACCTGCAAAGCTGAACATATTTATGACCTTGCCCTTTTCAGAACAAGTTTACTGACCCCAGGATAGAGGAAAAATATTCATCACTCCATAGAATGATTTTTTTTGTACTGAGAAACACGTTTCTGAGACCTAAGACCTTAACTTGGACTAGATTTCCTTTGTTCTACCACATTAGGATTTTTGTGAAAAAGTTAGTGGGAAACACCAGGCCCAGAGCACTTTCCCATCTCAAAGTGTACTGTGTGCTGTTACTCTCTCTCTGACTGTCCTCAAAGCTGGATGCCCCAGAGTTCCACCCTGGATTCTAGACTCTTCCTGTACCGCATCTGCTCCCTGAACAAGTCCATATGTTCCCAAAACTGTCAGAATTTCCTACATACCCACCACTCTCAGTCCATAGCTCTGGCTTCTCCTGAGCTTCAGCCTTGTATCTGCCTACTCCACATAGCAATCCCATATGGTCCTTCAACAAATCCAAAACAGACCTCACCACCCACCCCTTACAGACCAGCACTTCTCCATCTTCCCTCTCAGTTACTGGCATCTTTATTCCCATCACCTGAGGTTCTGGCTGGAGTCCTGCTCAACTTTTTCTTATTCACCTTACATATGCAAAGCCTATTTATTTCACTTTCTAAATTGGTATTTCTCAAACTGGCCTAGGGCAGAAGGGGAATCATGCACATATATTCCAAGAAAGTTTTTCAGCTAATTCTAAAAAATGTACTCCCATCCTCATTGTGAGTCAACTTTTTCCTGAATGACTCCTGCTTCTAGCCCCAAACAAACCTTCCTTATCTTTCATCTGGATTCCTGTAGCAACCCCCTACCTGATCACCCTGCCTCTAGTCTCTTCCCTCTCCACACACAAAAACAACAAAAATATGCCATCACGAGCCATCTTTCTACTAAATAAATCTCTTTAAACCTCTTATCATCAAAACTTGTAATGGCTGATCAACTACAACTCAATGTCCAAATTCCCTACTACAAACTCAGTCAAATCTGTCCCATTTACTTCATTCTACACTCACAATCTGCGACTTTGGCAATGCTGAATTACTCACAGTTCCCTGAGTAACCCGCAATGTTTCTATGAAATAACCCTCCCTTGAAATGGACACTTGAAATGGACACATTCACTTGCCTGGACTGTTCCCCACCCTTATCCCTCACCTACCCAACACCAATTCAGCTGACTGCTCCCCACCCTTATCCCTCACCTACCCAATACCAATTCAGCTGACTACTCCCCACCCGTGTCCCTCACCTACCCAACACCAATTCAGCTGAGACTCAGCTCAAGTTGGCCTCCTTAGGGAAATCATCCCTCTCCAGTTACTGGTTTCCTTCCCTTATGCTACCCCAACACCTGCACATCATGTCATTACTGTGCTGATACCACCATGCCCACCCAGCTAATTTTTAAATTTTTTGAAGATGCTGGGTCTTCCTATGTTGCTAGGCTAGTATCAAACTCCTGGGCTCAAGCAATCCTCCTGCCTCATCTTCCAAAAGTGCTGGGATTATAGGCATGAGCCACTGTGCCCAGCCCTCCAAAATTATTTCTGAACAAATACATTATTTGTAAATAAATGGATGGAAGTTGTCTAAATGATTTCTCAGAGTTGATGAAGCAAGAAGGCAGGAAATTAGACCTTAACAGAAGTTGGAATATCTTCTTCCCCTTCCCTCTTCAATCAGGCCAGCTACTTGGTGACTTCAAGACGGCCAAAGCTTATGCTTAATAAGCGTCGCTCTTCTCCTGCACTGCCCTTCAATACTCCCACAGCCTTAATGCCCGAATGACCTTGGCTAGATTTTAGCAAGAAAATAATCAGATTGTTCCCATGGAAATGCAGATTGGATCTAATCAGTAGGAACAAAACCCAGCCTTCTATCCCCTTTCTTCTTTTCTTCTCCCTAAAACTGTATCCCAGAAATACTAGCTTGTACAGTCCCTTTCACTGAAAGCCCAGCCTAAGACTTCCCTAGGGTTTGGGTAATAACTATCTAAGTGACCTTAAACATTTGATTTATATTTTCCAGGTTACTGACAAAGCCAACCCTCAGACCTGAAGAGGCATCAGTAGGCCTTTTAAGATTTGGGATGGGCTGAAGGAACTAACAGACATTTAATAACTGGGGGTTTAACCTTCACAGTTCTTTGGCCTAATGACATGGCTATTAGTGCACAAGGAAATGGTCAAAAATGGGAAGAAACGTAGGTCACAAAATATTGCACAAAGCTATACTTACTTTCACCAAAATCGTCCTGATGAATCTGCTGCTCCATGATTGGCTCAAAATCTTTTGTCATCATAATCAGGGTCTGTTGACCTTAGAGAAACACAAACAAAAATGATTTTGTTTTCATGTAACAAATTTGCCATTCCGTAAGTACCTATGGCACTGTAAGCTAAGGAGCTGGAGTTAGTCTGAACAGAGTAGACAGAATTCATCCAAAACGCTTTGACTTAAAAAAACAAACAACAATGACAAAAAAATCCAAAAAGCTTTGCCTAGATAAGTTACTTGGTGCTTACGCTCAGCTATTAATGTGTGTACAGTTGAACATAAAAGTCCACAAAGCCCTCCTCCACTAACTTCAACACTCCTTGTCCCCAAGACACCTCTAAATATATATGTCATCAGTGGAGCTGGTTTACTAGACTCATCTGGAATGATGAGACTTAAAGGGCAAAAACAGCAACAGAACCCAAGAAGGGCTTTTGGAATGTGTTCATACAGCAACTCTTAGAATAAGTTAAAATATATATTGCTAACATTTTTAACTCTAACTGGGGACTTAGCAGCCTCCCCAACAAATTTTATGACTTTGTTTCTTACTCCCAAAGACTTAAAAAGTTACATGAAACAACTTTTTATAATGATAGACTAAGAGGTAAAACTTCAGTCACAAAAAAAAAAAATCACTCTACATTCTATCTATCTATCTATCTATCTATCTATCTATCTATCTATCTATCTGTCATTGGTATTATACTGGTTCAAAGAAATTTTTTGAAATCCAAGCAGACCAAAACTGATGAAGCCTGTAAGACATCTGGAGTAATGTTTTAGAAAAGCCAGTGAGGCACCAGTAACAAGCTTACCTGTGGCAAGAAGCACCAGCTCTTGGTCAGGACTCCAACTCATAACAGAGATACCACTGGCTACACTCCCAACACACTCCAGCTGAGACAGAGAAAATTGAAAAGAGAGACTCAAAACACTAGCGTCTCAGTAAAAACTGACTGCAACTTCAATCAAAACGATTAAAAAAACAAAACGAAAGGACATCAGTATATGGAAGAGATATCTGCACTCTCATGTTTGCTGCAGCTCTGTTCACAATAGCTAAGACTTGGAAGCAACCTAAGTGTCCATCAGTGGATGACTGGATAAAGAAATTGTGGTACTATACACAATGGAGTACTATCGAGCCATAAAAAAAGAATAAGATCCTGTCATCTGCAACAACATGGATGGAACTGGAGATGATTACGTTAAGTGAAATAAACCAGACACAAAAAGACAAACATCGCATGTTCTCACTTATTTGTGCGATCTAAAAATCAAAACAATTGAACTCATGGACACAGAGAGTACAAGGATGGTTACCAGAGGCTGGGAAGGGTAGTGAGGGGCTGAGGGAAGGTGGGATGGTTAATAGGTACAAAAAAAAATAGAAAGAATAAATAAGACCTGCTATTTGATAGCACAACAAGGTAACTATAGTCAATAGTAATTGCACATTTAAAAATAACTAAAAAGACTGTAATTGGATTGTTTGTAACACAAAGGATAAATGCTTGATGGGATGGATATCCCATTCTCCATGATGTGGTTATTTTGCACTGCATGCCTGTATCAGAACATCTCATGTAGCCCATAAATATATGTACCTACTATGTACCCATAAAAATTAAAAATTTATATTTAAAAATTAAAACAAGAACTTACTCAACAAACATTTCTTCAATAATGGATATCAAGAGAATAGACCTGTTACTAGGCACAGGGATTAGAAATAAATATCTCTTTCTTCCCAGAGCTGTCTCACGAAGGAGATAAAAAATGACCCTACAGAGGATGACATGAATGACCAAGATCTCTGGAAAGCAAAATGCATCTCAGCACAGGGAATGACAAGTGGCCCAAAGTCCAGAAAAAGTTTCTCTGATGTGTTTCAAAGAGTGGTAATAAGGACAGGAAAGAGAGACCAGGAAGAAAACACAGTGTACAGGCACAAAGCCAGAAAAAAGAGCAGTTAAAAATCAGCTGCAACTAAAAAGGTTTACGTACACACAAGAACAATGGGGGGATGAGGCTAAAAAGGAATGTGGGGAACAGACAGTGAAAGGGGCTTATAAGGCACAATAGTGGGCTCTACCTTCCAGACAATTGAGAAGCCACTAAAGGGCAGAATCAGCACCATTAAATGAAGATAAATAGACTGGAAGAGCTCAGTAACCAGGAAACAATGCTACAAAATGTTTTGAAAGTAAAAGCATCTATCTTTTAAATACGAAAAAAAAAAACAAGCTGTGTATGACAGGTTTGATATTTCCCACCATGAACTGCGAGTAAAGGTTTATGATTGTACTAAATGGAATGGTTAAGAGCAAAGGTGCCAGATTTAGACTGCTAGGGTCAAACCCCATTTGATTACTGTGTGACCCTGGTCTAATTACTTAAGCACTCTGTGCCTCAACTGCCTCTTCTGAAGAATAGGAAACAACAACCTACTGCACAAGGTCATGGTGAAGATTAAATAAATTTGCATGAAAAGCACTTTAAAAAGTGCCAGGCACATGATAGTTAATAAATGTAAGCTGCTATCATTATCCTACTATTAGTAATACTCTAACTTCTGTGACATAATCAATGTTGAGATCACAACTAATTAAGTAATCAAAGAAGATTTAAAGAATCAGGCAAGTGTGATTTGAAATCCTTGCTGTTAAGAAGGTGAGGATAGAAATCAGAAACTCAACTATACACTAAAGTAGAGAAAGAAGCAATTGCTTGACGTCTAGCTCTCCTGGCAGTCAACAAATGTGCAGGTAATGATAATGTATTACTTTAGTGCCTAGAGTTCAGGGACTCTAAATTTAGCCAATCAACATTCATTACAGAAAATCTAAGTCAGATAAACATTCAAAGACTTCCTAAATTGAGAAACAAAGGTTGCAAATCAAGATGAGGGTCTGATAAGAGGTGATCTACACCACCTAAGAATAGCCAGTTTTAACTTTTAAAAAAATGTATTCTCGTTTGGAATGTTCTGATCATTCTGATTAATAGATGCAACAGACAAAACTGAGTTTTAGAAGAATCTTAACATATAGATAAAGCCATGTTAACAATATTTTTATAAAGAAATACATAATGCAAAAATTAATTAGCAAAAGTGTAACTATTAATGGCTACTGATTTGAAAACTTCCACAAATAGCAAGTAACCTATTTGAGGATGCTTGAGACTCCCCCCTTACTGGAGTCTTCCACTTACCTGTTGTGTGCTGAGACTGCAGAGTATGACATCTCCAGAGGCTGTGGCCACACACACAGACTCGTGATCCAGCAAGTCCTGAACACCAACAATGCGGCCACTTCCATCCTCTGGCAGAAAGCCTTCTGCCACCAAAGAAACTTCATTTTTCACCTTTCACCAAAACACAAGCAAATTAACCCAGTCTACTTTCAAGAATAATTGATAACATTTCCAGAAATACTTTTTAATGCTTCTTTTATTACATAAAAGCTTTCAAAAATGCTTTTTCTAGATGAAAATCCAAACTTTCATTTGAGAAATATCACTACTCTGTCATCTTTAACAAGAAAAATAGTTAATGTGACCTTTTTGCCAAACAAACACAAAAACAAAAACAATAAGCCTGGTCTCTTTAAAAATGTCCAATAAAACATGATGCTAATAACTATGTTTTTCTAAGATTTCTGTAGTATGGGGAAAAGGCACGACAGGATGTAACTGCCTAAAATGTATTAGTAGAAGAATATAATCAAGGGACCATATCAAAACCAACCCACAGAGGTTTTTAAAGTACATATAGTTAGGAGCCAACACTAAAGATTCTGATGTAGTTGACATGAGATATGGGCTCAAACTTTTAGAACGCTCCATGGGCAACTTTCGTGTTCATTCCCAATTAAAAACCACTCTTGGCCAGGCGCTGAGGCAGGTGGATCATGAGGTCAGGAGATCAAGACCATCCTGGCTAACACGGTGAAACCCCG
This sequence comes from Hylobates moloch, assembly GCF_009828535.3. NCBI lineage: Eukaryota > Metazoa > Chordata > Mammalia > Primates > Hylobatidae > Hylobates > Hylobates moloch. The sequence goes on from NW_026652285.1 coordinate 81,061,153, forward strand.
TGTCTACTAAAAATACAAAAAATCAGCCGGGCGCGGTGGCGGGTGCCTGCAGTCCCAGCTTCTCGGGAGGCTGAGGCAGGAGACCGGCATGAACCCGGGGAGGCAGAGCTTGCAGTAAGCCGAGATTGCGCCACTGCACTCCAGCCTAGGTGACAAAGCGAGCCTCCGTCTAAAAAAAAAAAAAAAAAAAAAAACACTCCTATAAACAGAATTTGCATGACAAAAAGGGTAGAAAGTATGGCACACACTCAAAAAGTAAGGTCAGAGTTCTACTGACTTAGGTTAAAATAGCAGCAGAGTTAAAGAAGGGTTACTATTTAAGCTATGTCTAACATGGCATATATATGAAGCAAAAGATGTTTATTAGGGAGGATATAAATTCAATAAGATGTAAAGAAAGACTGTGTGGGGAAAGAAATTTGGAAGAAGACAAATCAAGGGTCATACCCATGTGCTGGCATTCTCCATCAGTAACTTACTTCTCTTGAGACAGGGTCTAGTTCTATCAGGCCATGTTCTGAACCAATGAGCACTGTCCCCTGTTCAGTTCGGACAGAGAAGCACTGAGGTTTCCCTGGACCTTGAATATCCCTGAACTCCAGGGTCCGAAATAATTTCAGATTTCGCATGATGAAGTGATTCCAATAAGACAAGTACAATTATCTCTTGATGAACCATTAATCCCTAAGAGAAAAAGAAATAGCTTAATACTGATAAATCACCATATTTAATTAAATGAAATGATTCAGGGGGTGAAGAAGTGGTAGTCAGAATCAGAATAACCAAGAAAAGAAAAAACTTACCTCTCTGAGTACACACCCATGCACGGATTATAGCAGCAACCTGACCCACTCTATACAGTTATGATCTACAAATTAGGAATTCTGAAACCTATTTTATGTTCTCACTTTTTAGGAGAGGCAAGATTCTCAACTTTAGAATGTTTTCTTCAAAAAGGATGTAATATCAGTTATTCCTCTGGGAAAGTTGAAACAACAAATGAATGGGGAAACATTTTATTTTTACATATTAGGACATCTTTATAAAATCATGAGGAAAAACAAAAGGGCATCCCACTGATTAGCACTATTTGAAAATCCATTTTTATATACTGGCAGTTGAAGAGAATCTGAAATGACTTTAATATTCACCAGGTCTATTCATTTATAAACTGGCTTTATACATTCATAAAAAAATTGAAATCAAAGATAGAAAAACATTTACTGTTCTAAAGGGGAAGAGAAAATACTGGGACATGACAACAATTTATTTCAAAATGATGACCAACATTTCAAGGACCTTGATGACCTGACATAACTACTTCCAGTAACTTTGTTCTTCTGGCCCGGCTTTTCTCAGGACAATATAAAACGTGAGACAAGAGTGCTAAACAGGACATCTACTTTGGTCTGCCAAAATCAGACTTGCTTAAATGCATAACATTACCTAAGTAGGGAAAAAAAATGTTACTGTGCTAGTTATTTATATTCAGATCCCTTTAAGGCTTATGATTGTAAGTCCCTAACTTATGTTAGGGGTAGCAATTACAAGGACCATACTGGCCTTATTGTCACTAACCCAAGGAGAATTCTCTCATCTTGGCACCCCACATATGTATGACATAGAAAGAATAAAGATGAATCAATCTTAATAGTACACAGAAGATAACGTCAAGTGTAATAGGAATTACATAATATATAATGTGGGATAAAAGGAAGGTAAGTTTATATATGATGGAAGTGAAGACAGTCAAGGCAGACAATGATTTTAGTAAGTTTTGGTGACAATTATATTCAAGAACTGCTAGAAATTACTTGAAACCTCTAACATATCATGCAGGTTTTTTTGTTTTTTTTGAAACGGAGTTTCGCTCTTATTGCCCAGGCTGGAGTGCAATGGCGCGATCTCGGCTCACTGCAACCTCTGCCTCCCGGGTTCAAGCGATTCTCCTGCCTCAGCCTCCCGAGTAGCTGGGATTACAGGCACCCGGCACCGTGCCCAGTTAATTTTTGTATTCTTAGTAGAGACAGGATTTCACCATGTTGGCCAGGCTGTTCTTGAACTCCTGACCTCAAGTGATCCACCCGCCTCTGCCTCCCAAAGTGCTGGGATTACAGGCGTGAGCCACCGTGCCTGGCCGCGTTTTTCATCTTTAAACATCATAAAAACGCCTCAAAACTAGTTTCTCTGAAATTTCACACCCATCAGCCTTATTCCCTTATCTTCTTAGAGGAAGACTTCCCTCCACTTCTTTCCAGGCTAGGAAAGGAATATCCTCCATATTGCCACAGGAACTAGGCCTATTGGTTTTCTTTGACATCTGCAACCTCCAGCCTTCCTGCCTCCACTGATTCAAACTCTTCGCAATCCTTAAATGTGCTAAAGATCCCTTCACACCAAAGGTCAATCGTGGATTCTCTCTTAATTTCCTGATAACTCCTTCATTTTCTTCCCTTGCCCCTTCGACTATCCACCTCTTGGCTAGACATCACATGCAAGATTACATGTACCAGGTAGATCACGAATACGCTGATTAGGCCTAAATGCCTAGCCCTGACTGAATTAGCCCAAACTTACCACTAAACCCACATTTTCAATCTCCTGATAGAATCACAAGCATGTCTCACATGCACATCAAATGCGACCTGGAAAGCAAAGAACTTGCTATTCTTCCCCCAAATGACAGTTCCCACTATTTGGGGACAGGCCATTTCTACTCTATATCCCCAAGCTGAAAAACTGTCTTTGCTGCCTTTTTGCTTACTCTTCATACGGATCTATTCATTGGTTAGTGCCGTGGCTGTCAATATACGGTTGAATTCTTTACGATCCGGTTTGTGGCCTACATCCAACACCGACTGAGCACTTGCTAAGTGCTGGGATCTGAAGATTACTCAGACAGCCACTGTCTCCACGGAGATCATCGTTAACGGGAAAGAAAGCCACGTAAAACACCACGTTAGATGGAGAAGCACGGAGGACACTACCTCCACGAAAAAGTCTCAGACGCGAGAAAGGACCCGCACCACAGCACCCGAGCCTCTATTAGCCGCCGCCTTCCATCGTGAATTAATGCTCTCGCTTTCAGCGTTATTATCAACCCCCTGCAAGCAATCAAGAGGCTGGGTTAAGTCCGGCTGGAGGCGCAGCAGGCATCCCTGGGTTGTCGCGCCTCCCAGCGCCCCCGCTGGAGTAGGTGGCAAGCCTGTAAAAAGAATTTAAGGCTCTAGGAAAGAGGTGGTGCAGCCCGCACTCCAGTCCCCGGCCCGCAGCAGGCAGAGGAGCCTCCGGGTCTCCTTCACCCGGACACCGCCGGCGGAGGGGTCCACTCCCGTGCCCCTACCCTGGATGGATCGCTTACCTGAGGACCCCCAAACGGGTGCGTCCGGCCTCGCCTCCCCAGCCACGCGCAGCCGGCTACCCAGAGTCCGCTCCCAGAGCCCGCCACGAATTGCGCACGCGTCTCTGTCCGCGGCTCCCGCTCTCTCATCGACCGCACTAGGCCTCCAGGGATGGAGGCGCCCTCCGGGGGTAAACGCTGAAGCGCTGCAAAGAGGCCAGCGGCGCAATGGGCGCGTCAGCTAGGCAGGCCCAGCGCGGGGAGTGCGGCGCGGGAGTGACGTCACCAGGCGGAGGGGGCGTGGCCGGGCCCGCTTCTGGTCACGGCAGCCGGCCTTCTTTGTAGCCCTGGCACCGTAGAGGTAAAGGAGCTACATTGGCCGCGTCCCCTGTCCCTCTGCCCTCTTGCCCATCTGCCCACACTTTTGTATTTGATCTCTGTTTTGATGTCGAACCCCAAAGCACAGTAATGGGGGGGGTGCAACCTGCGGAGCTGGAAGCAGCGCGCGTGCGCACGACACGCGCTGCGCGCCGGAAGAGCACGCCCAGTCCGGGCTGCGAGAAGGAAGCGCTGGGGTCCCGGAGGGCGGGGGTGACGGCGCCAGAGGTCGCCATGGCTACCGAGCCCGAAGCCGCGGAGCCAGTGGTGCCTTCGCTCGTGGATCGATACTTCACTCGCTGGTACAAACCGGGTAAGTGCGGAGTGATGTTGATCCTTCCTTGGCCGCATTGGCCTAATGCTGTGGAGACTACGTTGACAGATCATAAACCACGCGCGCTCTCCCTGGCTCTCCCTCCCCACGTCAGAAGGAACTGGACTTCTGTGTTCCGTCTAGCCCCAGGGAATGGCATTTGCAAAGACCTGGTGGCCTGAAATACTTCAGGGCGCATTCTGGGGCCGGCGATTGCAGTGCGAGCTCTAGAGTACTCTAAACGGAGGCCCCAAAGGTAGGCGGAGGGCTAGGTTGCAACAGTCCTTAAGTGCCTGGAGGGATTGAGGGGCTCACACTCACAGGGAGTAGCGATACATAAAATTATTTAAATGATCAGATGGAAACTAAGGTAGAGGCAGCAGGGATGGCGAGAAGAGGGTGGGTTAGATTAGAGACATTTAGAAAGAAGAATCTACACATTTACCTTAAGAGACGCCATTTGCCACTTAGAAGTAGGTATTCTTTTTGTACCGTTTTGTGTAAGCAGTACCAGTGGCGAGAGCATCGTTGGGGACTCTCCTTTCTTCCTTTCATTCAGTGATAATGGTTATACTCAGTTTAAAAAATATATATTGTAGCATATTTTCTGTTGGCCAAACATAGGGTGACCAGCCTGTCCTAGTTCACCCATGACTGAGGGGTTTCCCAGAATGTCGGACTTGCACCAACATCAGGACAGTCCTGGAAACCACCAACAAAAAATATATATCATAAAGAATGGGATGCTAATTGCATTTTCCTAGCAAAAATACTGTGTGTACTCATTTTGAAGTGAGTGTAAAGTAAGATGGAGCAAGGAGTTAATTACTTTAATGTTGAATAAATTATTCTGTCTGGGCCAGATCTCTTTAAATACTTTCTAGGAAACCTTTAGGTATGTCTTTTTGAGTAATGAAGGGATACCAGTGATCAGCATGCAGCATGTATGTGTCCAATCTTCATTATCAACTATATGACCCAAAGAAAGTACCACATAGTGGTAGTAAATGTTGATTTCAGCCACCAACAGACTCATGTATTCTTCTAGATGTCAAAGGAAAATTTTGTGAGGACCACTGTATACTACAGCACTCTAACCGGTAAGCAAATTGGGAATTTTAAATTATCAAAAACTTTTTTTTTCTGGTATTGTAGCCTGGTATGGTCTTGTGGTCTTGGATTGAACAAATGTTCACTAAACAAACATGCATTATCTTCTACTGTGTTGAAATGGTATTATTATAGGAGTTTGTTTGGCAAAAATTAGTATTCCAGTGCCTGGCCACTCTGAACATATAAATTTGATTACTCAGACATCCAAATGGAGGACCACATCATCAGCTACTACCTGAAGTGGCCAGTCTGTGCCCAACTACTGAACTGTTAAGAGCCCACAGAAAGGGCTACGGTAGAGACATATATGGTATCTCGTATACACAGGCATGCCTTATTTCTTTGTCTTCTACCCCAGTGCTACCTACCTAAAGACCTCTGGTACTCTTCCCTTTCCTGGGAAAGTAATTCAATCTTGTTTTCTCTTTTATTATTGTATTCTCTATTCTACAGTTATGCCCCAATAGTAGCCAAAGAAAAAAGGGGGAAGATGATAGTTTGACTAAACAAATACCCGTTCATACATTCTTGTTCCAATAGGAGTTATGGGAGGAAAAATTATTCCAAGCAATCACACAGGATCAATTTTTTCTCCTTGTAGAATATGTGTCATCACATTGGCAGAATCTCATCCAGTTCTTCAAAATGGAAAAACAATTAAAAGCATTTCCTATCAGATCAGTACCAACTGTAGCAGACTTCAGAACAAGGTCTCTGGGAAATTTAAGCGGGTATGTTCCTGTAATTCTGTGATTATCTACTTACATCCTCTGTATTCATGGTAATGACAGATCCAATGAACTAGAATCCAGTAGCATATGCTTAGCATACTTCTCTAGCAGTTTGAGGTGCTGATTTTAAGTATACTTTCACCTAAAGAAATTCTCAGATCCCCCAAAATTAGGTATCTCAGGAGGTGTAGTATCTGTTATATTAGGTTCTGTGCTACTATCCCTATAATGCCCAGGTGGAGGAGGGGGACGGCAGGCCTTTGAAAGGAGAACTCTAATAGCAATATAACAAGATATTTTGTCCCTTCTAGTCGTATTAAACTAGTATGTCGAGTTCTGTAAAATTTAGGCGACTAACTCTTCTTTACCATATATTTTCACATGTAAATTAAACAGAAAAAAAATTCCCAAGGGAGTAAGGAAAAAAAAAAAAAAAAAAACATGGGCCAGTCACAGTGGCTCACTCCTGTAATCCCAGCACTTTGGGAAACCAAGGTGGGTGGATCATGAGGTCAGGAGTTTGAGACTAGCCTGGCCAACATGGTGAAACTCTATCTCTATAAAAATACAAATATTAGCCAGGCATGGTAGTGGGCACCTGTAATCCCAGCTGCTCGGGAGGCTGAGGCAGGAGAATGGCTTGAACCTGGGAGGTGGAGGTTGCAGTGAACTAAGATCGCGCCACTGCACTCCAGCCTGAGCAGCAGAGCAAGACTGCATCTCAAAAAAAAAAAAAACAAAAACATGAATACGAGAAAATATATGGTATTTGTTCCTTACTGTTTTTCCATTCCTAAAGCATTGTCAATGTAATACACATCTACCCACCCCCTGTACCTGCACACAACACTCGGTTATACAGAATGGTATCTCTACCCTCCGTAACTCTAGGCAAAATGGACAGATTATTAAGAGTATCATACCAAGGAGAATTTAGTGACATATTAAAATGTCTTAACAAACCCACTGGTTGGGAAAGTTTCTGTTGATGATTTAAGTCCTTCATTTACTGAGTACATACTAAGATTTTCTGCTAATTGCTCTCACTATTCTAGGAGACCCTTATTCAAACCCCCCTTTGTAGGCCTGAAGTCCCCTAATAATGTGCCTTAAAATTATTGATTTTTCCTCACTCCAGAAACTAGTGGACTTAGAAAAGCATGCACCTGTCTTAAACGATAGTCTACAAGTTACAATAACACTTAAGACTTCTGAAGTTTCAATGATAAATCTCTGTCCAAAATAGTAACACTTAAGGCAGGTACAGTTGCTGATGCCTATAATCCCAGCACTTTGGGAAGCCGAAGCGGGAAGATCACTTGAGGCCAGGAATTTGTGACAAACCTGGGCAACATGACAAGACCTCATTTCTACCAAAAAAAAAAAAAAATTTTTTTAAATTAGCTGGGCATGGTGGCATGTGCCTATAGTCCCAGTTACCCAGGAGGCTGAGGTAAAAGGATTGCTTGAGCGCAGGAGTCAAGGCTGCAATGAGCCATGATGGCACCACTGCACTCCAGCCTGGATGACAGAACAAGACCCTGTCTCAAAAAAAAAAAGTAACACTCTTGTTACAAGTGAAGAACAGAGAGGGACCTGCATACTGAACCCCCTACAGGTAAGTTTTCATTGGATCTCAGAAGCCAATCATTCTCCCAAAGGAGGTGACAAAAAGGCATCAAAACACTTCTGCTCTTTTGGCACAGACCTAGCTCTTTTGTGTCTGTTCTTTTGACACAAGCCTTCCCCTTCCTTTCAAAAGCAGAGTCACAATCACTCTAGTATTTTAAAATGAAGAACCCACGTGCGGAGGAGTGAAGCCAACATAGTAATATCTGAATGCCATTTAAAAATGTTTTGAGTGGTAAATAAAGGGGTCATAAAGAATAGCATCTTAACCTGAAATGCCTATGTCCACTACAGGAAAAATTCATGGGAGAAAAGAGGGCAACACTTGAAACATGCCTGCATTGGCTCTCATGAGCCTCCCTGTAGATACTTGTGAGAGCCTCCTCAGGTATATCCATCTAGTGGAGTACATGAAACAATAACCATGCCATGACCTTCAAACACATACACATCAAAATGTAGTATTGACTCATGGATCAATTATTTTTGCTACTTAAAACTTTTGTTTTCCACATTTTCCTCAAAGTGCGTGTTTTTGTTTTTGTTTTTCTTAACTAGAAAAAATATCCCTTACTAACACACTGGGGATTTACAAAGGGGGGGGCGGGGAAGAACAATATCCCTTCAAAAAGTCTTAGTGATTGACCCTGGTAAGTAAGTTCCTTTATCTATTAAGTTCTAATATTAAAATGAGGTAGAAATCTTAATGAAACTAACTTTGTACAATATTGCCGTCATACTGTGTCATGTTGAATTTTATATTATTTCTTGTTGATGGATTTTCCCACACTTTTGAAATCTTTCTACCTGGTTATATGTAGCTTTCTCATTTACAGTTGATAAAATGTATTATTAGTCTGTAAATTCCCATTTATCATGTGTCTTAGCTTTTTTCCCTAGACCTAGGATGGCAACTGGCACACAGTAGGTACTTATATTCATATAGGTTCTGAAATTAATGAATGATTTTTATATACTGAAGTAATTGATTTAAAACACCAGTTCCAGGAATACATCCTGTTATACACCTAAGGGCTACTTCTCAAAGGAAAGTGGAAATGTCCATCAACTGATTACTTCTTCCATCTCATTACACAGGGAGCACAGTTTCTAACAGAGCTTGCACCTCTCTGTAAGATTTACTGCTCAGATGGTGAAGAATATACTGTGTCTAGGTGAGTAACATTTTAGCCACCATTTAGGAGACCAAAGGGAGGTAATATTTTTTCTTAGAAACAATTTTTTTTAACTAAGTAAACATGCTGAAATCTTAAATTTTTTTAATAGTTGTGTTAGAGGACGTTTGATGGAAGTGAATGAAAACATTCTCCATAAGCCATCTATTCTTCAAGAAAAGGTAAAAGAGAGAGAAAAAATATGATCTCATTCACATACCTGATATTGGATTTTTTTTCATCATTTGACAGTACTAAATGTTCTTTCCTTTCCAGCCATCTACTGAAGGCTACATTGCAGTTGTGTTACCCAAATTTGAAGAAAGTAAAAGCATAACAGAAGGGTTACTGACACAAAAGCAATATAAAGAAGTCATGGTGAAACGCCTTAATGCCACAACAGCTACGTCATGAGGATTGACATGGAACAAAAAGCAAAGCGGGATTCTTGTTACCTGGCCTAAACCATCAGGGTACTACAGGAGAAGAACCAGTATATGTAAAGCATACCTAACAGCCAGCCATGTGCAGGGGAGGCCTAGTGCTTCACTTAGTTTTCCTTCTCTGTTTTCATAATGAGCCTTGGTTCCCATTTGTCTACAGCCTGCCAGATCTGGCCTGCCCATGTACTCACGCTGTTCTCTTGCATCTCTCTAACAACTGGCATGCAAAGGATGTTTTTCTGATTAAAAACAAACAAAGCTCTTTGAATAAAATTTAGAAAATACAGAAAAGTTTTAAGTAGCCAAGTAAAAATAATTTACCCATCATCCCATAATCCAGAAGTAAATACATTTGGCCCTTGAGCAACATGGGTTTGAACTGCATGGGTCCACTTATGCACGGACTCTTTTCAACTATAAACGAATCAAAAATATATCATTAACCAAACACGAAACCCACTTATAGAGCAGGTTCATATACTCAGATTCCAAAGGGCCAACTGCAGGACTTGAGTTATCATGTATGGATTTGGGTATATGTGGAAGGTCCTGGAACCAATCCCCTATGTAAACCAAGGGATAACTACTACATTTTAACCTACTTCTGTGTGAACATATGGTATGATTATAGCTTTTGCCTCATTTTCCTAACAGTTTGAAGTTTAAAAAAACCTAACCTGCCTTTCTTACCCAGTCTCCTACAATGTGCCTACCAAAAAGCCTAGTCCTAGCTCATCTGCCTCAACTCCTCTCCCTTTTAGATTGTAGGGAAGAGGCCGGAGTGTAGAGTATATTATATCTTCTGTCCCCCTTATGCCAACAAGATGGCCTTCCCCTCTGAAACAAAGTAAAACTGCAACAGTGTGACTTCTTAAATGAGGGATATGTGAAAAGGCTATGAAAAATACAAAGGCTTTCCTAGGAAATGTGTTATAATGCAGTGGGAAGCTAATTCTTGAAATATGCACATTATAGTTACTCAGTCTCACATAATCTAGTTACCAGCAAAGAAGTTACTGAGAATATGTCATTCAAAGGCATAGAGGCCTTTGAATGGAGCAAATGCTTTCACATCACTTAAAGTAAAAAAAAAAACCTCCAACTGTGAATTTATAGTTTAAGAGTGATTTACACTGAATTTCAAATAAAAGGACTATAAAACATGTTATTTTTCTGTAAGGGCTATAACATATATTTCAATATCCCTGTTTTTAAATAAAATATCCTTTTATACAGAAGACATCATTCGATGTATAAATTCCATTAGTTATCTATCCTCTTACGCTGTTGAAGTCATAAGTTACCCCTTCCCAACCCCCACTTGCTCTTTCATTAGAGAATATTATTTTTTCAGGTATGCAAAAATATTATCTAATGAAAGTACAAGTGGGGGTTGGAATTAAGTTTTAATTATTTACAAAATAATACTTATTTTGTAAATAGAACTTAACATTTTGATTCATAGGAAAAACTTGTAATCTGAGTGCCAGCATGACTATCCCCCTAAATATACCCCCAGACATGATACGTGTAGTAAGTGGATAAACACCTCCATGATGGTGCTATTAGCTGAAAATATAAACAAACCAGCAGATCCTCACTTTTAAGTAGCACAATGACTCTTAAAGGCGTCATAAAACTAAGACAGTAAACAGTAAAAGAATTGTTTATAACATTTTACATATAACATTACCTTACATCATTCTCCCATTATTTCTGTTGTAATTTAAAAGAATACTTTGGTTTCAGAGAATTAAAATCATGCTTAATGATTTTGACTGTTTAAGGAAAGATTTTAAAAAGGTTATTAACAGAGCTGAGTGCATCACATTTTCTCCCGAAGGACTACAGTGAAAATTTATCTCAATAAAATATTGACTAGCTGTGGTCAATTGGCATTACTGTGGTTCTTCTGGATCTTTTGTGAATACTGATTGTGGTGGCTGACCCAGATAAAGATCCATCAGATAAGCTTATATTATCTACTGCCATTTGGTAACTGACATGCCCTGTTAGATTTCAAAATGAATGTCAAAGCACTAAGATACAAATACTATGACTGGAGTCTAACACAAAGTTGGCCATACTATATTATAAGGAAAAAACCTATAAACCAGATCCTTCAATCATGACCCCACCCACAAAAACAAGAAAAGCTTTAAACTCCTTAAAAGACTAAAGATGTTTTTTGTATTATAGTGAACATTTCTAAGCCATATATATATATATATATATACACACATATATATATATACACATATATATATATATATAAAATGTATGATATTCAGAATTTAAATAGCTTCTTGGCTTCCTTATTCTGTCTTTATCTTCCATTCCATCAATCAATACTGAGAAAGTTCAAAATATCTTTTAAGTCTATAAGATAGGCTTAGAATCTCAGCTAATATTCAGGGCAGACTGGCCAGCTATGCTAGAACTAGAACCAAAAACCCATCTCATACTCTCCAGGAGTTGTTTCAGGATTCTGTGGAGTTCCATTACCTTGCTTTTGGGAGTAGGTGAGGGACATACACAGCACAGCAGACCCACCCTTGCTGTACAAAATGCTTATTAGGGAACAAACTTGCTGCTGGCATGGATGATCTGGGACAGGGTCATCAAGGGGATTTTTGTCACACTTGGTAAACAGAGGGATTGAAGAAGAGTCCACAGGTTTAAGGAAAACCCTGCATTCACCCAGACTACAGGTTGACATCAGTGATCTAGATGATAAAAGAAAGAAAACAGTTAAGGTAAAATATGCCAAAGGCGAGCACATATTCAAAATAGCTTCTTGTGGATTAAATTGTCCTTGAGACAGTTAGGATATTTGGTTTGACTTTTAAAGAACACTAGTGCAATGTTCCATTTTAAAAATCACACTACAATTAGAATCTAGCAATTACCAAGACATTTATTAGTTGTCAAAAAGCTTTACAATCAGTTTCATGATCAGAAAATAGAGCAAAATTTCAATATTGTTTTCTTTATAAAATTGATGAATTTCCAAAAAGATAAAGGATCATTTGATATTTTAAAATGTCAGCTTCATCACATGATGTTCCAGAGATCTGACCCCAGAAGCTTCTCAAGTTTTACCATCCATAGTGTCCTTATTTGTAACTGAGACCCATCTGTTATTTTCCATCTGAAGCTGGAAAGAGTTAAGACAATTATTATCTGGTTTCACTCTGAAAAAAAAATTACAAAATTAAGTAGTAACTATTTTCTTTTGCATTTTCCTTTAAACCAATTTTTAAAGTATGAGTGTAAAATAGAAAAGCTACCTCACCTTCTTCAGCAGTTTATAACAAAGTGAAAGAAGTTGGACTAAGAGAGCCATCATGGATCTTGTCTTTGTAATACACTTGTCAACCTACAATGACAAAAAGCATGCAAATGATATTCTAAAAGTAGTACTTAAAAGACCTTACCATTTATTTAGTTTTAACATGATAAAATTTCTCCATATGGAAATCTAAGGGATCTTGAAAGAGATATGGATTTAGGCACATGAGCTGACTTAAAGCCCCAGGACACAGGTGCAGGGGTCGCTGCCTAGATCTCATGTCTATCTCATGGAACCCCAGCAGAAAGAGTGGGTGGAAAATTAATCATTCTACTGCAGGCTGTTTAGGGGCTTCTCAAAACACTCCAAATAGTGGAATTCAATCCCATCCTTTGCAATTCCTTGCACTCTGCTTTGTGGGCACAAACCCATATTCTCTCAGACAAATTATGGGAGACTAGACTCGGAGGCACCTGTGTCCTATTACAGAGGTAATGACTTCAGAATTGAAGGGTAGCTGTTCAGTGCTATGGAATTAATGATGTCCAAAAAACTACATTATTTGGTGAATCTGCTACTCTCTGGGGTCAATTATGAGGGTAGATAATAAATGATTCTTGTAGACAAGGCATGAAAAAAGGAAATAAATTGCCCTTCTGTGGGTACTAACAGTTTATTCGAAGAAAAGGGGGCTTTAACCAGATAAAGATAGATGTGTGAAACTTTTTCAAATGTCTCTTTTACCTTTAGAAATACTTTATTCTGCAAAGAAGTCTTAGTCACTGTCTGGAGCTGGTGGCATAGAGGAATTAGCTTGTTTATTTCCAGGAGAAGCATAAGCTTGTCATCGTCTTTCAGCTGAAATGTAATTTAACAAGTTATAACAGCCCGCAACAAAACTCCATCTGTAATAACTTAAATACCTTTATACATTGATATTATACCCTCAAAGTAGGTTATACATAATACCACCACCAGCACCAGGCAGGTAGACATGTGTTACCTGTTTTGAAAAAGCTTGTACACTGGAAGTAAGCTTTAAACCCTCTGCAGCAAAAACCTGGTAGAAAGAGAAAACACTATTTTAGACTGATGTCTATGGATAGTTGTTAAGAAATATACTTACTAATAATTTTTACATAGAATTTTAAAAATAAAGCCTAGACATAAAAAGTCTGTCATGGAACTCCTAAACTTTTTCCAGTACTAGGAATGCACAAGGGTTTAACTGTTTTCAGACGAGTTTTCACAAACGAGATGCAGAATCCATCTCTGGAGAGGCTTCTCTACACTAGACCTCCAATTATTCTGGAGGGTCACACAGACCTGTGATCTTCAGCCACACAAATTATGTCTAGATTACTCAAGGGACCTAGAGCTCATCTCAAATATGCTCAATTATAAAAGGATGATGAATTTTCAAGCATGAGGTCAAAGGGTTAGGACCTTCCCACTTCCATCTAGGCAAGACAAAATTTGTCACCCATACGTATTCCATAACCAGATATTTGAGAGAACCAATCCAGGTGGTTGGTTTTTGTTGCTATTTTTTTTTTCAGATTAATTTTCACTATTCACCATGTATCATGAATTCTATAATTTAGTGAGATGAACAGGATGATGAAGAAGTACAGTGAAAAATAAGGTTGTACAGGTAAGATAGAAGTATTTAGGATATTATGTTAAAATGGTTTGCAGACTATTTAGAATGAGATGCCAGGGGAGGAAGGCTTGGTTTTAGGTGGCAGCAGTAATAATGGAGAGAACAGGGAAAATCTGAGAGTGGTTTGTGAGTGAAAATAATAGGTCTTCGTAATAAATTAAAGAATACTAAGAAGGAGGAGGCAATAATTCCAGGGTTAATTTATGCCCTCTATTCAAAAGGCTTAACACCTTGCTATCACTGGATAAAGTGATCTCAAGGTCAAATCGTACTTTGCAACCTTCCCTTTAAAAGGGAAACCAGTAAGTGGTACATCTAGATTCCAACCAAAGGAAATGATTCACTTCCCCAAGTGTTGCTTATCACTTCATGTTACCACTTTCTATTCTGCAAATTTTCTCTTTCCTTCTAGCCTGCAAACCCCTTGGGGACAAAATCCATGTCTGTCTCATAGAGTATGATGGTTTTAAAACTACCTGAAAGCGGCCGGGCGCGGTGGCTCACGCTTGTAATCCCAGCACTTTGGGAGGCCGAGGCAGGCGGATCACGAGGTCAGGATATCGAGACCACGGTGAAACCCCGTCTCTACTAAAAATACAAAAAATTAGCCGGGCGTGGTGGCGGGCGCCTGTAGTCCCAGCTACTCGGAGAGGCTGAGGCAGGAGAATGGCGTGAACCCGGGAGGCGGAGCTTGCAGTGAGCGGAGATCGCGCCACCGCACTCCAGCCTGGGTGAAAGAGCGAGACTCCGTCTCAAAAAAAAAAAAAAAAAAACTACCTGAAAGCTGATAACTCCCAGGTCTCTGTCTCCACTCCTGAACTATCCTGACATCAGTCTTGTACAGTCACCTGTCAGTATCTATGGGAAATTGGTTCCCAGACCTCCCCAAGGATACCAAAATCTGTAGATCCTTAAGTCCCTTAAATAAAACAGTGTAGTATTTGCATATAACCTACACACATCATCCCATATACTTTAAATCATCTCATCTCTAAATTATAATATCTAAGTTAATGTAAATGCTAAGTAAATCGCAGTTATACTGTATTGTTTTCCCTCCCTTGGAACTCTAACCTTTTAAAATGTATTTTTTTTTTACTGTTGTTATATTTTATTGGTTTTCTTCCTTTTTTTTTTTTTTTTGAGACAGGGTCTCACTCTGTTGTCCAGAGTGAAGTGAAGTGGTGTGATCACAGCTCACTACAGCCTCGACCTCCCAGGCTCAAGCGATCCTCCTGCCTCAGCCGCCTGAGTAGCTAGGATTACAGGTGTGTGCCACCATGCCCCGCTAGCTTTTTTGTTTTTTTTTTGTTTGTTTTGTAGAGACAAGGTCTCACTATGTTGCCCAGGCTGGTCTCAAACTCCTGGACTCAAGTGGTCCTCCCAGCTTGGTCTCCCAAAGTGCTAGGGTTACAGGAGTGAGCCATTGTGCCCAGCCTGTTTTTACTGTTTTGAATATTTTCAATCCATAGTTGGTTGAATCTGCAGATGCAAAACCTGCAGATAGGGAGGGCCAAGTGTATATCCTATCTGACATTTGTACTTAACATGTGCAAAACAAAATGCTCGATTTCCACCCTCTAAATCTAGTGTTATCCCTCAGTGTTCCCTGTCTCAGAAAATGGCACTACCACTCACTCTGTTGGCCAAGCCAAAAACCTTACTTAAAACATAATAGGATCAGCTGGGCATGGTGGCTCAGGCCTGTAATCCCAGCACTTTGGGAGGCTGAGGCGGGCGAATCACAAGGTCAAGAGATGGAGACCATCCTGGCCAGCATGGTGAAACCCGGTCTCTACTAAAAATACAAAAATTAGCTGGGTGTGGTAGCACACACCTGTAGTCCCAGCTACTCGGGAGGCTGAGGCAGAAGAATCACTTGAACCCAGGAGGCGGAGGTTGTAGTGAGCCGAGATTGTGCCACCGCACTCCAGCCTGACAACAGAGCAAGACTCCGTCTCAAAAAAAAAAAAAAAAAAAGGTCTAAGTTCTTCCCATGGCCTACAGAGACATCATATTTTACCACTTTCCTTCTGGCTCACTTCACTCCCATCTATAATTGCCTCCTTCTTCTGATACACCCAGCCCTACCCCTGCACCTCAGGGCTTTGCACTTGTTTTGGCTGTCTAAAATCCTCTACCCATATTTATCCATCCAACTCTCACTTCATTACTGTCTCTACTCAAACATTAGCTCCTTATAGAGGTCTTTTCTGCCCACCCTTCTATCACCTCTGTATTCTAGTCGTACGTGATTTTATCTCCAAGTACTTACATATGTGCACTGAATGCTTAAATTCTTATTGTCTATATTCTGCCATTAGAACATAAGCTCTATGGGGGCAGGAGCTTTGCTTTGTTCACTTTTCTCCACAGAGCTCTGTTCTCCCAGATCTGACATATAGCACAAGTTCAATAAATATTTGTTGAATGAAGTATGCAATTTTATGTTCATCACAGTTTGGAGACAATTCATTGGACACTGATTTAATGACTAAGCTCACATAGGAAGAAGGTAAGTAGTGGATCTTTTGTAGTAAAACACCCCTACAGGGCGGTATGACAGAATGGACTTGGGCCAAACTGAAAAAAAAAATAAATAAATTCAGAATTTCAACTATCTTAAGGGAAACAGCTCATTTATAGTCTGCTTTATAGAAAAATCCAGAAGACATATTTTCTATAATACTTCTGATTATGTTGACAATCATCCTCTTAAGGTGAAATCCCTTTCCTACAGAATGCCAAATAAAACTGTATAAGAGTGATAAAGTGATAGAAATTTCCTTTTTTTTTTTTTTTGAGTTGGAGTCTCGCTCTGTCACCCAGGCTGGAGTGCAGTGGCATGATCTCAGCTCACTGCAAGCTCTGCCTCCCGGGTTCATGCCATTCTCCTGCCTCAGCCTCCCAAGTAGCTGGGACTACAGGCGCCCGCCACCATGCCCAGCTAATTTTTTGTATTTTTAGTGGAGATGGGGTTCCACCGTGTTAGCCAGTATGGTCTCGATCTCCTGACCTCGTGCTCCACCCACCTTGGCCTCCCAAAGTGCTGGGATTACAGGCGTGAGTCACCGCGCCCGGCCTAAAGTGATAGAAATTTCAAATCTCAGATGTACATGGGAATGCCAAATGCCATATATCACTTTATATATGAGTGATAAAGTGACAGAAATTTCAAATTTACACACAAGAATGCTCTTGGTTCTAGAGAGGCAAACAGGCTAACATGGGGATCAGGGAAAACATAAAAGGAATTTTGCAACCCACTTGCCAATCTAAAGCCTCTAACTAGAGGGAGTAGAATTACAGATGGGCCTATGTGGAGTCCTGTTAAGACACATGGCACAAGAGTGGGTGTTAGCATATCTGTCTCTCCTTTAATGCCCTAAATCATCATGAATACTGAAGGAAAGAAGGAAACTAACATGTACTTAATACCCTCTTAATAGTCTTAAGCATTTTAACAGATGCTTTCTTATGTGTTATCTCATTTAATCAATATATTTTATCCAATTCAATAATGAAGAGGCCAAAAGTCTTTCTAGAACTCTGGATTTGCATCTGCTTACAGGATATTTTCACCTACTTAGGTAAACCTAAAGCTTATTATTGCATCTATTGACTATCAATAAAGCCCATTCTACTTTATGCTCATAATATTTAAGTTTCTTTCCAATGAGGTCAGTATAGTTTTGCAAAATGTCATTGCAAGCCATCTACCTTTCTACTTTTCTACTGCTCTCTGTAATACACGGGTATGTACAGATGTAAGCATATACACATGATATAATAAATCACCTGGAAAACATTTATTACCCACTTTTAGCCTGATATTAAAGTACTAGCATAAAACGGAAACAAGGCATACCTCTAGTTGATGAACTAAATCCTGGGAAGTTTTCAGTGGCCCCTCTCCTCTAAAATAAAATTAATTGTTAAGAAGGTAACAAAAAGTTATTACCTGAAAATCAATTTTATAATATGAAAATTTTAGAGCATTTGTGTATTAACAAATCCTAAATTTTGAAGAATATGAATAGACTGATAATATTGTAACTTTATGCTTAAAGCAACTTTAATATTTAACAATTATTTATTAAGATACTTTTCCCCAAGTAAACTTTATGTATGTTAATTTCATAATATAAAAAATTTTAAACAAACAAGTAATATTTAAGTTCCATTTCTCTTTTTAACCTTTTTCATTTTACTTCCTAAATTAAATATGTGAGATCTGATAATGTCTTGACCAAAAGCCTTTGTTACGTAATGGAAAGAGGATCAAACCAAAACTAGGGCCGTTTCACTTCTAATTCTTATTTCAATTCTGGTAGTAACTCAGTTATCTAACCTTGATGAGGCATATCACTGAACATTCAATTTTGAGTGAATAAAGTAGTCATAATAATACTTGTGCTACCACTCTCATCAGAAGATTGAGGAACAGCAGATTAAAAACTACCAAGAAGAATTAAGAACTCTAAAAAATGAAAAGTAAATTACAATAAGAATAACCAAATGCATTAAGAAGAGCAATGGACTAGGGATAAGTCAGAAAATCTGGAATCTAGTAGCAACCAGTTCTGCCACTTAGGAGATGTGAACATATCATTCCTGTTCTCCAGTAAACCGTCGTGAAGGTCAAATGAAATGATGAAGCAAAAACCACATTAAAAACTATAAGGTACTAGTAAGTTTGAAATATTGAAAAACTATAAAGCACTAGAAAATCTTAAATATCTAAATTATTAAGAAATATGAATGATTACATGTAAATCATTAAGAAATCATATAAATTATTAAGACAACCTTAAACAGTAGCCTGAGGAAGGGCTATAAATCTGCCCAGGAAAACTGCCACACGGTATTTATCTATTACAGAAAAATCCATTTTCTATTCTGGAATGTCATTGCTACTATCCAATAACTATATTCTAGGAAGAAGTCCTATTCCACAGAGCTTCCCCTCATAGTGCAACCCCTCATGTTTCCCAGTGTCCATGGGATACTCTACTATTCTGACACTGAAACAAAAAATACTGAGCATGCCATCCTGAAATATTCTGAAATAAAACTAATTAAAGGAGATGCTATAATCTTTTTTAAAAAAGTTGGCCAGGCGCGGTGGCTCATGTCTGCAATCCCAGCACTTTGGGAGGCCAAGGTGGGCAGATCACTTGAGGTCAGGAGTTCGAGACCATCCTGGCTAACATGGCGAAACCCCGTCTCTACTAAAAATACAAAAATTAGGCCAGGTGTGGTGGCTAACGCCTGTAATCCCAGCACTTTGGGAGGCTGAGGCAGGCAGATCACCTAAGGTCAGGAATTTGAGACCAGCCTGGCCAAAATGGTGAAATCCCATCTCTACTAAAACTATAAAAATTAGCCGGGCGTGGTGGCGGGCACCTGTAATCCCAGCTACTCGGGAGGCTGAGGCATGAGAATTGCTTGAACTCAGGAGGCGGAGGTTGCAGTGAGTCGAGATCATGCAACTGCACTCCAGCCTGGGTGACAGAGCGAGGCTACATCTCAAAAAAAAAAAAAAAACCAGGAAAGTCTATTGATGAACCCTTCATTTGGGAATATTTTACATATCAAACTATATTCATTAATAATATATTCCCCCAAGTCTTATTAGTCAAAAACATTTTTTAAAAGCATGATTTTCATCACCATGGAAATAACTAGCTTGATTCCAGCCAAAAGCTGAGATTTTTGTTATTTCAGTTAGTCTGTGCAAATTTATTGTGAGTAAACACAGAAGTTCCATTTTGCATTCTTTTAGAGGCCTGGGCCATCAGATTTTAAAAAGGTATGAACTTAAAAAGGTCAAAATTCATGTTGGGAAGACTCAGTCACAGGAGAAGCTTGCTAACAACAGTTAAGAACGATGGAAGGAAACCACCAAAGGAATGGTCTCCAATGATGGAAAATATGATAAGGTACTGACAAATGATAGCTAAACAGGAGCAAAATTTCTAACTCCTATCATTTCTGCCATCTTTTTCCAGAGAATTATCTATCTAGAAAAGGTAGAAGACATCATCAAGAGGAAAATGATGCCTCTAAGCTTGGGACTGCAACTTCCCCACTCTTAATCCTCCTTCTATAGGAAGGAATCTTCACGAGCACAGCATCCCTCACTTCTCTCTGCTGCCTCACCTATCCCATCCCATAAAAGGAGGTGGATGCTCATCTTTTCAGTCTTTCTGGTGACTTTGCAAAAATAAATTGAATACATTAACCCTTTCTTTTCTCTTTTTTCTCTTGGAAGTGAAGCTGCCTTTGAGATATAACTGGTCTTCCATGTGTTTTATAGAGATACATTGTGTCCCTATGAGGTAAGACTTTGTAATTCTAGGGATCATTTTTCAAAACTTAATTGCCTATGGACATAAAGTACATTCTCCAATATCAGCTTTATCAATATAAATGTTACCAGCTCCCATCTACCTATTCTTTTGCTTATTTTTCATTTTGCTCAAAAGCTTGGGTGGGAAAAGGGGGTGCTATTTATTTATTTATTTATTTTTGAGATGGAGTCTCACCCTGTCACCCAGGCTGGAGTGCAAGTGGCGCAATCTCGGCTCACTCCAAGCTCCACCTCCCGGTTTCATGCCATTCTCCTGCCTCAGCCTCCCGAGTAGCTGGGACTACAGGAGCCCGCCACCACACCCAGCTAATTTTTGTTTTTTGTTTTTTGTTTTTTTTTAAAGTAGAGACGGGGTTTCACTGTGTTAACCAGGATGGTCTCAATCTCCTGACCTCGTGATCCGCCCACCTCGGCCTCCCAAAGTGCTGGGATTACAGGCGTGAGCCACCATGCCCGGCAGTGGGTGCTATTTACTGAGTCCCAAATCTCACACAGTTGTAGAGATCCTTCACTACTTTAATTAAGCTTCAGTCTCTAGAATCCTGAAGCAACCTGCAGGTGTGTCCCACTGTGGATAACCTTTTCAAAATCAGAATGAGTAGGAGAGGAGCCAGAAAACTGGAGATATCAAGTATTTCCCAGGTTTCTAAAAATGAAAAAGATAGATTTCAGAAACTGAGTGAAAAGCTTGAAGTTATTCCTTGAGAAAATTCTAGAATGGATTATTCAGCAGATAACTGATTTTAACTAAGCAGAATTACTATACCCTATGTATAGATTACTAAAATGGAAGACTGAAATATGACTAACATTGACATCAACAAGGCATTTAATCAAGAGTCTTGTAATATGAACAAGACAGAGAATATAGGTCAGATAATATTAAAGTTAGGGGAATTCTCTACATAATGAATGGTGACTCACAGAGATTTGGCATGCTATTGACATAGTCCTCATAGCTCTATTCTTTGATCTGTGTCTAATCAATCTTCATCTGTATCTAGTCAATCACTGTATAAAGGCATAAAAGACATGTTTTCTTAACGTATGTTTTCTTAACATACTGATGCTGGCTGGGAGAGGCATTAATATGCAGGATAACAAAAAAGCAGGATGTAAAATTATTTCAATGATGGAAAGAGTGGGCAGAAACCTAGCAGAAGATCCCTTCTAAATCTAAATCCTAATTAAATACATGTGTCTTGTTGTTGCATTCACTTACGTAAATTGTCATAGTAACTACTTTTAGTCTTTTTACCATATATTTGATACTGACTTTAACCTATCAATGACTTAACATGGAACTTTTTTCTTTACACCAGATATCATTATACTGATTTAAAAAATAAAAATACAACTACTTTTACCTAGTAAATAAATACAGAGAATAGGCCACACTGGACATGTTCCGTCCATATTGAACAATCTCATTCTCCTGATCTTCCCACTTCTCAATTTCGCAGTCAGCATCAGAGGTGAGCAAACCCAGCTTAAGTCCAAGCTTTGCTATCTTAGCTTGCTCCTACGAAACAGACGTTTTAATCACAACGACTTTATCACTATACATGTAAAAGGAAGATTAGATGTAGGACTAGGTCTTACCTCAGAGTCAGGCTTGTCTGGCTTTAATGATTTCAGGTTTGCATTATTCTTCTGTGACAATAAAAAGATTAAGATTATCTTAAAAAGCAGTATATTAAACTGTAAGGAAATACAATAGTAATACAAAGCATAACAAAGTACTTGTAACAAAAGTTTAAAATATTCAGTATGTAATGACTGAATATTTTACCAATTGGAAATACTCTACTAGTAGGTGAGTTCAGCTTTGAATAGGTTGTTAGTTTGAAATCTGGAGTCAGAGAAAGCAAGTCAATGTCTTCCCTGCTCTGTGGCCTCTGTGCTTACAGTTGCTCTCCTCTTTTCACAAGGGCTTCCAGGGACTCAAGACAACTTCTGCAGTATTCATGGAGTCCAATTATTATGTCCCCCAAAACTCCCTGGCTTCTCTGTTCAACAAGATTCTTATAATTCTTGAATTATTCTTATGAAATGATATATTAAAATCAGCCACTATATGTAGTTTTCTATACATTCCTCATGTTATGACTCCAGAATTCAATTCCTTTAACTAATGTGCTCTTAGAAGGCTAAATTTCAACCCTCTAGCTTCATTGATATCCCAACTGCTAATCTCATATCCCAAGTTGTAAAGAGATTATACTTAGGATTCTGAATTTAATATGTGAACCAATGTTCAATGGTTCCCTATTTTTGAAAGAGCAAGTTTGTTTTCAAGTAAACTATCTGGAACTCAGAGTGTATTTTCCCTAGAAGAGGAGAAAATATTCCATACTAGTTAGACCGGGCTAGTCCACTGATGCCTGTATACTTGAAGAATAGAGTACCAGGACAAATCACACCACCACCAATAGCAACATTTCTTTGAAAAATATATTCCGAAGTTCTCTGGAGATGATAGCCCACAGAGGGATTCCTCCAACTCTGAGATCTGGTGAAAGCTCCCATGATAGAGGCAGGAGTTCCAGAACAGCTAGGGTTTGTAAAGAAAAGGGGGCCAGCAGATGCAGGGAGCTAACTTTTTAAAATGGAAACATATATTTAAGTCATACACACTCACAAACACACATTGGGTATGGAGTCACATACATGCACACAAAGTATAAATTACAATAAAACAAAACACTCATGTGTACACTTAGCTTAGGAAGGAAAATCATCACTAATACTTCAAGGAAAAAGATCTTCTCATACAAATATTTTTATTTCCCTTATTACCATGACTTGTTACTTCTGACCAACTATTCTGTCACCAGTTTCACCACAGAACAAAACAGCCCCGTAGAGTTTAGATCTGCTCATGGAACATAGCCCTTTTGAGATTTTCTAATGATGTTTACTGTTAAAGAAATAGGTGAAGTTGAAGGACAGAAAATAAAAATAAAGGAACTCTTGTTATACACACATGCACACACACAGAGAGAAAGAGACAGAGAGAGAGAAAGAGAGAGAGAGAGAGAGAGAATAAACAAATATGACCAATGATCTCTCTGGCTCCTCCTTGAATGGTCACATCATCTTTATCTCCATCCTTGGTCTGGTTGACTATAAGGCAATTGACAAAACCTTTAAGAAAGTAAGGAACACCCTCAAGGTTTTTAGGTTTTGTTTTATTTAGAATTTTATACCTTATTCTTTTAAATTTAGTTGCATTTTTATTATTTTTATTTTTAGTTTTACTAATGATGATGATTATTAAAGTGTTTAATGACGACTGAAAGGGGATTGCCTGAAAAGGTAAATAAACCATCTTAATAATGTAACCAAGCTTGCTTGCCATCTAGTGGACACTATTTTGGAATGCAGTCAGATTCATTCGTTTCAGTTATATAAAGCTAAAGACGTCAGTCCCCTAAATATAAATAGCACCAGACTCCAACTTTGCTTCCTAAAAGAGAGAACTATAATTTTCTAGGACTATAATTAACTATGCTATCCCTCAACTAAGAAAATGGTTCATGATTCTGAAATGATTTGTTACTAAAGATAAAAAATACTATTCAGTTGAATAAAATCTTTGTTCCATTCAACCTGTTAAAAGCTTTGTGATGCCTTTTCTAATTCTCAAAAAATTATTTTGTAGTAGCCCTAAATTATAGCACTTACAAAAACAATGAGTCTATCCTTACTTGCTTAAACCCCGTAGGATATTAGCTATAAAACCATCTGTTAGGGTTAAGTTAGCTTAAAATAACAAAAATAGACAAATTGCTATCTGTACTTTCAAACTGTTCTGACAATAGCTTAAGGCACAGAAACTGTTTTAAGTCACAGAATTAATTTGCAGTATCATGATTGCTTTTGTACCAGCTACATTCAGTTCCTAATGTTGTATTTCAGTATTAAATGCCAGTCCCTTTTCAAAAAATACACTAATTAAGTTTGGACCATTTTTTGATTTGGGGATTTGATTTATCATTTGTTCTTCTCCTACACCATCGACCATTCCCACTATCATTTCTAAAACTCCAGACTTAAGACTTTTATATCTCTCTTCATTGCAAGTTCTCTCTTCTGATACTCACCATCTGTTCTTCACCACACTGTTACTATTGATAATCATCAGTAATTTTTTTTTTTTTTGAGACACAGTCTTACTGTCAGCTAGGCTGGAGTGCAGTGGCATGATCTCGGCTCACTGCAACCTCCATCTTCCAGGCTCAAGCAATTCTCCTGCCTCAGCCTCCTGAGTAGCTGGGATTACAGGCATGTGCCACCATGCCTGGCTAATTTTTTTTTTTTTTTTTTCTGTATTTTTAGTAGAGACAGGGTTTCACCATGTTGGCCAGGCTGGTCTCGAACTCCTGACCTCAGGTAATCCACCCGCCTCGGCCTCCCAAAATGCTGGGATTACAGGCATGAGAAACCATGCCCGGCCCACAATTTCCAATATTTTTGACCCCCAAAAGGGATCTTACGACCACTACTTGGTTAATATACCACTCTGTATCTCTTTCCCATATGTATGACATGTGACATGTTTTCATCTAGGTAGAAACCATATGAAAGTCCTTAGTTAGATGAAAGTGATTCCAACATGACTTCTCAAATTAGATCCAAGATTGGAAGAACAAAACAACTTCTGACCTCAGATATGGCTTATTTATTTATTTTTATGATGCTATTACTGGGATATGGCTTTTTATTAATCAAAAATTATGTTACCTATTCTCTCAAACCCCCAAACCTAAAACAAATATTCAGAGTATAAGCCACATCTAGATTGCTACCCAGAATAACAACTCTGAAGTCAACGTTAATATCCTTTTTCTGTCATGTCAATTATTTGTTATAGAGGGGAGCAGCAACAGGCAACAAGAGCATAATTTGAATTCTGAATAAAAACATTCCAAAATGTACATAATTCTTCTACTTACCATTGGCTTTGGAAGTGAAAGGTAGCCATACTTCTCTCCTACAAATAACACATATAACTTAAAAATTTTTTTTCTATTAATATATTTTTCTATTATTCACACTTAACTTTTAAAGTATTAATTAAACAAACAGGAATGTTAGTACATTAGTTTTGATAACTTAGTCTATTCATTACATAAAATTCAGAAATAAAATTGTAATTTGGCTGGTGAACATGAAGACTTTCAACAGCTGCATGTCTAAGGTACCTATGCTGGCCAATCTCCACCTCTCCCAACATAAAGGGAGAAAGGCAAATGTCCCACTGACATTTACTGCCACTTGCAATCAGCTTCATTCAGAGTGCTCCTTTTACAGCAGTTTGCCTCTAATGAAACCTGATTCCTCTTTTATCAGTACCAGTATCAGCGCTTCTTCCATTTCTGCAAGTACCAGACCAAATAATTTACAACTAACCTCATAATGTATTCTCTCAGTCAGGGAAGAAGAAAACCCTCTGTACAAGACAGGAAGATGAAATAAAGCAAATAACAGGAGGTTTTTTGGCTGTGAACTGACACATGGCATGAAGCACGATAACAAGGAAAAGAAGGAGACAGGCAATGCCCACATCATTCCTGCCCCATCTATCATCTTTACAACTTCCAGGTCATGTATACAGTCAGGTTACAATGAATGATAGACTTTTTGTAAAAGCTGGTTTGTGACATTTGGGGTAAAAATTCAAGACCTAAGCAGTAATTGCTTCTTGAAGAAACATTTCTTCTTCAAGGAAAACAAGTATATTCAGCTATAATAGATTAGTTTGAACCATATGAAATTGCTGGTATTCAACCATTTTGAAATTTCATATGGTCCAAACTAATAAAAGTACACATAAGAGCACTAAATCACACCTTTTCTCATAGAATGACTATTACATGAAATGGGCAAACCTGTTTGTCTCAGAATGGCTTATACAAACATTTAAAATTTCATCTAGAACTGTACTATTAAATATGGAACCTACTAGCCACGTGTGAGTACTTAGCACTTGAAATGTGGCTAGTCTATACTGAGAAGTGCTGTAAGTGTATAATACATAGCAGATTTTGAAGATGTAGTACAAAGGGAGAAAAAAGATGTAAAATATATTAATTTAAAATATTGATTATATACTAAAATACTGATTATATATTTAAATGGTATTTTGGATATTAGGGTTAAAAATTATTAAAACAAAATTTTTTTTTTTTTTTGAGACAAGGTCTTGCTCTGTCTCCAGGCTGGAGTGTAGTGGTGGAGATTACAGGCTTACTGCAGCCTCAACCTCCTGGGCTCAAGTGGTCCTCCCACCTTCTGCCTCCTGAGTAGCTGGGACCACAGGCATGTTACACCAGCTAATTTATTTGTATTTTTTTTAAGAGATGAGGTCTCACTATGTTGCCTAGGATGGTCTCAAACTCCTTGGGCTCAAGTGATCTTCCCGCCTTGGCCTGCCAAAGTGCTGAAACTACAGGCATGAGCCACTGTGCCTAGCCTAGCAAATTTCAAATTACATATGTGTCTCACATTCTATTTCTCTTGGACAGTGCTGATCTAGAAGAAGAACTGTTACTAAGAATCAGTTAATGGTACTTGGGAATACCTTTATGATTCAAATCATTTCCTTGTAATGTCAACATTTTAAGTGAATTTTATTAATTAATGGCTTTCTGATTTCAGAATGGTGAGGGGAAAAAACTTAAAAAGGAAGAGGCTATTTTCATGCCTTGTCTCTAAGCTCTGATGTGAAAAGTGCTCGATTTAGTTGCAATATTAACAGAAGATAGTCTTCAGGTCACTCAGAATTTCAAAATTCACCATCTGTCTTAATCCAAAGCCTGAATCCTGCCCATAATATCCTTTAAAAAGCGGTCTTAGCATATTATAAAGGGCACATTAAACAGAAGTAGGAACCCGGGCATGGTGGCTCACGCCTGTAATCTTAGCACTTTGGGAGGCTAAGGCAAGTGGATCACCCACGGTCAGGAATTCAAGACCAGCCTGGCCAAAAGGGTGAAACCCCATCTCTACTAAAAATACAAAAATTAGCCAGGCGTAGTGGTGCATGCCTGTAGTCTGTTCTTTTTTCTGTTTTTTTTCTTTTGTTTTGTTTCAGCCTGGGTGATAGAGCAAGACTATCTCAAAAAAAAAAAAAAAAAAAAAAAAAAAAAGTGGGAAAGTACTAAAAATAAATAGATAATAAAGAAAAAAGAATTTTGAATTTTGAAAGGGTACTATCATTACTTAAATGTAATCAGCTACAGGAGTCATCTTGTATTATCTAACTCAGTAATCATCTATAGTGCCCATGGCCCTAAAATGTTCATATTTACTCTCCACAAGTTGGGGCAAAACCAACTGTTTCGGTATCTCTTTTATCTCTAAGATACCACAGAGTTAAAGAAAGTAGAATGTATAAATAAATGCATTGAGAAATAAATCCAATGAAAAGAAAGCTTTTATGTAACCTGATTTGCTACTGTTTTCATCCACCTAGTAGTATTTATCACTTGATAGTTCTAATCCCTCTGGTCCTCTTACAGATACTTTGTTTTGCTTCCTATTCCCATCCTGCAGTTAGACTCAGGATGATTTATACGAATTTGAGGATAATTGCAAACTTGATCATTTTTTCAGATAGCCCCCCCCCACATACTATGCAGGTAAGATTCTTCTTCTTTCCGCCAGTTCCAACAGAAACCAAACAAGCTGACAATAACACAAGAAAAAGCAATCTAACACTAACAAGAGATCTAAATTATAGTTAATTATAGATGTTATTTCCCACTTTTTTTATAGATGTTATTTCCCACTTTTTTTTTTTTTTTTTTTTGAGACACAGTCTCACTCTGTCGCCCAGGCTGAAGTGCAGTGGTGCAATCTCGGCTCACTGCAACCTCCACTTCCTGGATTCAAGCGATTCTTGCATCTCAGCCTCCTAAGTAGCTGAGTAGCTGGGACTACAGGTGCACACGACCACGCTTGGCTAATTATAGATGTTATTTCCATGTTAGTCTAATTATTGCCATTGATTCTAAGCAGAAAAAAAAAAAAAAGAATAAACTGGCTCAGCCAGGCACAGTGGCTCATGTTCATAATCCCAGCACTTCGGGTGGCCAAGGCAGGAGGGCTACTTGAGGCCAGGACTTCAAGACCAGCCTGAGTAGGCTGGGCATGGTAGCTCATGCCTGCAATCCCAGCACTTTGGGAGGCCAAGGCAGGCGGATTATGAGGTCAGAAGATGGAGACCATCCTGGCTAACATGGTGAAACTCTGTCTGTACTAAAAATACACACACAAAAAAAAATTAGCCGGGCGTGGTGGCGGGGACCTGTAGTCCCAGCTACTTGGGAGGCTGAGGCAGGAGAATGGCGTGAACCTGGGAGGCAGAGCTTGCAGTGAGCTGAGATCACGCCACCACACTCCAGCCTGGGTGACAGAGTGAGATTCCATATCAAAAAAAAAAAAAAAAAAAAGACCAGCCTGGGTAACACAGCCAGACTCCCATCTCTGGGGGAAAAAAAAAATAATCTGGGCATGGTGGTCAGCACCTGTAGTTCTAGATATGTGGGAGGATCCCTTGAACCCAGGAGTTGGAGGCTGCAGTGAGCTATGATCACACCACTGCACACCAGCCTGGGTGACAAAGTGAGACCCTGTCTCCAAAATATAATAATAATAATAAAATAAACTGGCTAAATTATGTTTAGCTGTTATATCGAAGAAGTAGCATAAACAAACTCTATCATATTATAAACATTAAAAATAGTTGGAAAAACAGGACTATTTGGAGAAAATATACTTAGTACAGATCTGATATATAGAATTGTCTTCAAAGCACTGTCCTCAATGAGGTATTGTATGTTTAATACTCCCTAAATCCTGTTTAGTCAACACTACAGTTGTGCCATCTTCTGAGTTTATACCTTCAGATAAATTAAGTTCACAATTAAGTTCAAAGGCCCTCTCATCTTAAGGGAGCACTAAAATTATTCCTTATGAAAACCTAATTGAGAAATGTTCTCAGTTACAATATATAGAGCCTTTCTGTATATCTACAAAATAAAGCTAATTCCCTAAGAATGGAAAAGCCTTATTATTTCACTGAAAATGTGCTAAATTATCCCTGATTAACATTTCTTATAATTAGCTATCTTTAGTTCTGGAGGCACTCTATATGGTATGATCAATCAAAAAATTAATGTCCCCAGACCCACTTAAAATGAATCTCTGATCACTAAAGGATAGGCAGCTTATCAGCTAAACTCAGGAGCAGGAATGAGGTATTCTAATCTAAACCCAGCTATCATCCTCCAACTCCTCCCTCTCCCTCACCTCTATATTCAATTGACCAATAAACCCTACCAATATTAGTTTTTAAATTCTTCTTAATTTGTCCCCTTATCTTCATCTTGACTATCATCACCCTAGTATAGACCATCATCTCTTCTCTGGATAGATCACTCCCTTGTTGCAGACTCCTACCATCCCCAAATAAACTCATCTTTACCCAAG
Source organism: Hylobates moloch (assembly GCF_009828535.3). Lineage (NCBI taxonomy): Eukaryota > Metazoa > Chordata > Mammalia > Primates > Hylobatidae > Hylobates > Hylobates moloch. Next base: position 81,091,101 of record NW_026652285.1, read on the forward strand.
AACATGTTTATCGTCCTGTACCCCCATTTTTAGTGGCATCCAATCTGCCAAACGATAATGTAAATGCAGGGCTATGAAATAGGGCTGACAGGAAAATGAGAAAAGTAGTTACAGAACTGAAAACCAAATTAAGATTCTTGGCAGGATCCGTGATCATAACTGCCCTACATAGTTTAGTTAGGGCTGCATCTCTATAAACTGAAGCGTAGTCATATTTACTGTGAAATGATTCAAACAGAACAAAGGGAATTCAGCTTCCTTAAAGGAAGGATAAAGACGGCAAGCTCTGAGATAAGGCTTTTTTCTGACACTTATTGTCCAAAATAATCTCAAATTCTAAACAGACACATATTCACCACTAAGGAAGAGTGGAGTCTTTTAGGTCTGGTCCCTTCTAATACAAGGACCACAGCCTCCCTGCAGGTTTGGGGGAGAAGGCAGAATGGGATGAAAGCAGAAGACAGGAAGACAAGTATTGATTTTTACCTTCTTGAAATAATCCCAGGAGGTCTTAGTGTGAAATTTAAGTGTCTGGGGTTAAGGTGGACAATGACCTAGCTCTCAGACTAACTTTTAGCATGTGAACACTAAAGCCTCCCTCTTATTGCTTAGCATGATGTTTACCACTTAGCTGGATGGTTGAATGATACTTACAAGTATGCCTGGTAGTTTGCCAATCACAGGAGGCAAGTTATGCAGAGCAGAACTAAGGTGGCTAGAATACAGCAAAGGCTTTTCAACAATAGTCATAACAGGAGTTATAACAGCAGCAAAGAGAAATCAGGACCTGAAGAATACACCTTTGTATGGAAAGTAGTGGGCAGGTGCAAGGTAATGAGCAGGTTTGTCACACCAACCATGCATAACAGGAAGAACAACACTGTGGCACTGGATCCAGTTCAGTCAGTAATGGTTAACCCAGAGTTGGACTTCTTTGAGGAAAAAGCTATGCTCATGAGGTTCATGATAAAAATCAGGACAAATAAAGGCAATACACACAATCAACCAACTCCATCACAATGAACCCTACATAAACCCTTTCTGAACAGAGAGGCACTTTCCCAGTGAAACAATAGGTGTCTCATTGACTGAAGGCTGAGGAGTTTCCCACATAAGAAGGAATTTTTGTTCAGTCCTTAGGAAGTTTGGGTAATGCTGATTTTTTGAACATAAGTTAACTGAACCTAAAGAAGAGACTATTTACATAATATCCAGCTTGAAAGTAAAAGAAACCACAGTGCTCACATACTCTGAAAACAGGTATAGGATGTGCAAGCACTATGACACATTATTTCATTTACGTCCATTGAAATAAAGAAACAAACTCAAAAGGGCAGGTAATGTGCCCCATCCTCGGCCAATAAGTGGACCAACCAAAATAAGAATCCAGTCATTACTTGTTCCTTGCTCTGTACTTCCTGGGATCTCTCAGTCATTTCTGAAATAGCTTTGGGAGGGAAAAAAAAGCAGAACTCCAAGCTGCAGTCATGAGCATTTTTCACAGAATTGGTTCATTCTCATTAGAAAACTTTAGGATTGGAGGGGAGTTTAACTGCTTGAGTAATAGAGTATGGGTAGTTAATAAAATTTCATCTTTGGCATCATTCAAACCTCAGTAAGGGTCCCAGCTCCTGTAGTTTACTCGCTGTGGGATACTTCGAGCCTCAGTTTCATCATACGTAAAATGTGGAAATAATACCTGTCTCCAGGGTTACTGAGAGGATTAAATGAGAAAATGGACATCCAGCACTTATGAAAGTACCTAGAACCCAGTACATTCTCAAGAGATGACAGCTACTGTTATTTTTATGGTTATAATAGTCATAGGCCTCTGAAGGATCATGTTTACAATTTTACCCACACAGACCCTAGTAGCCTGTGGCTTTTACTTTTCCTTAAACTTCCCTAGCTATTTTTTTAAAGAGCCTAACTTTGTTTTGTTTTGTTTTGTTTTTTTGAGACGGAGTCTCGCTCTGTCGTCCAGGCTGGAGTGCAGTGGCGCCATCTCGGCTCACTACAAGCTCTGCCTCCCAGGTTCACACCATTCTCCTGCCTCAGCCTCCCGAGTAGCTGGGACTACAAGCGCCCACCACCACGCCCGGCTAATTTTTTGTATTTTTTAGTAGAGACGGGGTTTCACCGTGTTGGCCAGGATGGTCTCGATCTCCTGACCTTGTGATCTGCCCGCCTCGGCCTCCCAAAGTGCTGGGATTACAGGCGTGAGCCACCGCGCCCGGCCAACTAAAGAGCCTAACTTTGGTCGAAGAAAGGCAAATCTCAGAGACAGAAAAGGAGAACACTGAATTAATGTTGCATTAGATGTCCGGTGAGAGGAATCTTTCAGAGGGTGTTAATTCACCATTGGAGAAGGGATGAGTTTCATTTGTACAAAGAAGCAAGGAGTTTACCTTTGCTTCTGCAGATCTAGAGATTTTCTATGGTGGGGCCAGACAGGCTAGTCCTCCCTAGCGTAGGAGAAAGGACATAGGGAGAGATGGATGTCAGAAAGTGGGAGAGATGGATGTCAGATAGTAGGAGAGATTGAGATTAAGGAAGAGAAATTGGACCTAATGTTTTCTCATGAACTATTTAGTTTTACCACAAGGTAACAGTGGTCATGATGCTGATGCTGATAGAGGTAACATTTGTTGAGAATTTACTGTGAATTAACATATTTTATTTAATCCTCACACTTACCATATTAGGTAGTTTTGTCATCATTATCCCCATTTTGCAGATGTAAAACTTGAAGCATGGAGAGATTAAGTTAGGAAATAGCAGAGGCAGGATTGGAACCTAGGCAGTCCACTTCAGAACCTGGATTTCAACTTGTACCCAATTCTATCCCTAACATGAGATTAGCACTCAGATCTCAGATGAAGGAAGAGACCCCTTGATGGAAAATGCAACCTGGGTTTGTTTTCTGTTTTAAGGAAAAAAATTACCTACATTTATAGAAAGAAAACCCCCTTGCCAAGCTTATCAACCTCTAATTGCTACCGTAATTGCTACTCAGAACATTGCCTGGGATTAAGGCAGAGAATAACTGTTAAATGACTGCTATCTTTCTTGAGAGTGGGGGGAAACCTGTTATAACTCCAGTTCTTATGGAAATAAAAGAGAGAAGATAGACCAAAATGCTGGTAGAACAGCCTGGTTTAGAAACTGCAAGCATCTCAAACACAAAGAGGAAGGGGGCTCAGGCCCTTGGTCAAGAAGACTAGAACCATATCCATTTCAGATGATGATGAACTCACTGGCCTAGGGACACAGAAGAAGTACAAGTAATGAAAACTCAGCCATAGCCCATGTTTACATGAATGAAAACAAAAACCTATTCAGCACTGAAAACAGTATAGGAGAAACCTGTGCTAAGCTTAATGGTGTTCTGGTAAAGAGGAGAATCAGCTGGCCAGGCTTGATGCCATATTCTTTTCAGAATGGCCACAGCTATTAGTAAAGCTTCTCACAGTGCACGTGGAACACGTTTACAACTACATGGAGTCAGTTGCATGCCAGAAAAATAGCCATCCTGTGGCACTCCTCCAGCCTCCCTACTTTCATGGGCTGATGACAAATGATAAAGCCAGAAGACAATAGTCCTCTGGCCTTTAAAGAGAGCCAGGCAGGATAAAGACACAGTGCAGGGTATATTCTATGCCCAGAAGTCGAAAGTACACTAACTTCAGGTAGCGTTCACAAAAGACTTTTAGATCTGACAGGTCACTGAGATCACTCAGCCTAAGACTTTCATTATTGAGCCAAGGACACTTGGGCCCAGAGCAGGGAACAGCTTGCCTAACACCAGTTTGAGAAAGAGCTGGGCCTTACAGATACTCTAGGATAACCCACATCAGGTATCTTACAACCACAGCAAGCCACTTCTCTTCATTTCCCAACAGTCCCTAAAGTGAAGTGACCACTCTTCCTTTTAAAGGTGGATCAATTATATCATTTACCTTTTAATATCTGAAATTTGGCTCATATAAAAATCGACGTAAATAAATACATTACAAAGCATCAAAATGATATGCCATTCAGACTATCACAGAAATTTTTAAATGTGGAAGCATGGTAAACATTTATCATACTTTACAAATGATGTTATAGCTATAATTCTATTATGCCCTGATTTTTAAGCAAATTAACATTTATCCTAAATGAGTATTTTTAAAATATGAAATGTTTAAATGGGCATACTCAATAAAAAAAAATCAATAATTTGACATAATTGTAAATGACATTTTATTTAAAAAAATAAGCAAGCTTTGACACTACAGAAGCCATTTGAAGAGAAAAAATATAAACATGTAAATATAAATAACAGGACACACAGTACAATGGAAAATAAAACTTCCACTCGGTATTAAAATAAATAATTAAAATGATGCCTTCCTATACACTGTATGGCACTATTCTACATGTTGTAAAAATACCAATGAACTTACCCACCACAGGCAATATTCCAAGATTATGTAGTCATCAAGCAAAGAGATTCCATCCAAGTGGAAGGAAAGCAATTCAAAAATCAAATAACTACATTCATTTCATTATGAAGTTAGTAGAATTAAAACAGAATTACTGTATTATAGAAGAGCTGTTGTATTGTAACTAAAAAACAATTCAGAAGAAATTTAAAAATGACTATTTCAATAGGAAAACTAGAATGTTAATATTAATTCAGAGATTTACTATGTTGTTTTTTTTGTTTGTTTTTTTTTTTGAGACAGAGTCTTGCTCTGTCGCCCAGGCTGGACTGCAGTGGCGCCATCTCAGCTCACTGCAACCTCCGCCTCCCAGGTTCAAGTGATTCTCATGCCTCAGCCATAGTAGCTGGGATTATAGGTACACATCAACACATCTGGCTAATTTTTGTATTTTTAGTAGAGACAGGGTTTCACCATGTTGGCCAGGCTGGGCTCGACCTCCTGACTTCAAAGTGATCCACCTGCCTTGGCCTCCCAAAGCGCTGGGATTACAGGTGTGAGCCACCACACCTGGCCTACTACACTGTTGTACAACAAATTTTACTGCTTGGATACTAAAATAAAGGAGGATAAAATAATATTTTTGTAACTTTTTGTGAACAATATTTTACTACAAAAATAACCCAGCTGTGTTACAACAAGAATTCATTTGCAGTTGAGGTTTGGCATTTAAAAACTAACAAGAGTTACATTAAAATAATAACATATTTCATTATGTGGACAGTTTCTCACCTCGTCTTCCTTCAAACACATCATTGATTTCTCTCAGCAGTGTTGACATGTCACTAATTTGGGATTCCCAAGCTTCACAAAACACATCTAGGTTTTCTTTAGCAATTTTACTAGATGGATGCAATGTCAGTGTTTCAGCAGCAGAAATTATCTAAAGAAACACAATATACATCTGTGTGAATTTCAAAATCTTAGCCCTCAGAATCACTTTGAAGACCAAAGGTAAGTAAGTGTGCTGTTCAATTCAACTCAATAAACAACTATGAAGTAATTTCTATACACAAGCTCCACGTTGGGCAATATGAAGATACACAGTAGGACAAAATTTGCTGTTTCTTATAATCTGACCTGCATTATTATACACAAACCTGCATTCAGGGAGCAATTCTCTTCATTCAAGTAAAACTCTGTTTGAACAAAGTTGTTCCCATAGAATAATTCAAAGAGTTATACTCAGACCACAAAAAGTGTACTGTATACAGAGTAGCAAAGGTAGCAGTAATAGTGGTGGTGGTAGTAGCAGTGGTAGTAGTAGGAATGGTAGTCATAATAATAAGTAACATATATACACACCCATGAGTACTTGGTAGATACATGCTTGAGATACTGTGTTTGGTGTTTGAGATACATTAATACATTAATATCCCCCAAAATATACAAATAAAATAGTACTTTTTCCAAATAAGCATTATTCCATTTTTCAGCTGGAAAAGTTGAAGCTCAGAGATACCCAGTAACTTGTGCCAGACCCTATTACGAGTATATACAGAGTTGATATCTAAACTCAGATCTACCTGACCCAAGTTCAGGCTCTTTCCATCACATCACACTGCCTCTCACAAAACACTTGTAAAGAGGGCAGAAATCATCCTGGTACATTTACGTACCACCACATGGGCTAAATAAATGTGTTGAATAAATAAATGAATTGTTGCAGAGACTGCTATGTTTTCATCAAAATCTGTTTGTCTTCCCTCTGGATACATAGGAAGATTACATTTCCCAGCTTCCCTGGTGGAGATGTATGGCCACGAGACTGAGTTCTGTCCCCACTTGAATGTGGGTCACCACTTCCATCCTAATTGATCCAAACCTCCCTCGTGTCCCTCAGTGCTCTCTCCCTTCCACATCTGATGGTTCAATGCACAGGATCCAGTAGGGACTTTGAGGTCCTAAGGGCTAGCGAGGCACAAAACGAAAGGGGACCGGATTGCCAAGAGGGAGAAAGACATACCATTAATCCGTACTTAATACAAGTGAGAAATAAACTGCTATTATATTAAGCCTGAGATTTTGGCATTTGGGGTTTTATTTAATGTTAGCTACTACATGAATGAATTAATAAATCAACTAACATTTTATATTTCATATAATAATCACTCTCTAACACAAAGGACTTGATGGATGCTAATTGTAATACAGGCAGAAAATGGATGGCTGGGTTGGGTCTTCACACACCTCCTGACCTGACATTCAATAGAAATTACACTTTAGTTTCTACCTCAAAATAGAAGCCATCGACCAGACCAAACCTACTGAAATTTCCTGATGGCCCATTAAATAAAACACACACGCACAAAGATCCAGGAGCTAGGAATTCAGAGTTCAGTCTTGATATGTTCACAGCAGATCCTTTCCCTTCTACCACTTTTACCTTCTATTCATGACAACAGGCATTGATTCTGTCTACCTTCTTTTTTCACAGACTGGGGATATTATATCAAACACTCATCCGGTAAGTAGTATTTTAGAGAATCCGCTATGTGAAAAAAATCATGCTAGGCGCTGGGGATAAGGTGATAAAAAAAGAAGATAAAAGTCCTCTATTATTAAGCTTATACTCTAGTGGGGATTTGGAACTATAAACAAGCACACAATTAAAATATTATAAATTATGATAACTGCTATGAGGGAAATTAATAGGATAATGTGATAGAAATGCCCATTCCTAACAAGCGATGTTGCTGTTCCGTGGAGTTGATTATATAGGATTATTCACACACACACATGTATACAACTAACATGACTATTCATTCACCCACTACATACTAGTAGGCACTGTGCCCACGTTCCAGGTGCTGGGGAAACAGCTGTGAATGAAACAGATAAATGTCCCTGGCTTCATGGAACTCACATTATAACAAGCAGTGAGGAGAGACACAATTAAAATAAATTATAAAATATTTTAGAAGGGAATAAAAAATATGTATCAAAATAAAGGGTGAGAACGATGGAGGGGATTAGGTGGTCACAGTATTTTAAGTTAGAGGGTCACTGAAAAGGTGAGGGAGCTACAGAGAAATCAAGGGGAAGTCATTTGGGATGGGGCAGAAACATTTCTGGAATGTTCAAGGAACAGCCAGTAAGCCAGAGGAACAGACTGACATGAGCAAGGGGAAGGTGGCCAGTGGCCATGTAATGGAGAAGCATAGATGGTAAGGACTGGATTTTCTTCTGAGTGATAAAGTCATTGGAGAACTTACAGAAGATTAATATGATCAGGGCCATGTTAGCTAATATATTAATAGTTAGTACCTTTGAATGAATTACAACTAGCTGCTCCTCCCTCTGGGGTGGGCATAGTGTCACAGGCACAGCACTTGCCAAGCAGATGGCAGTGTTATAAGAACAAGGTTCCCCTCTACAGGGAAAGCAGGCACATAACTTGCCATGGACTACAGGCTAGATTTCGGCATTGCTCTCCTCTCAACTAGCGTACAAACTGTTCAATTGTTCCTTCAGTAGGTCTAACATTTTAAAGGAAGTATAAAAATAACATTGCCAAAGCAGAGATATCCAGAAATAAATTATCCCAGAGGCATGCTCAATGTCCTTAAATTATCCTTTTGTGAGGCAGATGGCAAAGACTAGGAGTGGAAGCTGAGGCTTTGGGAACAGAAAAAGCTTCTCAAGTTATGCAGGTTATTAACAACATGCTCTGCCACTATCCTGGGGAAGAAAATGTGGCTATTCCTAATATCTCTGCTGCAATAAAATAATAAACCAAAAATTGTAACCAGATGACAAGCAGGGCCTGAGGATAGGAGCAACAACTGATTGCATATGGCAGGAGAGCCAAGCCCTCCAGTTCTACTGGAATACATTTCCAGCCAAGGCAAGAAGAGTGACTCCCATGCCAATACTGAAGACACAGTTTCTCCCAGTAAGCAGATCCCCTGGTTGTAATAAAGTGTTCAGCAGATAATCATTGTGGAGGTTCATTCATATAGTTCCTGCTTTCATGATAAGCCTTTGACACTGTTCTCTACAGGAGACCATGAGATCATCTCTCCAACATCCAACATGATTCTCCTAGAGGGCACACACCATCACTGAGTCTAGGTCACTTGCACTGTTCTCAGCTATAAAAGATGCAGGGACTCAACCTCTACTGCCCAATATTGCAACTTAGGAGGAATCCTTTTGGCTGACAGTAAATAAATGAATATAAATAAAGTATAAATTAAAATATAAATAATATTTAAAAATATAAATAAAAGAACAACTGCAAAACGTTATTTTAGAGCTTAGACTCTAAAAAAGAAAGAAGCAGCTGGGTGCGGTGGCTCATGCCTGTAATCCCAGCACTTTGGGAGGCCGAGGCGGGGGGATCACGAGGTCAGGGGTTTCAGACCAGCCTCACCAACATGGTGAAACCCTGTCTCTACTAAAAATAAAAAAATTAACCAGGTGTGGTGGTGCATGCCTGTAATCCCAGCTACTTAGAAGGGTGAGGCAGGAGAATCGCTTGAACCTGGGAGGCGGAGGTTGCAGTGAGCCGAGATCGTGCCACTGCACTGCAGCCTGGGCAACAGAGCGAGACTCCGTCTCAAAAAAAAAAAGGAGGAAGCTCTGTCTTAACCACTTTCCTTAGATTAATTTGACAGGAACAGTATTAAATGAGATAGTCTTAAAAAGGCTTTTGAAAATTATAAGGACAAATGAATACCTCTACTATAGAAAATCCAGAAAAAAACCCTAGCTAAACAAGGATATTGTCATATAGGTATTTTCATATGCATATACATTGTCTATACATATGAAATTACGGGAATAATTTGTATACATACAAATCTGTACCCTACTTTTTTCATTTAATATTGAACAGGACATTCTTTCAGTGGTTGCTAATTCTGGTTATCATAATTATTATTTTAACACTATAATGTACTATTTGCCTAATTTAAGATAGTTATTTTGCTTCTGATTGGATCTTTTTTTCCCCCGGATACAGTCTCTTGCTCTGTCACCCAACCTGGTGTACAGTGACACAATCATAGCTCACTACAGCTTCAAACTCCTGGACTCAAAATATCCCCCTGCCTCAGACTCCTGAGTAGCTAGGACTATAGGTAAGCACCACTGCACATGGGTAATTTTTGTTTGTTTTTATTTTTTGTAGAGACAGGGTCTTGCTGTGTTGCCCAGGCTAGTCTCAAACTCCTGTACTCAAGTGATCCTCCTACATCAGCCTCGCAAAGTGCTGGGTTACAGGTGTGAGCCACCATGCCTGGTCCCAACTGAATCTTATAAGTAATGTCATAACATTGTTTTGTTTGTGTTTTAGTCTCATGTCCTAATTATTAGCATGAAATGTATTTGAATCTTAGGTTGAAATGTGAATATTACATAATATATGGCTTCTTATGTCATGATAACCTAATCTCCAAACATAACAAGTGCATTGTAAACAGCTTCCTTTAAAATAGATATAAACTAGAGTATTAGTTAAATGAACCAGTCTCCAGTTTGGCAGATGGCCAGCTCCAATGGAAGGTTAGCCATGTTCTGGCACACTACCAACAGAAATTCCATTATCTTTCTTTCTCTATGTATATTTGGACTCTAGTTACGAAAAACCATTTATACCTTCCATCCCCACAACTTGTTATAACACTCAGATAGGACACAATACAGAAGGAGCAATCTGCTATTATCATACCTGTTGGCCAGTCACCTGAAATGTCTCCTCTGCATGTATACAGGTTATTTCCAGAGGTTCTGTCCCAGATATGTGTCGTAACAATCGACAGGTCTACGAGAAAACATGTCTACAGTTTAATTTTCACATCGTCATCCTCCACAATACATAGTATCATTTTATAATTAAAAAGAAGATTTTACAAATAAAATTTCTTAAAACCTATTAAAATAAACTTAAACATTACTGAGAAGATTATATTGGTCACCAACAGATTCTCTGGGAACAAAGCAGATACCAATAAATGTATAACATTGTTTCTACTTCCTATCCAATCATGGCAAGATTGGATAGCTAATATTTCTAATACAGAATATTAGAAACAGAAAGAACCTTTGGAAAGACCTAGTAGTGCCCCCATATTTTATATATAAAGAAATTTGGCTCAGAGAAGTAACTTGCCCAAGGTCTCACAGCTAAACTATGTCAGAGTTACTAAAAACTACACGTTCTACCAACACCGTCTTCCAATGGAGCTAACATTGGATTAGGCAGACTGGTATAATAAGGAGAGACCCTATATCAGAGGAAATTACTGAAAATCTTGACGCTTAAAACAGAAAATCAGAGAACATTTTTTTTCCATGTTAAAAAGATTTGCTGCAAGATTCCTAAAATAAGCAGTTTCCCTATAGTTATAATATTTGGTTTATAAACATAGCAGCATCAAATTTATTAAAAGAAGAAGCTATATCTACAGTCATTTTAAGAATGTTCCCCCAGAAGTTTTTAGCCTCCTATGTAAACAAGTAAAGAAGAGGAAGCCAGTTCAATTAGTCTAAAGGTTCCTTCTAACCATTAGTCTTTGAGATTTGGTGAACAGGGTATGTTAGATTATGTGAAGATAGCTAGATGGTTCATATCTGTGTATTTATATGCATGTTGGCTAGCAAACACCTCATACCTACAAGCTATACATGGGTTCAGTTTTTTGTTTGGTTGTTGATATGGTTTGGCTGTGTCCCTACCCAAATCTCACCTTGAATTGGTGATAATCCCCATGTGCCAAGGGCGGGACCGGGTGGAAGTAACTGAATCATGGGGGCAGTTTCCTCCATACTGTTCTCGTGATAGTGAATAAGTCTCATGGGATCTGATGGTTTTATAAATGGGAGTTCCCCCACCGTACATACTCTCTTGCCTGCTGCCATGTAAGATGTGCCTTTGCTCCTCCTTTGCCTTCTGCTTTCATTATGAGGCCTCCTCTGCCATGGGGAACTGTGAGTTCATTAAACCTCTTTTTCTTTATAAATTACCCAGTCTTGGGTATGTCTTTATCAGCAGAGCGAAAACAAACTAATACAGTTGGGTTTTTTTTCTAGTAGATATCTGACATTTTCAATAGGCAGAAGGCTCAGAATATCAATTAATAAGCCTAAATGGAATTATAAAACAAGTGTCAGGTGAAGCATCAGTAACTCATAACTAAGATTTGGAATAGTGTGCCAGATGTCTTCTCATTGTCCCTCCTTAACCGCACTCCTCCCTTCTCACATCTGCCTTTTGCCCTGGGAGACTGATCTATATTGTCTACATCTATGTTTGGATAATTAGGATTATCCTAATGGGATATCCAATGGGAAGCCCCATCCACAGATGAGCAGGACTGAGGAGAGAATGGGCCTTGACTCCGACGCTCCTCCCGGGAGGGTCACCTTGGGCTGTCTCTGGGCCTAGTCCTAAAGTCACAAACTTCTCAAGGCAGTTCTCTGAAAGGCTTCTATATTTCACATACCCCTGTTGATGTTGGCCTGGGGTGGTATCAGCCTTGCTACCACTCGCCCCAATTACTGCTCTCTCATGTATGGTTTCCCCAGGCCCTGTCTATGCAATTGTAAACAGCTTCTTTATTAAACTCTCTTCAAATTATCCTAATTTGAGTGTGTCATCTTCTCCCTGCTGAGACCCTGACAGATTCAAACAGAAACAAGGTCATGCGACATACCTCCATGGCTCTACTCCAAGGTCTAACTTCTCTGAGAGGATAAGGAAAAGAAGATTAAGAAGTTCATTTGTGGGTCTTAGCATTTTTATTTTGTTTTATTTTAGAGGCCAGACTGTTGCAGGAACAGAACAGATACATGCTATGCTTTTAAGATTCGAAAGGAGAGAGAAAATGCTCAGATAAATTAACCCAAAACGGTATTTGTGTTAACATTCCCATATAGTTTAATAAGGTCATTATTAAACTACAATTTCTTTAGCACCTTGTTTACTCACCTCAACAAGCTGCTCTTTCTGTTCAGAGAGTTTACAGGCATATTCAGCCAAAGCTTCTAAATTTCCTTCCACTCCAGTAAGTTTTAATGCTTTTAGAACCACCAGATCAGCATGGTATTTTAATAGATCTGCTGCCAGCTGTGTCGCTGTACTATGAAGCTGCAGGTGTGTGTGTGGGTGGAGGGGTGGGAGGGTGGAGAAGGAGAAGGGTGATGAAGGAAAGAAAACAAACAATAACATTTTGTGACCAAGCACCACATCAGCACTTTAAAAACTATTAATAAAGAGAAGCTGCAAAGCAGTTCCGTGGGTTCCACTAAAGGGAGGGTGTAAAGTTCCCTGTGTAACAGTAGGAGTTGTGTAGCACTGATGAGCTTACAGTTTCTCTCAAGGGCAGGAGTGATATCTAATTCATCCTTTAACCCCCTGGTGCTAGTGGTAATGCTGTTTCTAGAAGATGAACTGGTTATTCAATGGCTGAATACCCTTGTTCCTGTTTCATTCTGTTATCAACCAGCTCTTTCCCATGTAGCTTTTCCCTTAGGTGAAAAATGCTTCTGCTAATCTTAAAGTTGGTGAGGAATGAAACAGTATTAAGAGTATTAAGAGTGCAATATTTAGAGTACTAAGAAAATTGGCACTTTGTGATCATTGATAAGTTCTTTAGCATACTTTTGAAAAAGTACCAATGTGAGATTCAATAAATTTAATAAATTTTATTAAATACCTATATCATGGCAAGCACTGTAGCACTGTACTAGAGGGTGGGCATACACGACAAGTAGGACACAACCCCTGCCCTCAGGGAGGTTAGAATCTGTCTATAGTTGCCATCCAGATCTTTACTCTCCACCTCTATGAACAAATTTGGTCCCAGGAGAAACAATAGATTAAAGGGTAACACAAACCCCATGGTTTCATTCACTTTGGGTGGAATGCATGGCTCACTCTTACTGAATATCTTTGAACACTATTAACTCCAAAATATTTTCTTCTTATCTTGCCTTTTTTTTTTTTTTAATGACATGACAGGTTATTTTGGGGTTGTCCAGAAATAGATCATTTTTAATAACATTGTTCTCAGAAAAATCTGACTTTGAATTAAATCTATTTGAATGAAGTGATTTCTTTTTTCCTGGAAGTAATCCAATCTCAATTCAAATTAGAGGATTGTCTCCAAAATTAACAATAGGATAGCCTTTGCATTCATGCAACTGAGAATAATTACAGTTAGAAACAAAGAAACTAAAATTCACTTTCCTTAGGAAACTCAATGCCACATAAGAACTTAAAAAGATTTTGTTTCACCAGCAGGACCTTAGAGAATATCTAATGCCAGTCATTTATTTTACAGACTGTGAAACAGCTCCACAGAGACTGTGTCTTGCCAAGGTCACATAACTCGTCACGTGTAAGAGAGGGAGGCAGGACAAACGCAAAGTTCCTGCTCTATGCAATGTCCTGACAGCAGCCTTATATACATTATCTCCCTTAATCCTTCCAAGAATTCTATGAGGTTGACGTGGATACACCCATATAAGAGGTAATGAAAATGAAGCCTATGGAAAGCCACTCAGTTTATCACAAGTAGACCATGTTCTACTGATAGTCAGGATTTTAACAATACTTGAGTTAAAACTGAATAGTCTGGAATAAAATGGGTAGGCTTTTTTCTTTCTTTTTTGTTTTATTTTGTTTTTTCCTTGTGTCAAGGGCAGCAGCCTTTTTATAAAGCATAGAAAACCATGTCTTTCTATGTTTAGCAGGATGTTTAAATGGAGATTTCAATAGACATATCAGCGCCAAGTAAGATGTGAAACAGATCACCATGTATATAATTTATATAAGAAACATCCAAAAACCAATTTCAGCCAGACACGATAGCTTACACCTGTAATCCCAGCACTTTGGGAGGCCAAGGCAGAAACACTGCTTGAGCCCAGGAGTTCAAGACCAGCCTGAGCTTATAATAGTGAGACCCTGTCTCTACAAAAAATTAGCCAGACATGGTGGCATGCACCTGTGGCCCAGCTACATGGGAGGATGAGGCAGGAGGATCACTTGAGACCAGAAGGTCAAGGCTGCAGTGAGCCATGTTCGCACCATTGTCTGGGCAAGAAAGTGAGACCCCATCTCAAAAATAAGACAATTTTTTAAAAATTCTAATTTCATTGTCTTGAGCCCTTGACCATCTTCAAGAATATAAAAGAATTAAGCCTGGGTGCAGTGGCTCACTTTGGGAGGCCAGGGCGGGTGGATCGTTTGAGGTCAGGAGTTTGAGATCAGCCTGGCCAACACGGTGAAACCCCATCTCTACTAAAAATACAAAAATTAGCCGGGCGTGGTGGCGTGCGTCTGTAATCCCAGCTACTCAGGAGGCTGAGGCATGAGAATCGCTTGAACCCCTGAGGTGGAGGTGGCAGTGAGCCGAGATCACGCCACTGCACTCCAGCTTGGGCAACAGAGTGAGACTCTACCTCAAAAAAATAAATAAATAAAAATAAAAGAATTAAGAAAGCAGAGCTAAGGGAAAGGAGAGGTCTGTGTGAGGAGGGTCTGTCTGGAGAGCTGCTGGGTGCCCACTGTGACTCCCTCCTCCAGGCATGCCTCAAAGTGGAGGGAGCAACAGGATATAGGGGTTGAGGGGCGGGGGTGGGGGTAGGGGGGGCAACAGTAAAGCCTCTGAAGAACCACTAAAGTATCCATGAGAGTGAAAGTCTGCTGTAAATGTCTACCAAGCCCAAAGCCATTTGATAAGGGCGCTGGTCACTAGAAACCTTCTGCCTCTCAACTTTCTCTCTTCTCTCTCTATGCCACAACCTGACAACAATCAACAACAGCTACGTAATGGAGGGTGAGGAAAGTGAAAAAGGGAGAAGAGACCACATCTTCCCAGCTCTATCTAGTTGGAGCTGGGAAAACGGAACGGGGGAGAAGCTCTACAACTAAATGAAGATTTAAATACTGATTAACATATTGGAGGGAACATTCTAATTTTTCAACTGAGATCGTGTTTTGTGACTTAAAGCAGGAATTGGCAAACTTTTTCTGTAATGGGCCAGAGAGTAAATATTTTAGGTCCTATTGTGACTATCCAACTCTGCTGTTGTAGTGAGAAAACAGTAGACAGTAGGGCCACAAATGGGCAGCATTGTGTCCCCATACACTCCACTGACGAAAACGGTCCAGTTGTAGTTTGTGAACACCTGACTTAAAGTGACCATAGGACTTTCAATAACCTGAGAGTGGCCAAGTAAGTCATGAGATGACGAACTTTTTATTCAGGGAACAGGGAAACCTTCTCAACCAAAGGAATATTTTTAAAAATTTACTTCAGTGAGATAGAATTGATATACAACAAAATGTACCTATTTTAAAGATACTGTTCAGTGAGTTTTGATGAACATATACAGCCATGTAACCACCACCACAACTAATTTTGAACATTTCCATCATGCCAAAAAGTCCTCCCATGCCCTTTTGCAGTAAATATACCCCAACCTCTGACCCGAGATAGCCACTGATCTGATTTATGTCATTATAAATTAGTTTTGCCTTTTCTAGAATTGTTTTTTTCTAAATGGAATTTTATACATATAATCATTTGTGCCTGGCTTCTTTTGCTTAGTATGTCTTAGTGATTCATCCATATCGTTGCATGTATCAATACTGTTCTCTTTTATTACTGAATAGTATTTGGTAGAATTATTCCAAAATTCATTTATCAATTCCTCTGTTGATGGAATTCTAGGTTGTTATTAGTGTTTTGTTATTATGAATAAAGTGATTAAATTCATGTGCAAGCTTTGAGAATGATGGCATTAATAAAATCATGGCTTCAAAATAACTATGTCAAAGGAAAACTTTTTTTTTTTGAGACAGGGTCTCACTCTGGCACCCAGGCTGAAGTGCAGTACTGCAATCATGGCTCACTGCAGCCTTGAGCCCTGGGGATCAGGTGATTATCCCACTTCAGCCTCCCGAGTAGCTGGGACTACAGGCACTAACTACCACACCTGGCTAATCTTTTGTATTTTTTGTAGAGATGGGGTTTCACCATGTTACCCAGGCTAATCTCAAACTCCTAGGCTCAAGTGATCCTCCCACCTTGGCCTCCCCACAGTGCTGGAATTACGGGCATGAGCCACCATGCCTTGCCTCAAAGGAAAACTTTTAAAACCATTTTCTAGGCACAGAGACATACTAATACTAATGCATTTCATACACCCATACAACATGAAAATTAGCAAAGAATTAGAAGAGGCTAAATTTCAAACTATACTTACTTCTTTCTTAAGTTCATTAAGACTGTGACTGATTTTCAAAATACTGAGTTCCAGTTCTTCAGCGATGCTTTTTGTTTTCTTGCTTTGCTAAAAATTTTAAAAAGTATACATGTAATGTTACCGCATCTCTTTAATCTGTTAATTACAATTTTATTTGAACTGTAAATTGTAATAAATTTTAATATAACTCTGTGAACTATAAAAGTAGATTTTCAAAATTTACCTGTTTAAGTTACAGTGGAAAATGAAATTTCAGTTTAGTTATATTTTTCAATGCTAACTACAAATAGGTGAACTTTTGTTTTTTATTTATTTATTTTTCTGTGAACCTAGGGATTATATTGAAAGGTGAACTTTTAAAATCTAATTTTCTTTAATAAATTCATCAAGTCTAAAATTAATCTCTTTTATTTTCTGCCTAGAATGTCCATGATTTCACTCCTAACCTAGTTAAAAATTAAAATCCTACTCATCTTTAAGATCTTACATAAATGTCTTTTTCTCAGAAAGGCTTTTTCAGATCACTCAATCTAAATCAGACCCTCTTCTTACTCACTGTAATCTTTTTGCTCCATAATCATCCCAGTTTGCAATTACATATTTATTTTTTCAGTCCAAACCATCTGGAATTTTTCATTTTTTGTTTGTTTAAAGTCTATCTTCCCCACTAGGCCACGAAAGCTGGGTTCACATCTGTTTTGCACACCACTAAATCCACAGTACCTGGCATAGCAAATGGTAGGTAGTAGATATTCAATTCTTTGCATGATAAATAAAAATTAAATATCAATACTTCATGAAGCCTTCTTGAGCCCTCTCCCTAAATATAAATTTGTCCTCCTTCAAACCCTCTCAATGCATAGCCTACACCTTCTCTTAGGATACTTACAAAGCTATTTGTACTTGTCTTACCCCTTCCCGCAAATTTCTATATTGTAAAATTCTTGCAGACAAAGATTTTATCTTACTCATCTTTAGATTTATGGTGCTTGGCATATAAAAGGCACCTGTAACAACTGCTGAAAAAAATGAATGAATGAAAAATACATCTAGCATGCAGGATCAGAGATCTGAGTGCTTGTGAAATATGCACAGGGTAAATTTGCTAAATTTGTGACATTTGCTAATTGCAAAATTTGAGTATTGATAGAATCACATTCCCAACAGAGTATTTCATCACAAGCAACTCTTCATAGTGAGTGTTGGACTTAAAATTTAACATTGAAGCAATCTACACTTTAGATTGTGTATCACACAGATAATTCAAACTAAACACAAAACATTGCTCGAGTCTCTCACACCACTATACTCTAGGGCAAGATTGCCTGTTAATAAGAACATGTGCACTACTGTGATGCCAAGAAAATATCTGAGAAATCTGTGATTCATAGCTACTTTCATTCATAAATTAATCTATTTACAAGGAAATCAACTGCTCCTTCTTTCTT
This sequence comes from Hylobates moloch, assembly GCF_009828535.3. NCBI lineage: Eukaryota > Metazoa > Chordata > Mammalia > Primates > Hylobatidae > Hylobates > Hylobates moloch. The sequence continues at coordinate 81,109,255 of NW_026652285.1, forward strand.
CAATCTCAGCCATATCCACCCTCCTTCATCATCTTTACTACCAAAGCTTTGTTCATGACTTCCAGATTTGCATTATCACTGCTGTATTATATTGTAAGCCATGTTAAATACTTTTTTGACATGGTCTGGGCCTAAGAAATAAATAATGCTAGAGACATGTCCCAGGGCTCTCTGTCTCTCCATTTTGCAATCCACCTGCTGTAAGAGATTGTGTACACACACTTCCTGTGCTGTCCCACTTCTGTCAGTCTTGGCCATTCTTGCCCAAATAAGCTCCTCTGTTTGAAGCACACCAACAACCCATTTAAGGTTCATAGAGTGGCCACCCACCAATTTTAGACCAGGAATTTGTGCAAGGGTGAAAAGCTTTTACTTGCCAGATGGATCTACTCTTGTTTTCATTGAATCTACACCCCAATAAGTTTTCTAAATCATTGTGTCTGTAAATCAGCTGTCCTCAGAGGTAAGAACTGTGTACATGTGAATGGCTCCAGCAGTCAGGCTCAGGTCCCAAGAACCTCTAGGTGGGGGTCTACCTCTCTGTTCTTCACTCTGAAGAAGCATTTTGGGGAGGAATTTTCCAGAGGTGAGTTTGGTAGAAGAGTGGGGAAAACAGAGTGAACTAGTGATAGTGACAGAGGCATAGAATCCAGACTGGCTAGAATGAGAGTCAACAGGCCTGGAAATAAATGTCAAGTATTGTGAGTGCTAGATGGGAAGGATATTTTGGCCAACTAGGAGGGAAAGAAGGGATGAGATATCCTGTCCCATTCTGGAACAAATTCATACTCCTGGTGATTATGTAGCTTCCATATCTTGCAAAACTTTATGGGAAAGCCATTATATAAGATTTACTTTGATTTTAAAAAAAGTTCTTACAGCTTGAAACCACACAGAAATTAACTGCTGCAGTTCCATTCTCGCCTGAGTTGACAGTTCCAAGATGCGTTCTCTGTGCTCATGGCTGGTGTAGGCAGAGTCAGTAAAGTCCTCTGTACGCTCCAAGATGACTTCCAATGTCACAGAAAGGTTCTCTTTGGACTGAAAATAAAGATTCTCCCGAAGAGCTTCAATATTCATCTGAGAACAGAAAGGACATCCATCCATCCATCCATGTGAGTCAATATTCCCACCTGACCAAAATGGGCTGTAATTTCTAACAGTGCCCAGGAAAACACTAGCATTTTCTTTTCCCAAGCTGAGGGGAAATACAGCCACCAATGATATCTATATTCGCCACTAACCCAGGAGGACACATTGCTCAAAAGCCTTCAATATCCATGTAAAGCACCATTCCTAGAGTAATTAATACAATGACATTCCTATGAGATCAGTGAATACTAAGGCAGAAAGAGCATCATCCTGTAGCAACCGGTAGGAAAAATGAACCAGCCTCCAGGTAAAAGATTTGCATCTGAGAAAATGCCTAGGCAAAGTCCTGGAAGATAAGTTACACCCAAATATGAAATGTGCTGAGCCCAGGGGGAAGGATGGTGTGGAAGATGTGGGGTGTGAGAAGGACTGGGGAAGGCATCCATTTTTCCTTCGTTAATTCAGCAAAGACTCTCCTAGTCACCTAACTGGTCTCCCTACGTTTTATTTAAAGTCCCCAACAGCACCTTACTGACCCAAACATCCTCTACCAGAGGGTCTGTATAATCTAAAATGTAAACCGTCTGATACTGCCACCTCCCTGTAATAGCTCCTCACCATCTATAGAGAATCAAGCCCAAACGTCTATGGTATAGCACAAAATCCTCTATGGCCTGTCTTTATATACTTCTCTAACAGTCTATCTCACCCCCTGAACCCCCAACAACCTTTCACTTCAGCCACCCTGTTTGGAGTTCCTTGACTATGTGATGAACACATGCTCACGTGTGCAGTCTTTCTCTCTCAGCTTTCTATGATGCATCATGCCACTTCAACCCTGTAAAACACTACAGTCCATGAAATATGTCACACAGACAACTTGGGCCAAGAGGCAACAAGTGGTAATGATCACGATTATGGTCACAATGAATGTGATAATAAGGATAGTTTACATTTGTTTAACACTTCAAAGTCCTTTCACAAATGTTATTTTAATTAATCCTTATGTGTGACCCATTTTAACATGACCCATGAAAATATCAAAGTTTGGGAAAGTCAAGACGCCATAGGAGAGTCCTTGCTTCCCCTCCTGCTCTTGGCCCAAGTTGTGTCAGGTGATCACTCCATCCTAGGTAGACAGAAACTTGTATTTAAGCTAGGAAAGAATATGGATAATAGTAAGGTATGGAATTTACAATGGGGATCTTCTCAGATAATTAAATTTATTTTATTAATTTAAGATGATTAAATTTGAGAATTTAAACAGAATTAAAACATAAAAATCAGTTATATTGGCCTCATACCATTTATGTTAAGGTTTTTTATTTTCCCTTTAGAGAGAAAATATACATGTTTTTAGATAGCAACTTAGTGGAGTTTTGTGGGGTTTTTTTAAAGAGGCTATTTACTGATATGGTTTCATAACATTTGTCCATATATTCATGGTACCAAATACAGCAAAGTATCCAGTTTCCCTCCATAGATTATACTCTCCATCAGAAAAAAAGTAAGATGCCAAAGAGATAATCACAGACGGTGAGACTGAGCCTATTTATAACAGCTCTGCCTCCAGCACACCTGATGGTGAGAGGGCAGCAGCCAGAGCTGTCGGCAACAGCCACAGGCAGAGCACTGCCCCTCCTTCACCTGCACCAGAAATGCAGCAGCAAGTGGCGAAAGATGTCTCTCACCTGACTTGTTTCCCTAATTATCCTTTAACAACACATCTCCTCCCTCAGCATTTATAAAAAGGGAAGATTAGAAAAATAATCTCTAAGATCCCTTTCAGCAATAAAATTTCTAAGAGAAGGTTTGGTCCCTACAGCTTCTTTCCCCTCAGGAAGCCTCAGTGGTAGGACTGGCATCATATAAACAAACCCAGAGGTGTAAAGTGAAAGGTCATGGACTTTGGGATTAGAGAATCCTGGGCCTAAAGAAGGGTTCTGCCACTTACTAGCTCTCCTCCTCAAAAAAAAAAAACAAAAAACAAAAAACAAAAAAACAGTATATAATTATATCCACCTAAAGGGCAGGTAGGGATTAAATAAAATATTTATTAAGAGCAAAAAGAGATAATACTTTCCATTACTGTCTTTTCACCCCATGTTCCTACTTAGACCTTCACACAATTAGAAATCAAAGTCCAGGGCCAGGCGTGGTGGCTCACGCCTGTAATCCCAGCACTTTGGGAGGCCGAGGTGGGCAGATCACCTGAGGTCAGGAGTTCAAGTCCAGCCTGGCCAACATGGCGAAACCCCATCTCTATTAAAAGTACAAAAATTGGCCAGCTGTGGTGGTGGGTGCCTGTAATCCCAGCTACTCAGGAGGCTGAGGCAGGAGAATCGCTTGAACCCAGGAGGCAGAGGTTGCAGTGAGCCAAGATCGTGCCACCACACTCCAGCCCAAGAAACAAGAGCAAGACTCCATCTCAAAAATAAATAAATTAATTAAATAAATCAAAGTGCAGTAAAATGGAAAGAATGCCATTCTCATCACAGCCCTGTCTGTTAGAGAAGTGGGAACCTTTAGCATTTGGATAACTTCTCAGGGCCTTAGTTTTCTGATCTGTTAAAGGAGGGCATTGTACTAGATGACTTCTTAGGGCCCTCCCAACTCAGACACTGCTCTTACCCAGAAAGCATCTTCACCATGTCTAGGACTTCTGATGAGAAGTCAGACTTCCTGGAGTCACACTGCCTAGTTTCAAATCCCAACTCTGGTACTTAGTAGCCAGCAAGTTAATCTCCTTTCTGTTTCTCAAGCTCCTCAACAGTGTAATGGAAATAATAGCAATAGTTCTTTGAGGATTATATAAGTTCATATATTTAAAGCACTCAGAAAAGGGCTGGCACAGAGTAAGGACTCAATAACTGTTAGTGTGTATTACTGTTTATTTTTAAATTTTAATTATTACTAATACTATTACTATAGTCTCAAAGTATCAACCCTCTAACACAGAGAAAAGCAGGAATTCTAGCAGAAATGATTTGCTGCTCACCATCATCCTATGTATGGTACTGCTCAAAAATATATGGCACTGCTCAAAAAACAGGAAGGGAACATTCTTTTAAACAGGGGGCTACAGCTAAACCATACAGCTAAACAGGGCCAGAGTAGCTACTATAACCAAAGACCACCGTTCTTTGTAAATAACACCTCTAATGTAAATATTACTGAGCAACAAGTTTGTACAGAGTGGCATTGCTTTAAATAGATATATTTGCTTTTGTGAAGCATTGTTCTAAAACATTACACAAAAATATAGATACTATACATAATGATGCTCCTTTAAAATGGAAAGAAAAGACTGAGTGCAGTGGCTCATGCCTGTGATCCCAGCACTTTGGGAGGCCCAGGCAAGTAGATCACCTGAAGTCAGGAGTTTGAGACCAGCCTGGCCAACATGGTGAAACCCCATCTCTACCAAAAATACAAAAATCAGCCAGGCATGGTAGCACATGCCTGTAGTACCAGCTACTTGGAAGGCTGAGGCACAAGAATCGCTTGAACCCAGGAGGTGGAGGTTGCAGTGAGCCGAGATCACACCACTGCACTCCAGCCTGGGCAACAGAGCGAGACTCCATCTCAAAAAATTAAAATAAAATAAAATAGAAAGAGAAAAATAAAAATATACTCTCTTTATTCTTACCTTGAATTCCTTAATTCCAGTAAAAATACTGATAGATGAAATGTCAGTCTCTCCATTCGGTTTACAGTCAGTCACAATTTCAATGACCTTATCCAATGCCACTTTCATGCGGTCAAACACTCCTTCTTTGTTTTTATGGGCTGATTCGCAGTTAGGATGCCTCAGACATGTCTTCAAAACAATTGAAAATTTTTATTTTAATATTTGATTTATGTCATAACGCACAAAAATCTTACAGAGAACATGTCATGCTAAGAAAAATGGTTCTTTACCAAAATCTCCTGGGTCCCTGGCTCACTCAGCTGCTTCTCCTCACTAAAGTGGAAGCAGGATGAGTAAAAAGCGATAGCAAGGTTAAATAAAAAATGCAGAGTGCAAATCTATACCTTTATACTTCAATAGTAAGTTTACTTAAAAATTTTTTGGGAAAAAATCTCTTTTCATCATGATTAAAACTGTTTTAAATGTTGCCTTACACATGCAAGAAATGAAAAAGAATGAAGAAAAATGAAATGAACAGAAGTGAAATATGATCATGGATGCATCTTGACTTTTAAAAAACGATGTAAATAAAAAACTCAAGGGCCTAGACAAAATAGAGCCTTCTGAGTGGGTTCCACGAAGTCTGTTTCTGTGGCTTCACTGATTCTAGCACAGGGTAAATACTCTCAGAAGAAAAGGTTATTCCAAACAAACTGCTAAAGAGACATTTTACTCATTCATTCTAGAATTGAACCAATTTGCTGGCCAACTGCTGTTTGGAAATACTCTTGATTGATAATTTTGTTAAAAGTGGAAAAAGGGATTAAAGGGTGAATTTACAGAATAAACTAAGGGCTGACTTCTTACTCTGCTGTATTTAACAGATCTTAACTTGTCTAGCTTTTCCTACAGCACATGTGCTGGCTCCTCAATGAGACTGGCAAAACCCTGCAGGCAGCGACCATGTGTGACAGGCCTTAATTCACAGCACCTAATACACCATGTTCTGCTGAGCTGTTCAATCAAAGCTGACTCATAAATTAATTATTATTTGGAGTTGGGGAAGAAAGTTAGCATTCTTATAAATAATAACTGAGATTTAACTATTCAGGCCTATGTTCTAAGTTATCACTTTGATCTTTTTTAAAATGTAAATTATGTAAGTTAAATGCATTTAGTCAGGTGTTCTAATTATTAATTTATTACACAGTAAAACCAAAATTGTCTTACCTTTGAAGCTGTGAGAAGCATCATCGTACACTTTTCAAGAACTGCCCTAGCTGCTGCCATTTTTGCCTTTTTCTTTTCATCTTTCAAGTCCTAAATATGAAATAAAATCACGGAGGAGTCTAAGACCATGTAAACAACCCAATTTCTTAAAAAAGTATTTATTCAACATTAATACTCAAAAATTCAGTAATATTGTTAAGTGAAAAAAAAAAACAGGATAAAGTTTTACAAACTGTCACTGCTTCAATATGAATACATCAACACAACATGAGTAGAAAGAAAAAGCCACTCTTAGAAAGGGCTAGAGAGCCAGGAACTGAGACACAGGTAGAGGCTGCACATGGTTGACATTCTGGTGTTCTGTCATACCTGACATTCTCAGGCCAAGTGCACACACTGCATCTTAACCAGAAATACCCAGCCTATGTCTTACTTAATTAAAAGTAAATTGTCTACTGAGCATTTATTGACTATTATTTCCTTCAAAACAGACACTTAAAAGTCAATTCTTTAAGGAGCCTTGTCTAATTAATCCCATCTAACTGCTATGCATCTCAAATTGGGGTTCATTTGTCTTAATCTTAATCAATATGCTGCTCTGAAATATTCTGAAGATGTTTCTTGGGTAGATAATTTTCCTCAACAAGATTGAAAAGGAACACCTAAGAAAGCACTGTGTATTGAATTTGTTTTGATGGGGGGTGGCTTCTCCTCACAGAGCCCTCAATAGAATGCGTGCTATTATATGAGGTAGCCAAAGCTTGCTGATCAAATCTACAACAAAATACTCTGTTAGTAATTTGGTTATTATATCTAAATCAGAGGTGGGCAATACTTTCAATTAAAGCCCAGATAAACATTTGAGGCCTTCTGAGCTATACGGTCTCCATCACAGCTACTCAATTCTGTCATTGTAGTATGAAAGCAAACAGAGACAATACACAAATAAATAAGAACAGCTGTGTTCCAAGAAAACTTTATTTATGGAGATTGAAATTTGAATTACATAAAATTTTTCCCTGTCACGTTAGCCTTTTTTATTTGTAAGTTAGGTTAAAGGCCCTTTCTTACAAATAAGAAAAACCTAAAGTTTAAGAATGATTTGCCTTTGAAAGTAAATTTGCTTGAATAAATTAGAATGGATTCAGAAGTTAGTCCTACACAGCAATATCATTCTCACTCACTTGCATCCCAATATAGATATAATAAGAGATAGAGATGGCATTACAAATAGTGTATGACAAAGTGCATATAACCCCAAAGCTAATGCAGATCACATCCCAAAGAGCTGTGTCCTATATGTGAGTATCATCCATCATGGGTACCTATCAGATAAAGGTTGAGGTTGCTTATAAAATTTCCACCCATTCCTCTTGTCTTTAACATTTTGGACAGGACTCCTTTCCACAGGACCCACACCTGTGGGTCCAGCTGACAATGCATCAAGTGTGTATGCTATACCTGACACTTACAAGCCACATATGACCCCATATGCTGTATGGTGATAACAAGCAACAGAAAAAGATGGCATCTCAACCTGGAAAGGGCTGGTCCACAGAACAAAACAGAGGTGTCCATAAAACCCAGATGGTCCATGAAGCACTAAGTGAAGCATCCAATACTTCCAGAAGTATTTTCTCAGACTTGGGTAAGGCTGTCACCACTGCCACTTTCTTTTCCTTTTGAGACACAGTCTCCCTCTCTTGCCCAGGCTGGAGCACAGTGGCATGATCTCAGCTCACTGCAGCCTCTGCTTCCTGGGCTCAAGCAATTCTCGTGCCTCAGCCTCCTGAGTAGCTGGGATTACACGCATGTGCCACCACACCCAGCTAATTTCTGTATTTTTAGAAGAGATGGGGTTTCGTCATGTTGGCCAGGCTGGTCTCAAACTCCTGACCTCAGGTGATCCACCCACCTCAGCCTCCCAAAGTGCTGGGATTACAGGCATGAGCCACCATGCCCAGCCTCACCACTGCCACTTTCTACCACCTTGGTCCAGGTCACCATCATCTCTCAATAGATTACTGTAATAGCCTCTTGAGTGGTCTACCTGCCTCTGCCCTTGTCTCCATGCAAACTATTCTCAACATGGCAGCTAGAGTGATACAGTTAAAATTTAAGTCAGAAAATGTCATTCTCCTACTCAAAACCTCCAATGGCTCCCCATTTTACTTAAAGCCAAAGTCCTTTACAGTTTGGCCTGCCCACTACCTCTCTGATTTCATCTTATTACCCTCCCCCTTTGCTCACTTTGATCCATCCACTGGCCCTCATGTTCTTTGAACACACCATGCATGTTTCTGTTTTATTGTCTATCTCCTCCCATCCCTACTAAAACATAAGCTCCATGGGTGCAGAGGTTTTTGTCACTTTTATTTACTGTTGAATCCTCAACACCTAGTGTAGTATTTGGTTAACAGTAAGCAGCTGATGAATATTTGCTGCGAAAACTGAGAATGCACCTGACCTATAGCTCTTTGCAGGATATTTTGACTATTCTAAAGGAGAAAGCATTTGAACCCTGGATGCATATCCCAAAAAAATGAACCAGGAGTAGCACTTATCAAACACAAAGACAATAAAAAGGCTGCCAGTAAGTTTCAGGGGTCCCAAATTTAATGAGCTAAATTGTTAAAAATTTATTTAAAAATAAATTTTTAAATGTTGGATCACAATATTACAAGAATTGAGAAAAATAAAATGTTCTCCATGCCAAATTTCTAATTACAAATCAAAATGATGGTGAAGGTTTTTCAGTTATGTCCAGAAGCTGAAGAGGATCCTGTAGGAAGTGTAACTGAAGGATGGCAGCTTTAGAACCTACGACTCATGCCACGCTTGCTCAAGTGATCAAGAAAATGCTAGATGATAAGCTATTATTATTATAAAAATACTCAGGCTAATAATTATCATTGGGGAGAATGAGGAGAAGAAGGAAGATTAAGAGAAAGAGAAGGAAAAGAAAGAAAATTTGTTTTATAAAGAACAATACTGGCAGACAGAAAATGAAACAATAAGGTACCTGCCTATAGAATCACCATTGGTATTAGAAACCAATGCCATTATTTAGCCTTCCACTCTCCAGACCAATACCCATCTTTCAACTCCAGCTGCAACTGGGAAAGTTCATATCAAAAACTGAGAGAATAGCCTATGGGACTACACCCAGAACCATCCCAAGAAATGGTCAATTATTATATATATTTAACCTGCCAACAAGACAGACTCCTACACAAATACCCCAACAAGGAAAAGTCAATCCTAGACATAATATGATCTTCCATCTCCCAAAACTGAGGAGCTTATTGTCTGAATTGGGGAACAGACCCATAAGGAACTAATATCGGCTGGGCACGGTGACTCACGCCTGTAATCCCAGCACTTTGGGAAGCTGAGGCGGGCGGATCACCTGAGATTAGGAGTTTGAGACCAGCCTGGCCAACATGGTGAAACCCTGTCTCTACTAAAAATACAAAAAGTTAGCTGGGCGTGGTGGTGCATGCCTGTAGTCCCAGCTACTCGGGAGGCTGAGGCAGGAGAATCACTTGAACCCAGAAGGTGGAGGTTGCAGTGAGCCGTGATCATGACACTGCACTCCAGCCTGGGTGACAGAGCGAGACTCCATCTCAAAAAAGATAAAATAAAATAAAATGAAATAAAAAACAAATATCATGTTGTAGTTTGAGAACTACAGGCTTTAGAATCAGATATAACTGAGTCCGATCTGCTAGCATAGTGACCTTGGGAAAGTTGATCCTTGTCTCAGGTTCAGTTTCCCTATATGTAAAACAGTAGTAACAATACCTACCTCATAGGGATGTTTTGAGAATTAAATGAGATCATGTATATTAAGTACCTAACACATAGGCAGTGCAAATAAATAATGGCTTAGGTTATTACTATTAATCTAATATGGTAAGCATAACAAATATCTAACAAGATACTATAAGAATACATATGATGACTCAATTTTATGTGCTTGAGCCCTAGTAGAGGAATCAAATGGAAAGCTTCATAAAAGAGAAAGTAACCAAATAAAAAGAAGAAGTACTTGAGTTGAGCCCTGAAGGCAAGTATGACCTTTCCCAGTGTGTGAGGTGGGAACAAAATTAACTGTTATAAATGTACAAAAAAAGACATACAGATCTACTTACTTTATCCTGGCTTATCTATGAAAGGCTTTCAAGACCAAGGCTATAGACGTAATAAGCAAAGAAACCAATCCAAACAATCCTGAAGATCATACCTCCATCCAAACTAAAAAGTATGTATTTATCTGAAGATTGTAAAATGTGATGAGTACATACATTTTGTCTATCTCCACTCAGATGTGCAAACTCCACCATTTCATTTCCAAATTGACTGAATATTTGGACAAACTCTTGAAAGCTATTCACTTTCTCTAGTCTTTCCATAGTTGCAAGAACCTGCAAAACAGATAATATTTCATTATTTGGTGACAGCTATGCAAGAGACTGAGATTGTCAAGGCTGAGTAGACAGAAAAAAAGGAAAATTCTGAATTCTAGGTGAAAGCTGAGAAGGCGGAGCCAGATAGAAGACACAGAAGGGGATGCTCAGAGAAGTGGAAGTCGATTCAAGGCACAGAATTATTAGGGGAATGATTTGTTTATATGATAAGATTTTGAGTTACTTGAAAAGGAAAAGGAAAAAAAGAAATGACTACATATACAAAGGAAGGGATCATTTATGCAGCCAAGTCTAGAAGGTGGGAATGGGCAGGACCACAGTAATCAAATCCTCAGAGAACTGGGAAGGGGTGAGGATGAAAGCCAGCACACACAAGCTTTAAGGTTCAGTGAACCAGGAGGACAGGAACCCTAACATTCTCAGGAAAGCAGAAGGAACCTCATCATCTGCAGAGCGTAGAGTTGAAAGGGAAGTGTGGGACTTTAAGAGTAGGAAAATTAGTCTGGCTCAGTCAGAAATGGGCCATCGGGGTGAATAAAGAGTGTGAATCTGTGGTAGAGCCAATGACTAAAATGTTATGTGTTTTCTTGATGTAAGAAATAAAGTAAATAAATGTGAAACATATTTTCAAATACTTTTCTTTAAAATAACATTACTAGATTGTTTTAGTCAGAACAAGATAGGTTAAAAAAAAACACAGATATCCTGTGTTTACTTATTTTTCCTGAGAATATGATGAATATTTGGCATGTTAATCTCCCCTGGCAGCTCAGGAAGTTCAGGCGACTAACACAGATAAGGCACATTGCCACCACTGTGAGAACCTCCATCTTTCAAAGAGGGGAAGGTTGTTTCTATTTCTCCAGCGCTGCCAGATCCACCTCTCCAATTTCTGATTCATTCAACACTTATCAGGTGGTTTTATCCTCAAATCCTACTAGGACAGCTCCTTCCCCGGCCAACTGCTCTCCTCTTTGCCTAGCGAATCATCCAGAGCAAGAAGCGATTGTACATACCCTGGATTCCCAGATGATCACGGAGCGTGACCATCATCTGAGAAATTAACTTCTGGACTGGAAGAGTTTAAATCCATTCTGTAAGTTTTGAGATTATTCAGTAACATTTAGGGACTCTGCATACAGAAATTTTGTAGCTGTGGATAATTGTCATTTCCACTGATTTAACTGTGTCTTAAGTTATATATTGTTAGTCTCTGATTTGGGAGGGAAAAAAGTACTGAAGAATTCAGTATTTTTATCAACTAGGTTTCTGCTACATATATTAGCATGGTGCTCGCCTTTTCTTTCCAAATGTTGTACACATTTAAAGCTTTTACCAATAAGCCTCAACAAGTGGATAATGATTCTCTAAGAGGAGACATTACTTGCATTCAAAAGTTTAGGCACAGCATACCCATCATTTAAGAATTACACATATAGAAGAAACACTACTTTTAAACTATAGACAGAGTTATAAGCAATTATAATAGACAAGCATTGCCAAATTACTCACAATTAACCTAAAAACAACTTTTTTTTTTAAGCAACGGTTAGACAGGCATAGCCCCGGGAGGAACCCAGGGCCACAAGTGCATTCAACGTATAGATGATCAGTGTGTCAATGTATCCTGCAATGCACATTAATTCCCACAGCTAGCTGCATTCTTCATCAACACATGAGCCGAGTGATCCACCACTAAGAGTCATAAAAAGCACTTTGAACAACACAGAAAGACAAAAATACAGCAACATCAGAAAGGTAAGTACCTTATTTCTTGATGTTATTATCTGTTTAATGACTACTTGGTCTGCCAGCAACAACACCTTTGTCACTGAAGAAAGAAGTAATCTTGCAGCCTTTACCACTCCTGTTTTGTCTGTAAAAATTGTGATCTGCCCATCACATTCCAGATGGTTCAAGTTGGTTATGTCTGTAAGTGCTGCAATTGTTTCTCCTAACAAGAAAGGCGAGGGGAGAAAGTTAAACGGGCATACAAATTAAAATCTAGACTTCTCTCTGACCTTGAAGGTAAGGCACAATGAGGAGAAACTCAGCTTTGGAGTCTTACTTCAGGAACAAGAAACAGTTTCACCTTGACGACTGTAGGGATTATCATATGATGCTTTCTAACCAGAAAATAATAGCATACTCTTAAGAACTGTGGCAAATTTTGCCCTCACCCAGTTTGAAAAACATCATAATTTTTGTTTCCAGTGGTAATGCAAACTACACAATCTAAAAGCCTCCTGCCCTACAAGACAGTAAGAGAAATCCCATGAGTCAAAAACCAAAGAATACCCTAAAACCCGAGCAATAAGCAGGTGCCAAGGCTTGGCCTGGGGCGAGGCCGGGGAGAAGTCAGGGGTCACTGCCAATCTCCACAAGCTGAACGGCCTTGGGTTTTCACGGATCCTCAGAGAGAGAAAAAAGACAGGGCTTTGGGCCCCAAGGGATGACATCTTCAATACAATGGGGGCCCCCCCGGAAAGAACTGTCAATAGGCAAAAAGAAACAATAAGGAAGTTTGTCTGACAGTCAGCCTGGACTTTGGGTGGGGAAAGTAAACCAAACAAAAGCCTCCCTCCTGAGAATTCAAACCACAGGCTGGCCCTCATTTAGGCTGCAGTTTGAATTTATATAAATTTCTTACGATGCCTGGCGTAAACCATTCTATTAATTGAACACCCAACCCTCTAGAAAAATTATCTTCTTCACTGTCGCTATCAAAACTTTTGATTTCTGTAATGGTAATTATCTGCTAACAAAACGAGTATTCTTGTATTATAATACAAGGCTATAATATTCTTCAAACCTCCATACTGTTAAAAAGATTTTTAAAATAATAAACCTTTAACCAACTTACAGTGTTCAAGATCATTTTTTAAAGTCCTAAATATACCTGTGTGCCTAATGGATTGATTTTCTTACAAAAGCCCTCCTGTCAATTCTATTACATACACAAAATAATGTGTCAGCTCATAGGCTAAGGATCTTGAGTAAAAAGTATTGGAATCTTAATGGAAAGGCCACAGGGTGAAATATAAGTCAAGGTTTAGAAAGATCAGTCTGGCAGGCACAGTGGCTCACACCTGTAATCCTAGCAGTTTAGGAGGCCAAGGCGGGTGGATCACCTGAGATCAGGAGTTCAAGACAAGCCTGGCCAACATGGCAAAACTCGGTCTCTACTAAAAAAATAAAAAAATTAGCCAGGTGCGGTGGCAGGGGACTGTAATCCCAGCTACTCAGGAGGCTGAGGCAGAGAATCGCTTGGACCTGGGAAGTGGAGGTTGCAGTCAGCTGAGATGGTGCCACTGCACTCCAGCCTGGGTGACAGAGTGAGACTTGGTCTCAAAAAAAAAAAAGAAAAAAAAAGAAAGATCAGTCTAGTAGGACTACATAAAATAGAATGGAAAGGAAAGACTTAGAGCCAGGCTATTGTATCAATTGTGGGTGTGAAATAGTAGGGACCTTGCTAGTATAGTAGCCATAGGAACATTAAGAAGATGATTTGGGAGACACTAAGAAAACATAAAATTAGTACCTGACCAATGATAAGAAGGAAAGAACGAGTGAAAAAATGGCCTCAAAGTTGTAAACCTAAGTTGCTTAAAGAAAATCGAAGGGCATGGAAGACAGATGATAATTTTACTTTCAGACAACGGGAGTTTGAAATAACAGAGGAATACAGCAAAGACAAGCCACAAGACATGGACTGGTAATGCAGACTTGGATGTCTTGTGTATAATGACAATAGCTGAAGCTCTACAGATAGAGGAATTCTGTGGTAGCCAGCCTTCAAGATGGCTCCCCATGATCCCCACCTACTGTTATTCACAACCTTGTGCTGTCTGTCCCCTCCCACATCATACCAGGGTTGGTATGGTGGAAGTGGTGGTATGTCACTTCCAAGCTTAGGTTCTAAAATCACTGAGGCAGCTGTCTGGGTTGCTCTCTCTCTCTGAGAGAAGCCAGTTGCCATGTCATAAGCAGCCCTTACTACACAGAGACCTATGTGGAAAGGAAGTGAGGCCTCCAGCCAACAGCCAGCAAGGAAGTGAAGCCTGCCAACAACCATGAGAGGGAGGCTGGAAGCAGAACTGCAGTCCAGTCAAGCTTCCAGGTAACAGAGGCCTGGTCAACACACTGACAGCTACCTCATGAGACACTCTGATCCGGAGCCACCCAGTGAAGCCACTCCTTGATTGGTGCCCCCTCAGAAACTGTTTGAGATAGTAAATGTTTGTGGTTTTAAGTTGCTAAGTTTGGGTTAATTTGTTACACAGAAATAGGTAACTAATACAAAGTTTCGATAGCAAAGAACAGAGAACGAAAGTGCTTAGAATTAACCTTAAGGCATACAGAAGGGGCAGGAGGAAAAGTATCAGTTTGCATTCTATCATTACTAGCTAAAAGGATAAAAATGTTTCCTCTGATCCTCTGGAAAATGTTAATTTTTTTCTACACCTCTCAACCACAAAAGATACCACATGTAAGCCTGAACATATGGCATTATTCAACCTTTCCTTTTTCTGACTAGACCCCAGGCATTTAACTCATAAGTACATGGGATAGTAACATTTGGTCGGCTCCACCAACATGGTCAATTGCTTCCTTAACATTATAAAGTTGTTCAAAGTGTAAACTGTTCAGAAATCAGTTCCCTAAAAAAGTCACAAAGCTGTCTTACAGCTTCACGGGTATCATTTTTAATTTATTATATGTAATTACTAGTGCTGTGTCTTAATAGGAAAACCCAAGGTCAATCAAACACAAATATTTGTTGAACTTCCATATAAAACATAAATATAAACCTTGCCTGGTAGCCAAGTAAAAAGCAACAATATAATGTTAAGAGTTCAACACAGGGAAGTAAGAATAAAAATTAATTATTATAATGACAACTAATATTTATTGAGCACTTACTATGTGTGAAATGATACATGCATTATATCCAAACACATCTACAAACCCTAACAGTCTCATTTTATAGATGAGAACACTGAGGTTTAGAAATGTTTAATAGATTGCCCAATATACCCTGCTTGCAAGTAGAAGCACTAGGATTAAAGTCTAGGCAATCTGACTCAAGACTTCAGTTCTTTTTTTTTTTTTTTTTGAGACAGGGTCTCACTCTGTCATCTCCCAGGCTGGAGTGCAGTGGCACCATCACTGCTCACTGCAACCTCAACCTCCTTGGGCTCAAACAATCCTCCCATCTCTGCCTCCCAAGTAGCTGGGACTGGAGGCATGGACCACCACACCTGGCTATTTTTTTTTCTTATGTTTTGTAGAGACAGGGACTCACTATGTTGCCCAGGTTGGTCTCAAACACAGCTCAAGCGATCCACCCGCCTTGGCCTCCAAGTGTTGGGATTACAGGTGTGCGCAACTGCACCCAGCCAGCTCCAGTTCTTTATCTACTACTTTATATTAGTTCCCTCAAATGAACGCTGTTGTCGAAAAACGAAAATGATTCGTAGGGGTTGAGTGGGCTAGAAACATTACAGCAGTGATTTAATGAAGTCTTAAGTTTGTATGTGTTAAGAGAAAAAAAGGCTTCTATATTTTACAACTCCAGAAGGCATCATTCTCATACTCTTACCTGAGTGACACTAGGAGGAAGATGACATGTGGAGCCCATGAAACCTGACAGCTTCCAAAATACTCCGTTTATGGAGCTGCCTGGGCGTATGGTACTCGTGTCAGTGTACCACGTCCTCCTCTCTCACCTTACACTGAGCACAATGACATGCTACAAAGCCAACAAGGAGCACAGGACTCAGGTTGTCCTTTCGTTTAAAAATACTGTACTCCTGCTTTAATCAATGGTTGTTAGAAGAAACAGTAATTTTTTTATTTCTTTTTTTTAACTACAAAGCTTTCTTGCAAAAAGAAACAGTAATATGAAGAACATCTCTACATTTTCTGTTGAATTGTCCATTACGTAATGTCTGTTTCATAAGCACCCACACAATAATTTAGTGTCAGGAAAAAAAGTCTCTCCTCTTACAAGCTGGTTTGCTTCCTTTCAACAAACAATGAGATTATATAACCCTTTATTTCCCACATTTTTGTCTTGCCTTCCAGGAAGTACAAAGATAAATTTCATGCTTAATTAAAATAATAATGTTTGCCAAAGTTTCTGGTTTATTTTCACATCCTATTTTAATAAGTTTATTGAACATGTCTTTTATTGTTAGTGCTTTCAAATCCTTTTCTAAAGTCGGAAAAATATAAATTATGACTAGAATAAGGACATCCCCCCCTGCTTCCCACATAAAACCTATTCTCTGTCCCAGTGAATGGCTAGAAATCCAAATGTCAACCCAGGGTCTTCCCTTTCCTTTAGTCAACAATTCTCTTTTACCTATTCAACCACCTTAATAAGTATTTTGTATACTCTTCCTGTTCTTTACAGCCCTATTACACTGACTTGGCCTAGCTGGTTTTACCACAAAAGCTTCCCTATTAATCTCCCTGCCTTCAGTCTCAACCTTCTCTCAGGCTGCCCTCATTCGTTCACTTCCTCCACACTATCAGAAAGACTTCTATCTAACACAAAACATCTGTGAAATGTTCTTGTTCTGAAAAAACAAAACAAAACAAAACAAAATAACACAAAACAATATGTCTTTCATCTGGCTCAAAATTTCTCAATGACTCCTAGTATAGAATAATAGTTGAAATCATCCACATAACATACAGGACCGTGTATGATCTTGTCCATCCCTCCACATTTACTTGGTTTTATCGCAGTCACTCTCCTCCTGCTGATGACCTGCTCCTCTCTCAGAGTTCCTCATCTCAGTAGATGGCACCACCATTTGCCCAGCTGTTCATATCCCAAATCTTGGAGTTATCCCTGGCTCTTCTATCACATCCAAACCATCAGCCAATCCTATCAGCTCCACCTTGGCAATATATTGAAACAAAGCCACCTTCCACCACCTCAAATGCTATCGTCTAGTCTAAGTCACCATCATCTATCACCTGGACCACTGTGACAACCTCCTAACTGGTTTCTCTGAATCCATCCTCACACCCCCTAAAATGTATTTTCTACACAGGAGCCACCAGTTACCCTTTTAAAAATATAAATGAGATAATGTCATTGCCCAGCACAAAATCTCTCACTAATCCCTCATTCCACTTAGAACATAGTCTAAAATTCCAGTCCTTGCCTATTCTCACTTTCTCCTTGCCAGGAATGCCCTTCCCCCAAGTATCCACATAGCTCAGGCCTTCATTCCATTGCAGTCTCTGCTCTAATGTTCCTTCCTTAGCGGGTCTTCCTAATCCCCTGTCCCAGGAGTTCTCAACTGGGGGCCATTTTTACCCCTCATGGGACATTTGGCAATGTCTAGAGCTATTTCTAGTTGTCCCATGGAAGGAGAGGGGACCTTCCAGCATCTAGTAGGTAGAAGCTAGTGATGCTGATAAACATCCTACATTGTACAGGTCAACCTCCCACAACAGAGAAGTATCCAGCCCAAGATGTCAGTAGCACCAAAGTTAAAAAACCCTGCCCTCTCTAAAACAGCACCTTCATTGTTCTCCTAACTCTTACCTTGCTTTTTTTTTTTTTTACATGGTAACGATCACCACCTGACATTACATATATATTCATTTATGATCTGTCTCCCTCAGCAGAATGCAAGGCCCACGATGGCAGATTTTGGACTGATTTGTCCATGCCTATCTCCCTATGGTCTAAAAGAATGCCTGATATATCACCAGCATTCAGTGAATATTTATTGAAAAAATTAATGGATAAATGATACTTCAACAAAGCTGCAGTCCTCAAAACACCCTAGGTTTTCAAAGGCTTCTGTGCTACCATCTATAGAGAACTGTGAACCATCACAAAGTTTGAAGTCACTATGATTTGTTTGCTGTAGAATACTAATGGATACTAATGCTTATTTCCATTTCCTATGTCATGGAAGGTAGACTAATATGTTCTTAGAGAATAGAGGCCACAGCTCCCACTTCTCTGTCTCTTTCACATCTCAATGGCTGATGAGGATGGCCGATCACTAACTCTGACCACTGAAGGAGTCCTGTGTTTCAGATTTAGGACTTGATCCAAGCGAAGTGCAATATTTGCGGAAGCTAATCCAGGCCTTTAATGTTTGAGGCAGCCATAATCAAAGAGCTATATATCTTTATTCAAAATAAAACAATAATTTTTCATCATAACCAAAGCAATAAAAGTGGTATGAACAGTCTTCAAAATCAATATCCACCTACCTGCTTGTTTAGCTTCAATACAAGCAATATTTATTTCTTCTTTCAAATCCCAGTTTTCATTGGCTATAGCTTCTCCTACTTTAACAAATCTTCCAACTGCCAAGTTGACAGCTTGTCCTACACGCTGAATTGCTTGCAGAGTTTTATCAGACTTTTTGGTATTATCTTTATGATTAATAAGTGTGGTGATCTAAAAATAAAAGATAAAAGCAACTTTTATCTCAATACCTTTTTTTTTTTAAGCTGTATCACAAAGTCAAAGAAAATGAAGCCTGGCATATTGGATAGCTCAATAGACTAAATCAATAGTTAGAGATGCTTCAACAGAGACAACCAGCAAAGTATCCTGCATCATTCCTTAGGACAATGTTTCCATTAATTACAACTCCAAGTTCACCTGAGGGCAGTTATCTGGGGCATGCAGTTTATCTGGGGCATACAGTTCCAGAGGCCCTCCAGATCTTTCAACAAATCTTAAGGAGAAAAGTAGAAGCGGATAGATCATTACATTCAGAAAGCCAAAATACTTCAGGTCTAGTTTCCTCTACTACGACTTCAGATGCTATGAGAGTAGAGACAGCTCTTCTTCCTCTCCATTCCACTCCGTTGCCTACCATGGAGCACAGGTTGTACAAAATAGTACTTGTGCCATACATGTTTACCAAATTAACTAGATACTTTAGAATGAACATTGTAATCTATATTTTACATCGTGCTAAGTTTTGTTGCATCCGACTCAAAATAAACGAAATACCGAGAGTTTTAACACTTGATCCCAGGCCGTGAAATAAAATACAAAACGTGACAACTTCAGCTCACTGAAACAAACATAATTCTTCAAAATATCTTAGGAAACTAGTACATGAACCATGCTGACATCTAAGAATATTTATTAGAGAAATGTTGTATGAAAAACATAGATTCCCCAACTACTGCTCAATGTACATGTACTAGTATTAAAAGAGGGGGAAGAGCATTACAAGAAGGGGAAGAGAATCACTTCTACTCTTTGCACAACTACTATGTGCCAAGCACTGTATGTTTAGGTATTAATAATTTAGAATTAATAGACCTGGGTTTGAGTCTTGGCTCGGTGATTACTTGCTAAGTGATCTAGGGAAATTTAATCTCTAAATTACCTCAACTACAATATTGCTTTTCATCAAATTTTGAGTATCTACTATATGCCAGTTGCTAAGGATGTATCAGTGAATGAGACTAAGACAATCCCACCCCCAGTAGGTTTACAGTATGGTAGAATAGCAATAATTCAGTTACACAAAATATATTTGTTGCACACTATCATATCCCAAATAAAATTCTAGGCAAACCTGAAATAACAATCAACAAGAAAGAAAAGCCCATGTTCCCATGGGGCTTACATTCTAGTGAAGGAGTGGAGGAGAACTAAAAATCACATAAATAGGTAAACAAAAAATAAACTTTAATATAACTGTTATGTACAAAATGTTAGGATAGTGTGATATAAAGTATCTGTGTAGCTACCTGAAATTGATTGGTCTTCCTTCTAAGAGGAAGGGATGTTTAAGCTGAGAGCTAAATGATAGCGAAGTAGTCAGACCAGCAAACATCAAAGGATAAAGAGCATTCTAGGAGAAGGAACAGTGGAGGGGAAAAAAAAAAAAAAGCCCTAAGGAATGAGCCTCTCCTGTTCAAGGAATGAGGTGAAGTCGGAAGTGCTAAAGGACAGTGGGTCAGGGGCAAGTTAAAACCAATATCCAAGAGATGGGATGGGCAGGGACCAGCCTGGAATAAAGGGTTCTGGAATTGGAATAAATAATTTATATTGGCTGGGTGCAGTGGCTCATGCCTGTAATCCTAGCACTTTGGGAGGCCGAGGCAGGCAGATCACAAGGTCAGGAGTTCGAGACCAGCCTGGCCAACATAGTGAAACCCTGTCTCTACTAAAAATACAAACAAAAAAAAAAATTAGCCAGGTGTGGTGGCACATGCCTGTAATCCCAGCTACTTGGGAGGCTGAGGCAGGAGAATCGCTTGAACCCAGGAGGTGGAGGTTGCAGTGTGCCAAGATTGCACCACTGCACTACAGCCTGGGCGACAGTATGAGACTCCATCTCCAAAAAAAAAAAAAAAAAAAAGAACTTATATTTTATTCTATGTATTACAAGAAGATACTTAAGGGCCTTTAAACTAGAAAATACTATAATCTCTGCAGTAATTTGAAGCTATTGAAGGGTTTTTTAAACACAAAAGTGATATAATCTCCACAGTGGTTTGAAACCACTGAAGGTTTTTTAAGCAGAAAAGTGGTATAATCTCTGTAGTGGTTTTAAAACATGTCCACAAATTCTCCCCTCAAGAGGTAGAGCCTCATTTCTCTCCACATGAGTGTGGACTGCACTTGGTGACTCACTTCTAATAAATGGAATAAAGTGAAAATAATGGAGTGCTTCTAAGAGTAGGTCATAGAACACACGGTGACTTTCATCTTACTTACTCACTCACTCTCTGCAGGATCAATCACAGTGGGAGCAAGCCAACTGCCACATAATGGAAGGCACTCAAGCAACCCTATGGAAAGCCCCACAAGGTAACTGAAGGTTCTGGCCGAAAGATAGTGAAGAACTGAGGCCTCACGCCAACAGCTGAATGAGTGAACCTGAGAGCAGATTCTCCAGCCCCAGTCAAGCCTTTGGATTACTGCAGGCTTGGTCAATCATCTTTATTTTGATTTTATGAGAGAGCTCACTCCAGAACCACCAGGTAAGCCACTCTAGAATTAACCCGCAGAAACCGTAAGATAATGTTTGTTGTTTTAATGCACTAAATTTCAGTTAATTTGTTCTGCATCAATAGATAACTAATACAGATTTTGGTGCCTGGATCTGGGGTGAGGCTGTAATAAAACTTAAAATGTGAGAATGGCTCTAAAATTGGGCTGTGGAAATTGAAAGAACTTTGAGTGAATAAAAACTAGAAACGTCAAAGAAATTTTGCAGAAGCATGATGACCTTTGAGGAAGCTGTCTTAGTTAGGGGTGCTATAACAAAATACCTTAAACCGAGTAATTTACAAATAACAGAAATGTACTGCTTACATTTCTGGAGGCTGGGAAGTCCAGGATCAAGGCACCAACAGATCTGGTGTCTACTAAGGACCCATTCCACACAAGTGGTGTCTTCTATGTCCTCACAAGGCTCCTGAAGCCTCTTTTATAAGAACACCGATCCTATTCATGAAGGCTCCCTTGTGACATAATCACCTCCCAAAGGCCCCAACTCTTAATACCATCATTATGAGGGTTAAGTTCCAACATATAAATTTTGGGGGAATGCCAACAATCAGGCCATAGCAGAAGCTATGGATAAAAGCTTAAAGAAAAGTGAGAAAAATCTTACTGGAAACTGGAGAAAAGGGGTTCCTTGTTATATGGTGACAGAAAGTCACCCTCATTAACATGAAAAGGAGAAAATATACCTAATGAATTCGGAGATCTAACTAAGGAGATGTCAAAGCAGACTCTGAAGTTGCTACCTGGTTTCTTTTTGCTGCTTACAGTAAAATGTAAGAGAAGAGAAAAATTAAAAGAAACACGGATAAATAAAAACAAGCCAGAACTTGCTGGTTTTAAAAATTCCTTCTCCATGCCGTGCATGGTGGCTCACACCTATAATCATCAGCACTTTGGGAGCTGAGGCGGGCAGATCACCTGAGGTTGGGAGTTCGAGACCAGCCTGACCAACATGGAGAAACCCCATCTCCACTAAAAAAAAAAAAAAAAAAAACAAGTTAGCCAGGCGTGCTGGTACATGCCTGTAATCCCAGCTACTCGAGAGGCTGAGGCAAGAGAATCGCTTGAATCTGGGAGGCGGAGAATCTTGGTAAGCCAAGATCGTGCCATTGCACTCCAGCCTGGGCAACAAGAGCAAAACTCCATCTCAAAAAAAAAAAAAAAAAAAAAATCTTCTCCAGATGGCACACCATACTAAAATTAAGAATGGCTTCCAGGCAAAAATAAAATCTAGGGCTGTGTCAAGAAAGCACCTAAAGATGAAGCTAAGGGTATGACTATAAAATCTTAAGCTCTCAGAAAGGTCCAAGGTATTGCTTCAGACAACCATTCAGGTAAACAACAGATCTCCTAAGAAGCCTAAAGGTATTACTCCTCAGCAGTCCCAGCAGAAGCCCAAGTTAAAGAAGAGCATATATCAAACAGACTTGTGGGTATGGGCTTTTGTCTAGTAGAATGAATTCAATATGACTCACAGGAGACCAACAAAATTTTTAAGATAATTGTGTTTGCAGAAACCCTATCAGCTTGGACTAAAAGGGAATACATCTTTGTATGAAAAGAAGCTTTCATACCAGCCCCTGCTCCAAACTTCCATAGGCAGGGAACAGGCTGAGAAATCTATGCAGCTGAAAACATGAGCTACAATTCATGTAAAATAATGACTTAGAGGGCAGAATCAAGAGCCATGAACTATTTCCAGGACTTCAGTCTTAATCAAGGAACTGGCAACATTTGCCCAGGAGGAGTTCAGAATGCCATAAACCAGTGGCTCCTATTTTTTTTTCCATTTTTGAACAGGACTCTATAGCAGTTATTCTATACTTTCTATTTTCTCATTTTTTTGAACAGAAGAGTCTATAGTGGTCATCCTAAAGCTGAAAGACATTACACTTAAGGAACTACTACATATAAGAAGTCTCTCCTGGATCATATTTGTAATAGATACCAACATCGTGGATTTCCAGCTGATGTTGTGACTTTGGAGAGGATATGAATGGGGAGAGGTTACTTGCAGGTGGGAATAAGGTAAACAATTTGTGGGCAGAGGTTAGAGTGTAGGTAGTTCTAAAATATGTCCACAAATTATTTGCTATTCCTCCCTTAAATAGGTGAAGTCTCATTCCCCTCTCCTTGAGTACAGGCTGAACTTAGCTACTTATTTCTAACTAGTAGAATAAAACAGTAGTGACAGCATGCTACTTTTGAGGGCAAGTCATAAAGTCACTGTGGTTTTCATCTTTCTTTCTCTCTGTTCACCCTAGGGAAAGACAATTCCCAAGTCATGAAGACACTTGACTGGCCAAGTGGGAAGGCTCGTATCATGAGCCTAAGGAAACTGATGCTAAAAGGTGCTTATTTAAGGTCACACAGCTAATAAGTGCTAGAGTTAGGATTCAGAGTCAGACATTTCAATTCTAGAGACCATACTCCTAAACACTACCCTATAATGTCATACAACAACCCAGTGAAATAGGTTAATATTAATCAACCTCATTTCCCCAAATTGGAAAATGGGGGTAATAATCATCCCTATTTTACAAATGAGGAAGTTGGATATCAAGAAGTATGGGAGAGTTAGGATTTAAATCCAGATATTCTGACTGCAGAGACTAGCCTCTTAGCCACTTAGCCATATTGCCTTCTCTGCCTTATAATGTTAATAAGAAGAGTTGGCTGGGCGCAGTGGTTCACACTTGTAATCCCAGCACTTTGGGAGGCCAAGGTGGGCAGATCACGAGGTCAGGAATTTGAGACCAGCTTGGCCAACATGGTGAAATCCCATCTCTACTAAAAATACAAAAATTAGCCAGGCGTGGTCGTGTGCACCTATAATTCCAGCTACTCAGGAGGCTGAGGCAGGAGAATTGCTTGAACCTGGGAGGCAGAGGTTGCAGTGAGCTGAGATGATGCCATTGCACTCCAGCCTGGGTGACAGAGCAAGACTCTGTCTTGAAAAAAAAAAATAAATAAATAAATAAGAAGAGTTAATAAAATAATTAAAGCATTGTGTTTAACACAGTACCATAAACAGTTTATTGTAAGTGTTCAAAGACATACTATAATTAGCTATCTTACTTAATCCTCAGGTATTATTAAAGATTAAAAAACTGAGGCTGAGTGAAATTGCATACTTGGCTCATACAACTGATAAGTAGCCTAGTTTAGAATTTGAACTCAGGTTTAAACTGACACCAAGTCCCCACCTAATACTCCCTCTTTTACTGGAAGTTTTCAATCTTTCCTATTTTTTTTAATTGAAATGTTACCTAAAAGCCCATTACATAATCATGTGAAAGAGTCATAATAATTTTAATTTGGAGAATGACTGTGGGCCATGCTGCTGGGAAGCAGAGAACAAATCCTATTGGCACCAGCTTAATCCTTTTCCACACCTGACAGACTCTAGGGAATTGTTACTACCACATGAAAAAAAGAGAACTTGCTCAGCATTGACTATTCCAAGCTAACATCTTGGAAAAGACTCTGCAGTGGAAAGGAGTTTAAGTTCTTGCCATAGATTGAATGTTTGTGTCCCATTCCCCCTACCCCTCCACAAATCCTTATGTTAAAATCCTAACCCCCAACGTGATGGTATTAGGAGGTGGGGCCTTTGGGAGACGATTAGGTCATGGGGGAGGAGCTCTCATGAATGGGATTAATGCCTTTTAAAAGAGGCCTCAGAAAGCTCTCTCACTCATTTCCACCCTGAGAGAACAGTGAGAAGACAACTGTCCATGAACCAGAATGTGGACCCTCACCGGATACTGAAACTGCCTGAACCCTGATCCTAGACTACCCAGCCTACATAACTGTGAGGCATAAATTTCTGTTGTTTAAGGCACCCAGTCTATTGTATTTTTTATAGCAACCCGAACAGATTAAGGTGATTTTGTTTATTAAATATTTCATTTACAAAAAGTTTTAAAATTTCAATTACAAAGAAAAGATCCTGCAATTAGGCTAAAATATGAACTATTGTTCAGTTCCAAAAGACACATTTTGCTTTCACTAGAAGCGCCTTCCCCAGTGCATAATTAGGTGTGGCTGCCTTCCTTTTACTGGAAAGCAGTCTGGGAAATGTTCAATCCAAATATAGTATGCCTTTAAAATTTTATTTAGAGGAACTAAGTCAATATGTAACATTCTTTATTTAAGGTCTGCTTATATTCTAAAATTAGTTTCAAACGTTTTAAAAGGTAGGTTCATAAGTTATACATGTTTATTATTTATAAACAGAAATGGAAAATATAGGAGAGCCTCAAGAAATAAAAATTACCCATAATCCTACTATCCTCTGAGAATTCTGGCATAATTCTTTCCAGTCTTGTTTTATACATATAGATACTTAAATACACAGTTTTACAAAATTGAGATTAAACTTCACTTTCCTTATCATGTAAAAAATAAGACTAGCTAACATTTGTTAAGCACAACAGTACCAGGCACTGGCCTATGTGTTTTACATGTATCAATTCTTTTAATGCTTGCTTCTCCAGCATCTAATAGATACATACTATTATTACCCTAACTTTATAGATAAAAAATCTGAAATTTGAAGAGGTTAAGTATTTGCCTGAGGTCACAAAGCCAGGGGAGCTACCTACACTCTTAATCACTACACCGTCTCTCTTACCTGCCAGGATTACGTTAAGGATCAAGGGAAAGACAACTAGCAAGAGTGCTTTGTAAATTATAATATGCCAAATGCAATCTTAGCCATAGTTCTGCAAAAATAGGAAGGATATTAAATTGAGAGTCATAACTTGGAGTTGCCCTGACACTAGAGTCTAGAGAACAGCTAAATGAACAAGAGAAGAGGGCAGAAAAGGCATCCCTTGGGGGAAGAAAGAAGATCTGGTGTACTAAAGAACTCTGCTGTGGAATAAAAGAATAAGAATTAGGGTTTACTTGATAGCTTCTAACAAAGGGTGTCAAGAAGTGCAAAACACCAAAGCATATCCCAGCAGTTAAGGGCATGGACATCATTCTGCCTGGTTTTGAATTCTGGCTCTGCCATGTGACCATGTGGCAAGTTATCTAACCTTTCTGTGACTCTGTGTTCTCACCTGTGAAAAAGGAAATAATCATTGTACCCATCAGCCAGGCGTGGCAGATCACACCTGTAATCCCAGCACTTTGGGAGGCCAAGGCTGGCGGATCACCTGAGGTCAGGAGTTCAAGACCAGCCTGGCCAACATGGTGAAACTCCATCTCTACAGAAAAACAAACAATCAAAAAATTAGCCGGGCTTGATGCAGGGTGCCTGGGTGCCTGTAATCCCAACTACTTGGGAGGCAGAGGCGGGAGAATTGCTTGAACCCAGGAGGCAGAGGTTGCAGTGAGCCGAGATCCCGCCATTGCACTCTAGCCTGGGTGACAGAGCGAGAGTCCATCACAAAAAAAAAAAAAAAGAAAAGAAAAAAACACGCGTATATTCACATACACAAATCAGCAAAGAGCAGAGAGGGCGCCTTATCTACTCTCCTCATCAACAACGTAACTGCAACAAGAATCCTGAAAAGCTTCCAGGACAATGCAGAGAGTAATGGGAAAATGAGGTAGGCTACCTTAGAAATTTAAGGGGTCTGTATAAATAGTGAATAAAGGAAATCTATCATAGACAGGAAAAGACTAGTGGGCAGTAGAATAACATTCCACACCAGGGTGGAGTTCTGTGGCAGATATCCTTCTTCCCTTCCTTGAATAAAAGCATTATAAGACTTGGAGTGGGAATTCTGACAGGGAGAATAAAGTGATTATTAAAGGAGGTGGGGAGGTACTCTACATAAAATATGCTTGGTTCTTAGCCCAGGGCTTTTCAAGAAACTGTCTGAATTATAAAATATAAAACATATGAGTATATATAACATATATGTGTGGAGTTTAAAGAAATGAAAGAAAGACCTGTGCAGCCACCACCAAGTTTAAGAGAACAATGTCAGTATCTCTGACAGCCCATGTACTCTGTGGCTATTCCTTGTCCATATCACTCTCTTGTCCCAAAAGAAACCATTGTCCCAATTTTGTGTTCATCACTCCCTTATTATAACTATTGCACATACAGTATACCCTAAATGATATCTGGCTTAGTTTTATCTGGTATCGAACCTTTATTTTTTTTCACTCAACATTATGTTCTTGAGATTCATCCCCACTGATAATTATAGCTATGGTTTATTCATTTCAGTGACAGAGTATATCGTTATATGAACATAGCACAATTTATGTAAACATACTACTGTTAAAAGACATTTGGGAAGTTTCCAGTTTGGGGCCATCAGAAGTAAAAATGCTATCCACATTCCAATCCATCTTTCTTTTTTTTTTTTTTTTGAGACACAGTCTCACTCTGTTGCCCAGGCTGGAGTGCAGTGGCACAATCTTGGCTCACTGCAACCTCTGACGCCCAGGTTCAAGCGATTCTCCTGCCCCAGCCTCCCGAGTAGCTGGGATTACAGGCATGCACCACCACGTCAGCTAACTTTTGTATTTTTGGTAGAGACGGGATTGGTCAGGCAGGTCTTAAACTCCTGACCTCAGGCGATCCACCTACCTCAGCCTCCCAAAGTGCAGCGATTACAGGCGTAAGCCACCACGCCCAGCCCCAATCCATTTTTCTAACAGGCGTGTAGGAGTTTCTCTAGGGGTACTGACTTAGGAGTGGAATTGCTGGGCCACAGGTAATGCCCACCTTCAATTATAATAGATTACAACAAACCATTTTCAAAATGGTTGTAACACGGATATTCCTAACATCTCCACATTCCTCACCAACACTTATTCTCACTGTGGATTTTTTAGCTTGCAGTTCATTGATTTCTAATGAAGTTGAATATCTTTTCATATATCTTTTAGCTGTTTCCTCTTCTGTGAAATTATTTTTTAACCCATTTTTAATGGCTAATCTTTTTATTTTTTGTTCATTGGAGTATTTTATTTATTCTAGGTACTACAAATCATTTATTGGTTATTTGTGTTGGAATCATATTCTCCCACTTAATGACTTACCTTTTCGTTTTGATGAACAGAGGTTTTTTTTTTTTTTTTTTTTTTTGAGACAGGGTCTCACTCTGTCACTCTGTCACCCAGGCTGAGTGCAGTGTTGTGATCACAGCTCACAGCAGGCTTAACCTCCCCAGCTCAAGCAATCCTCACACCTCAGCCTCCAGAGTAGCTGGGACCACAGGTGCATGCCATCACACCCGACTAATTTTTTGTATTTTTTGTAGAGACGGGGTTTCACCACGTTGCCGAGGCTGGTCTCAAAATCCTGGACTCGAGTGATCCACCTACCTCAGCCTCCCAAATTGCTGGGATTACAGGTGTGAGCCACTGCGCCTGGCCTAGGTTCTTCATTTTAAAGAAGTCAAATTTATCCATTTTTTTCTTAAGGTTTATACTTGTGGTATACTAACAAATCCTTTCCCAGCATAAGGTAATGAAGATACTGCCCTATTTTTTTTTCTAAAAGTGTTGTGAGCTTTTTCATATTTTCTTTAATCCATCTGAAGTTGACTTTTTACTGGTATGGGACAGAGATCCAATTTCATTTATTTCTGTTTAGATATCCAATTGTCCCAGCTTAATTTTTTTTAAGTTCTTCCTTTCCCCACTGACCAGCAATGTCAATTGTCATTTACCGAGTTTCCATATATGTGTGGATCTGTTCTAGGGTTTTCTATTCTGTATCACAGGTCTATGTTTTTCACCCCTGTTCTGATACCCACATTGTCTTAATTACTACAGTTTTATAATGAGCCTTGAAATCTGGCAGAGCAAGTCCATCCACCTTGTTTCTCTTCTGCCTAATATTGGCCGTTTGTGCTTTCATATAAACTTCAGAATTACTTTTATCAAGTTCTACTGAAAAATCTTGCTGAAATTTTCATGGAAATTGCATTAAATTGACCAATAGGGATAATTGATATGTCTATAATATGTCAACCTAGGCTCGAACACAGTACTTTTCTCCATTTAGATCCATGTTGGCTTTTGATAAAATTTTTAAATTTTCTCCATGAAGTTTGACCACTTTTGCTATGTATATATAGAGAAAGAGCTCTATCTCTATATATACGTAGCAAAAGCAATATATTCTTAGGAAGCTCATATTTTGCTGTTATTGTTAATATAACTGGATTTTTTAATAATTACTTTTTCTATTCATTTTTTATTATTTTAAAATTATTTTTTAAAGACAGGGTCCTTGTTGGCCAGGCTGGAGCACAGTGGCATGATCACAGCTAACTGCAGCCCTGAGCTGCTGGGCTCAAGCCATCCTCCCATTTTTCAGCCTCCTGAATAGCTGAGACTAGAGTAGCTGGGATTACAGGCACCAGCCAGTGCACCTGTGCCTTGTTTGTTATCAATGTAGAAAAATGCAATTGATTTTAGTATCCTACATTCAGTGAACTTGCCAACACTCCTAATTTTTATAATTTACTTGTAGACTGTTTTGAGTTTTCTACATAGGTTATTATATCACACTGAGACTTTTGGTTTTTCCTCTCCTATATTTATTCATTTTATTTCTTCTCCTTGTCGTATTACACTGGCTAGAATTTCCAGTGCAATGCTGAATAGAAGCATAGCAGGCACCCCACTCTGGTTTCTGGCTTTAAAGGAAATGTTTATTTTAAATTTGACTGTTGCTATGATGTTAACTAAAAGTTTTCTGTGGATACTCTATCAGGTTAAGGACACTTTTTCCTCATACTAGTTCCCTAAGTGCTTCTTATCATTATTAGAAGCTGAATTTAGTTGAATGCTTTTTCTGCATCATTGTTATGAAAATATATCTTTTCTAATCTGTGAATGCAAAGAAAACTGTACACATTTTTCTAATATTGATATAATCTTGCATTCTTAGAATAAGGCCAGTAACCCAGGACTTTTCACTTAGAGAGTCAGAAGAAGCTAGATGATACCAGAATAGAAACTACCTACTTTAAACCGTTTAGTGCCAGTCCTACTTGTTTACCTCAAAACCCTGACTCCTCCATGACATCGCTGCTGACTCATCCATGCCTTCTCTGAGCTTTTAGGGTATGTACCATTGATGATGTTCATTTGACACTTTGCATGTGCTATTCTATACATGACCTACAGACCAACTAGAATATAAGCCCCTCAAAAAACAGCAACAAATAAGCACGCAATAAATGCTTGCTTAAAATGCTTAAAATATTCTTGTGGATGAGATGGTGAAACATGAGTTGGGTAATAATACAGCATTCTCAGAAAATGAGACTTGTGGACATATGAGTTTTCTGGAGAACTGCTTTTAATCTCCTAACACTGAAACTTTAAAATCATTCTAAATTGTACTTCCCTGCTTTGTTAACCGAGTATTCTGGCAATGCTTAATACATTTCTTGATTTTAACTTTTTCTTGTTAAAGACAGTCAATTATGAGGAATATCAGTTATGGTGTTGTGACAGAGATGGAGCTGTAGACATACAATGTGTGGGATGCAAAACTTCAGCTGTGACCCTGAACAAGGCTTTAACTGGAAAAAGAAAAAAAAAAAGGCAGGCATTCTTCCCCTTTGGCATTGACCTCTAACTCTCAGCAGTGATTTATACTTTTCTTCCTCTGCTCTCCTACCCTTCTCTGGCTTCTTTTACCCCAGAATTGCACAATGCAGAGCTGTAAGATTGATACATTTTTAGCAGTGCATGCTGTGAAAAGTTGCCATTTCTCCAGATTACGACTTTCTAGCTTGTTTTTCCACTGTGTACTATCTTTTTCTCTAAACCTCATTACTGCTTCTAATCTCTAGAGAGGACACAGCATAGTGCAGCAAAGAGAACCTTCTGGAGCCAGGGTACCTGGATGCAAATCCCAGTTTGGCACTTACTGAAAGCCCTAATGGCAAATTATTTAACCTCACTATTCCTCAGTTTCCTCGCCCATACCACGAGAATATATACCAACTTCACATGATTGTTATGAGAATTAATGAGTTAATATTTACAAAGTGCTTAGAACCTGGCCTACCACATAGTAAGCATTACATAGGTGTTATTTAAAAAATGGATAAAATACTATCAACTTGAACTCCATCACTCTTTTATCTCTCTGCCTCTTAAAACTGCTCCAGTATTTCTTATTTTGGCTGTGTTTGTGCTAGTGGAGATAGGGGAGGAGCGGTGGGTCTGACATTACTGCGAGATCCCAGTAGCCCTTCCCACTGGTCAGAGCCTCTATGAGACACAGGAAAAGGGAGGGAAAGTGTCAGGTAATACATCACTGCTCTGTTAGCCATGCGAAGGTGAAGAAAATAGGGATGTTTATTTAACCAGCATAACAGGAATCCGGGGACATGTGTGGCTGCTGTTTTCAAATATTTGCAGGGCTGGGCAGGAGAAAAGATAATAGCATTTAGAATTCTATGCAACAGCTACAGGCTCCCCTTCACTAAACATGTTTAAGCAGGGTACTGGTGGCCAGGTGTCAAGGATGCTAAAGAAAGAATTTTTAAAGTCAGATAATCTTTAAGATTTCATCTACCTCTAAAATCTTGGTAATCCTAGTATGAGTCACGAAGTGGTTACAACCTAGATGTGAGTCACACATCGCCAACGCGCTCCCGAAGGCACAGAATTCACTCCCCACAGTGCTTGGCATCTTACCACAGACCTAAGTGAGGAATTCTAGCCCTGAAGCTGCATATAACCCAGCTCAGAGAAACAAAAACTTTCCTAAAACTCAGGGCGTCGGTTAGCTGATTGGTAAATACAGTAACGCACACATCTCAAACGGGACTTGGCAAAACGGTGTGCATCTGGATTAACTGTCAGACAGTCTCCACGTCACTTTTCCACGAGGCCGGACAGAAGCGGGCAGAAGTGAGCAGCAGCAGGTTCAGGGGAAGGGGTAGGGTGGCCGGGATGAATGGGAGGCCAGCGAACTGACCTACGGCGGGGAGGGACAAAGGATCAGGGAGCGCACGCTGAGCGGGGAGGCCGGGAGGAATACCCCAGGCGGAGGAGCCGGGCTCGGGACCGGGCTGCGAACTGGTGACAGAGTCGATTATCGAGGAGGGCCCTAAGTGCCAGCGGGGGCCCCCGCGGGGGTCCTCTCTGCCTCGGGAGCTGGGCTCAACCACTCGCTCCGCGGAGGGGGCATCGCCCGGCCGGGGGCCCCCGGGAGCCACAGACCCGAGGCAGGTACTGGGGGCAAAGGCCCAGGCCGGCACCCCAGCCCCGCAGCCTCCCCTGCTGCCGAGTCCACTCAACCCAGCCCCCGGAGTTTGGATTATCCAGTCTCTCGCCGCCCGGACCGAGGCCCGGAGCCCCACACAGGCGGTCCGACAACAACGCCGCAGTGCCGGCGCGGAAA
The DNA here is from genome assembly GCF_009828535.3 of Hylobates moloch. Classification (NCBI taxonomy): domain Eukaryota; kingdom Metazoa; phylum Chordata; class Mammalia; order Primates; family Hylobatidae; genus Hylobates; species Hylobates moloch. The sequence continues at coordinate 81,142,008 of NW_026652285.1, forward strand.
GTGGGGCAGCGGCTGCCTCCCGTCCGGTCGTGCGAGCGGCGGCCGCCATCGCGGGCCGCGGCGGGAGGGAGAAGAGGGGCCGCGCCAGGCGCCACTTTACCTGAGAAACCAGCGGGAGTAGCGTCTGCTCCACCGAGCGAGTTTTGATCTCCAGTCCCGAGTCGAGGGCGAAGCCTGAAGAGCCGGAGCCGTAGACTGCTCCGGCGCCGCTAACGCCGGCGGGTCCGGGAGAGGCGGCCATGGCCCTCGGTCTATCCCGCAGCCGGGACTCCGCGCCACGGCGAGCCTGCCGCCAGTCAGCCCACCAGCCCGAGGCGGCGGCGACAGGACACTCGCGCCAACCGAGCCCCCGCCCCCAGGGGCCCGCCCCCCTAGGGCTCCGCCCCCAACCCTGCGCCCCACCGCCCGTCACCGTATGGCCCCGCCCACCCCCGGCCTCTGCCCCGCCCCCGCAGTCCAGCCTACGGTGGGCTCCCTGCAACCCCGCCCCCTAAGCAGGGTCCCGCCCCCACACGGCCCCGCCCCTATCTCTTCTCAGACCCCTTCCATGGGTTCCAGGCACCTTCTCGCCAGGGTGGCGAGGAGAAACAAAACAAATCTCAGTCACACGGCCACATGGCCTCCTCTTACTTGGACAGACAACCGCCCCCAGCAAAGCCTCCAGTCCTCTCGATAGGTGACTTGTCCTACATCAGCTCTGAATTCCCGCAAAGACTCCTGGAAGCTGTGCTGGGGTTGAAACTGGTAGACCAAAACCAGAATCAAGTCCGTTGGGAGGGGCCTTTCCCCTGGGACGGGAATTCCAGTGGTAATGTCTTCCTGGGGCTTCTCCGGAAGGTCCAATTTCCACTCCACCCTGCTCATTCTTTCACCATGTATTTCTCACTAACACTTTGAGCTGGATTGAAGGGGGAACATTTGATAATGCAATCATTAATGGAGTATCTGGGTATTCGGCAGGAAATCAGTATAACTTTCACACTACTGTTTAGACTTATTCAAAAGAAATTTAAAAGAAACATGAAAAAGCCTCATCTACTGTTCAACACTACTTCTTAAAACTATTTTTCAAAGTTTTTTCCTAATGCCACGCACAGAGCAGTTTCTTCATAACTGTTTATTGCATGAAAATACCAAGTGTGTATTTCTGACAACTCACTTGAGGGGAAGGCTAAGAATCAGTTCTGTAAGCACAACCCTGAGCTCGCACAGAGCCCCACGATGGGGGCGGGGAGCTGAAGACTCCTATTCTAAGGTCTCCAGGAGCAAGGCCAAAAGGAGGTTGTCAGCAGTATGCACGCTGTGAAGGAATTCCAGACTTAAGCAACAGACTGAGAAGCATGAAGAAATGTTTTGTCAACTACCATATCTGCCAGCGAGAACCTATCAGAGTAAAAAAGAATCTCAGGCTGGCAAGTCCACCTGGACACCTTGGCCTGGATCATCTCTTCTTCCATAACACCAGATTGATGAGCTGGGTACATCAACCTGAGGCATCAGAAAGCTCTTTCCCAAGCACCGTTGAAAGGCGCTTCACCGTGCTTCAACCTGCCACTTCAGCTTCATCAATCTACCAGTGCTGCGCAACTGTCTTTGGTATTGAAGATAGCCAAGCTCCAGCTTCTTTTTCTTCATTCAGAAAGGACAGGTCCTCAATCCAACTTTTTCTTAAAATTCTCCTCAGCCAACCATCTCACCACTTCCTTATCTATCACAAGGCCACCTTCCCCTGTGCACTGAGGGCCCTTGGCCTCTTTAAGGCGCCCAGTGTCCACTTCCTGGACACACCTTCCCTTACGGAGCTGACAGTATCTCTTAAGAATTCAGTGTACACAATGGTGCCGGAGGAAATGGCGAGACAGAAGGCCTTGGAGATGGATGGATTCATGAAAGTTTGGCTTCACAAAAGATCAAGTTTTTCAACACACAGGAGATTAAGTTTACCACGATTCATTCAACACTAGTAATTTTATTTCAAAATATAAATATTTCACATCAACAAAGAAGTTACATTAGTAGGTTGTCAAAGCAAGTTAAAGCTAAGAAACAGCATTTGTGTGAGAACAGAGGGTATTTATTGTATTCGAATATTCTTTTTTACTTCTGAATTGCCTCCTTCGCCTCAGAACCCAGGGATGATACATTTTCAAAGAGTTATGTAAGCAATTACAACTCTATATCAAATCTTACTTCAAAATCAAATTGTACTGGAAATACACTTCAGTTACCTAAATAAGTGGCACTGCAAAGGGCAAAGAAGGGTTTTCTTTGGGATGGCTACAATGAGAGTTACATCTGCTGGGTCTCTGCAATAAAAAATAAATGGTATTTGATAATAAGCCAAAATGATCAGGATTTGCTTCCATACTTTTCACTGTAAAATTAAAAGCTAGCAAAAAGCTAGTGAGAAACCAGATGTCTAGTAAAGAACTCTGGACTTGGAGTCAGAAGTTCTGCAACTAAATTCTGGCTCCATCATTTTGTGGTATAAACTTAGGGGAATATCACCAAAACCTTTTCAGAGCCTCCAGAGCCCCCCCCATCTGTACAACAAGGATAATACTGTCTGTCTCACAGGGCTGTTACAAAAGGTGTCTGAAAACTATAAAGTGCCATACAAAAGCATTATTAAAATGTAATATCACTATATCGCCACTGTATTTGCACATTAGTTGATCCTTGAAAAACCTGCAAAATTAAACACAATACTGATTTTACACATCATAGGTGGAAAAGAATCTCTATACCTTAAGTATAGCTCTAAACAGCAAATATACTTGCTTTCTAGACTTCAAGATTTATTACACACTACATGGTACCACAGTCATAGATCTGCCACTCAGTATTTCCATTAGGGATGTCTTCTCAAAGAGCTGTAAACTTGATCAAGGGCCATGTTTCCCAAAGGACCCTGTAGTCCTTTGAGATGCTCTGAGGAATAAAGAAGGGGAGTGCAGTCTAAAGCCAAACAGTATTTGTCCCCTGTTATAAATTCACAATGTGTAACAGCATGTTCAAAACTCTTAGAAGTCCTACAGAAAGGAAACAAACTCAGCATTCCTTCATTTTAATTGACCATGCAATCCCCCACCCCCAACACACACACACTTTTTTTCTCTTACATCTATTAACATCTCCTGGAACTATGCTATAAGGAACACATTTTGCCAGAAGCTGCTCAACCATGAAGAAAAGGAAAGAGAAGTAGAACGGACTGAGAGAAAAAAAAAGAACTCTATTCTACTCTGAATTGTTACTAACTGGCTGTATGTGTATGTCAGACAAGCCACTTAAACCTATGAATTTGTGTCTTTCTCTAGAAAGTGACAGGACCACCTAATTTTAGAAGTCCCATTCTAGCACAGAATTTCTAACTCTAGTAGACAGAACAATTTGATTTATAATTCTCTTATATCAAAAATAACCAATCAGTGGCTGCAGACAGCATGTGTGTTTTTTTGCAGGTTCCCAATAATCATTAAGTTAATAAAATGAATATATTTTGACGGCAGAATGTTGAAAGACAAGAAACTAATAAAAAGTATTTGTTTTTAGCTGGAACTAGCATTTGGAAGTAATGCTAGCCAGAGGCTATTTCCACTGTGAAATGCACACTCAAAGTCCTACTGTAATATTATTTTAAGGGTCTTAGGAGGCCCCTCGAGACTGCAAGGTCAGGGCTAGAGTATGAGAAGTCCTAACGATTTTTTTGTTTTTTTTCCTATAAACCCTGAAGTTGAAAGCTCTGGATAGCTCACCTAAATTACTTTCCTCTAATCTAACCCCTCACAGCCTGAATTTCTGAGTATTTCTTGAGCAGTAGTGACACATCCTGAGGCACTAATATAACCCAAATGGAAACTACAGGTCCTAGGAAATCCAGATAGGTCACACTGGGTTCATGTGAAAATCAAGGTGAGCCAGAAGATCTCATCTGCAAGCCATTTAGTAGTCCTTTAACTGTAAAAAGCAGCTCCACTTTCAAAGGCTACAGAGTTTGTTTACATACAAGGTTTCCATGTAACATGTTGGATTTCTTCCCACTGTCATGGGTCAACCCACACTAGTCTCAGAAGTCAAGGGAAAGCTCTGCCAGCTAACCACTTCTTATCAAAGAGGGTGTGAAGAAACCTTGCAATTTTAACAATAACTAAGACCAGCATGTAAGGTGGTCTTACAGAGATCACTAGCAGGAACAGATATTGATAGGAACTTCAGAACTCAAACAGCACTCACATAACATGGAATTTATGCTGAAAATCCCATGCCTTCTCTCTCAGAAAAGAGAGGAGCATACCTGTGCAGAGAGCTTTTATTTTCTCCCCTCCCATCCATTCGGTTTACAACTGAATAGTGAATGTGAACTTGAAACTAATCTTTAATAAATCTATAAAATGCAAGATATTATGACCAAGTTCTGTACTCGGTTTTTACTGAAGTGACTTCTACTTCGTCAACATATGGTCTGTTCCTGAAGAAACTTCCTCTTTCTGGATTAAATTCTGACTGAGAATGTAAAGGTAGGTTATCTTTGAGACTTGAGCTTAAAACTCCTACCTTTTCATACCACTTGATCTCTGTTGCCCTGTGAAAATTCTGTAAACCTTCCTCATTGCATCTGAGGAATCATGCTGGAATGCTTCTTTCTGGCTCGGAGGGTTCCAAGACCTCCCCAGCTAATGGACCTTCCCAGTCCTTACGCTGTTGCTGTAGCAATGGGGCAGTTCAAGTTTCCTGATCATGGCTGTGAAGCACTCTGGGGCACCTCTGCTCCTGGTATATCAGGGTGATATTACATCACTGCTGCTAATCTTGGTAGCTCTAAACTATTCTCTTAAAGACCTCTAAGAACCTGATATTTATGCTAATAATTACCCAGAAAGAAACATTAGCTGTAGTTTTTTGCAATATCACTTTATACAGCTAAAATCACTTTGTATATGTATAGTAACTCATTGTATATATTTGTCTCTTATGAATATATGCTAATTACATCTATAAATCAACCAGTATATAATTAAAAAAATGATTTTTTAGCCTTTTAATGCAAAAAATTTAAATTTAGTATTACATATGATCTGGCTAAGAGCAAGAGGCCTTCTTATGAGTGATCTCCATCACCCTGTACAGTGCCTGGCAAAGAGCCTAGAGTTTAGCCAACTCTCAAGAAATGTTTTAGTGAATGAATGAATGACTGACTAAAGAAAAACATGAGTTACTGAATGACCAAATCTAATACTCAGTGGAATAGCTGATTATAGTCGCTAAAGGATTCATAATAGAAATAAAGAGATCTGTATGCAGTCTACTCCATACAAACAGTCAGAAGATCTCATGGTAGCCTTTTCTAAATGAAATTTTTCTTAAGCAGTGTAAGAATAAATTTAAACTAATTATAATTATCAGTGACTTCTTAGGGAGATGTTTTAAGAAAAATTATTAATATTTCTACCTTTAAATACTTTCCAAAAAGGAAATCTTCAACACTTAAGAACTACCCCCCACACTTTTTTTTTTTTTCCTTGGGACAGTGTCTCACTCTCTCACACCCAGGCTGGAGTGCAGTGGCGCCATCTTGGCTCACTGCAGCCTCAACCTCCTGGACTCAGGTGATCCTCATATATCAGCCTCCTAAGTAGCTCGGACTATAGGCACACCACCATGCCCAGCTAATTTTTTTTTTATTTTTTGTAGAGATGGGGTTTTGCCATGTTGCCTAGGCTGATCTCAAATCCCTGGGCTCAAGCAATCCACCCGCCTTGGCCTTCCAAAGTGCTGGGATTACAGATGTGAGCCACCACCTATAGCCTGGCCAAGAACTCTTTTCTCTTCCACATTCCCCTGGGAGCAGAGGATAGGCCTGATGATTGTTTTAAACAGTAGAAAGGGTTCAGCTAAGAACTACAGTCCACTCTCAGCCCTGTCATATACTATAGGACAAGTCTTCATTCACAACACATGGATAGCAACACCGATCTCTTAACACTGGGAAAACTGCATACAATATTTAGAAGGAACACTAATACAGCAGAATCTGCAGACAACGGAGTCAAAGATCTGAGGCCAAATCCTACTAAACTTTATGACTTTGAGTTGGTCACTTTTCTGAACCTTAGCTTCTCCATCAGTGTAAAACTGATGTAAAATAATATAAAGCTATATGAAAGCTGATGTGATGTACTCGTGAAATAGTACGTGCAAAAGGACTTTGTAAAATGTAAAGCACTATGCTGGTTATTGCAATATCTGAGATATTTTTAAAGTTGCAATTCAATTCAACAAGCATTCATTTAGAGTCATGTGCAAGGCACTGTGCTAAGAGATGGGAAAATACTACATAAATACAAAATTCTGCTGAAAACTTATTGGCAGAGTTCCAAATAATGAAACGGATACATTTAACAAATCAGAGTATTGCTACACCTGAGATTTTTCACTTCAAACACCTGGAAAGAGAAAACCTAATAACAGCATGAATTTTATCATACTGTTACCATTCATAGCAGCTTAATAAGTATTTCACTTCAATGTGGTCAGCCAAGTTTTATAATTTGGCAATAGTGTAAAGGAGCGTGAAGAGAAAAGGAAGAAGAGGAAGAGCTTCAGTCTTTGTATCTCCCAGGGTTACAATATAAAACTGAACATCAAATAAGCCACCCCACTCTTACACTTATGATTTATTATTTCTTAAAGAGCATATAATACATTGTGGGAGAAGGGTAGAAGATTCATTTTTCCTGCTCACTCGACTACACACTCAAAAGTGAAAGCCCTGTTCCTTGAAAAGTGACTGTCTTAGAAAAGTTTAACAATAGATTTCTTAAACCAGGAAAAAATTACACCATCTATTCTTTTAACAGCAGGTAGTTTAGAGTTCTTAAAACAACTTTATAAATATATAATATAGTAATATAGATAACCAAAGTGGAAAAATTTCAAGCCAGGGCACCAGTGTATAAAATGAAACTTTTCAAGCCATCTTAACAACAGTTAAGTGAGCAAACCACCAACTCTGAACTCTCAAGCTATGTTTTAAAATACAAAGCAGCCCGCAGCAAGTTCTCTCTTGTCCAGGCATTCCGTATGTAAGGCCAGGAGGCTTCTGCTTCTTTCCTGGGTTCTGCTTGCTAGGCACAGCTGAAAGGGCAGAAGGCCACAGCTGAGCTGAACTCACTGTCAAATTTGAACTTCCTAGAAAAATCACTGCAGAGGAAACCACGTCAACCTACTGAAGATTTCAGATCTTCAGAAATGTCACGGAAAGTCCTAAAAGAAAAAAAGATGGAATGATTAGTTGATTACCATAAAACAGTATCCTATTTTTACAATCTTTTGGAGCCCTAATGAGATTATACAGTCACTATTTTTTCTTAAGATTTTCATTGAGTATTGTTTCAAAGTCTGCTAGTTGTTGCTCATTCTCATTAACAAGAACTCCATTTTTTTGCTGGATCCATTGTCCAAAGGACTATTTCCCCAGACTCCCTTGAAACTACACATGACCACGTGCCTACGCTTTGGTTAATGAGATTTAAGTAGAAGTGTTGCGCAACTTCTGGGCAGTTCCTTAAAAGAGAAGAGTAATCTTCTTCAGCTCTTCCACCTTGTTACTAGCTGGAAGTGGATATGATGATTGATGTTAAAGAGGAAAAACCACTGAGACCAAAGATTAAATGCTAAGTGGATACATTTTATTACAAAATAGAAATCGTAATCCAACAGAGAGTCCAAGCTCTAAGGGATGTGGTTCAGTGCAGGAGAAATGGGTTAGGTCTTTTCATCAAGTGACCTTGTACTTGAACTGTTTCTGACCCACATTAAACAAGCTACGCGAACGATGTTATTGGCGGGTAATATCTGGGCTGGATGAAGGTGGCTGAGCACGGTGCCTGGCTGCTGCACACATCAAGTGTCTATCTCAGGACTGTAGTAGCTAGCTTTGCTTTTGCTACATAATTTACATGTCTGAGCTGAAATAAATCACCTGGTTAAATTTACATCTGTGCTGGCAGCCAAATGGCCAGGTCAGAATTTATCAACGAACATGAGCTCAAGCACCCATATTAGACAAAAATGCCTCACACCAAGGCTGGCAGTACATCAGGATGAAGAGAGGCTGGGACCAGATGTTTATGCAACAGTGATACAGATACAAAGCACAGTCTATTACCATCCTTTTAGACAGAAGTTATATTGCTCCTTTACAATAAGTCCACATATTAGAAATACAGAAAAATATTTGACTTTACAGTTTTTTGTTGTTGTTGTTTTGTTTTGTTTTTTTGAGACAAGGTCTCACTCTGTTGCCCAGGCTGGAGTATACTGCTGCTATCTCGGCTCATTGCAACCTCTGCCTCCCAGGCTCAAGCCATCCTCCCACCTCAGCCTCCTGAGTAGCTGGTACTACAGAGAACATAACACCACACCCAGCTAATTTTTATACTTTTGGGAGGCTAAGGCGGGAGGATCACCTGAGCCCGAGAGGCTGAGGCTGCAGTAAGCCTAGGTCATGCCACTCCAGGCCAGCCTGGGCAACAAAATGAGACCCTGCACCACCACCACCACCCCCCTCCCCCCCAAAAAAAAACAAGCAAGGGAGGGAAGAAGGGAAGGAGGAATAAATTGAAGTACAATATAAAGTAAGTGTTCCAAAACCTAAGGAACAGCTCACAGTAGTAGAAACTAAAGATAACAGAAAGCTTTTATTAGGTACAATCACCTAAAAACTCATAAAACAAACAATCTGAACTTCAAATGTAATTCCACAATCATTCCCCCTCCCTTACTCCTTTTCTCTCCTGACTCTCAATTCATACAAATATTTAGGAGGCCCATAGGCAAGGCAGAGATCAATTAGAGACTAACCTTGCAGCAATCAGTGAGGAAAGTACTTCAGTGTCAAGAGGGGAACAGGTAAAATGTCACAGAAAAGAAATTACCTTTAAGGATGTTCAGTTATCTCAAGGCTCTTTCAAGGATGGTGCCCTAAGCCTCTGGATCTCTGAAGCACGCCTCTACTAGCACAGCTCTACTTTGAAAAACTGTGAGTCTCCTGGCTATGGCTCCTGAGGCTTTGAGAGGGTTCATGTGTGACATGAATACACCAATCATTTTTAAAGATGCTGGCTGATCTAATAATTGAAATGAATTTTCTTTCCTTAAAGACTTTTATATTCTGAAAACAAGTCCAAAAGTGAAGATTTGTATACACACATGTATGTTTATATGCATTAATATCTATCTATCTATATCTATCTCAAATCAGTGGTTCTCAATCTTGAAATTTTTCTGCATTATAAGATGTTTTGCAGCATCCCCAGCCTCTATCCAACTAGAATGACAATCGAAATGACTCCAGACATGAGAAACTGTCTGGGGAGAAAAAAATCACCCCCACACTCCTGTGAGAACTAAAGCTCTAGATAGCTGTTTTTCACAGTCTCACCCAAGTTTGTGTTTTTACATTTGTCTACAGGCCAAGCTGGCTGCTGTCTCAGACAATATGAATTTCAGGTAGCACTTAATTCTGAAAAGCCCTGGAAAATCTTTGCAAGCAATAGTCAAAAACTGGCTAATACTACAAAGCATTTTCTAATACCGAACAGGGTTCTTTGACATCTTTTCAAATTTCTCAGATACCTGTAATTTTATATCTATTAACTATTCATTTCCTCTAAATTATGAATGAAGATTTCTGCCTCAGGGCAAAGACACATTAAATAAGATTAAGGCTATGGTTAGCCTAGTCACTGCTCTCTGTTGACAAGTAAGCTTAGCTGTAACCTTGAAATTCCTACCTACTATTCAATTTTGTCTCCAGGCCACGAAAGTCTCCAAAAGGACTCAGGAAAACACACAAACAAAACAAAGAAAACCAACAACCTGAAGCAAGCTTAAAAATCAGTTACTAAGGGTCTTTCATCTCAATGTTCTCTCTAGGTATGTAGGGTGTTAGGGTGATCAATGGAGGGGGAGGTGTGTGTGTCTATACAACCCTACTGAAGTAACACTGATCTTTAACAAACCTCTAATTATCTCCAGGAAAACAGTATCTATAGTCTAGAGATGCAGAAATTATTTGGTTTTTGGCTTATTCCAGAGGCACAGCTCTAACTAATAAGTAAAGCTCATAAAACCATAACTCTCTACATTAGAGAAATAAATACTGCATTGACACTATTTTCTGAAAATGTTCAACATCCTACTTGAACCATCTAAATACAGTATTCTTTCTCAAATTACAAGGATTATTATGCTGCAAGGAATCACAATATAGAATTTCTCATCTAAGAATAAGCAATGTGGCCAGGCGCGGTGGCTCATGCCTATAATCCCAGCACTTTTGGAGGCCGAGGCAGGTGGATCATGAGGTCAGGAGATCGAGACCATCCTGGCTAACATGGTGAAAACCCGTCTCCACTAAAAATACAAAAAAAATTAGCCGGGCGTGGTCATGGGTGCCTGTAGTCCCAGCTACTCAGGAGGCTGAGGCAGGAGAATGGTCTGAACCTGGGAGGCGGAGCTTGCAGTGAGCCGAGATCGCGCCACTACACTCCAGCCTGGGCGACAGAGTGAGACAAAAAAAAAAAAAAAAAGAATAAGCAATGCAGAATGGGACCACATGTGACTGGGGGACTAGAGGACTGTGAACATTTTATACCTCCTTTCAGAGCAACAGGGATTGTGCAGTGTAGTCTCTCACTATTCCTTGCTCTTTGAAAATATTTTGGGATCTGCTTGCCCCAAACTTTCAATGAGATCTTTACAAATTCATTTCACTCCCTACCCTCTTCCCTCCATGTAAATGTTTAAATCTTTTATGATTTAACAACTCAAGACTTGTTGACTTCCAGCCTCCTAGACATGCAGAATAAGTCATGGATGCCTGAAAGTTATAACTGACTAATTCAACTTACTTAGCTGGCTCCCCAGCACTGAGTGTGTATTTCCTACACCAGCACCAGCATACAATCCTGTGACAGAGTACAAGCAACCACTATTATACATACCCCCTCCCTTCCAACAAATTTGGAATAAAGTTCTAAGGCTAGGGTTTACTATGTCCCATCCTCTTTTATCAGCCTCAAGGTTGTATTCTGTTTTTGGTTTCACTAATCCACAAATTCACCAAATCTTCACCTAGCACTTACTATGCGCCAAGCACCATGTTAGGAGTGGTAAAACAGTGGTAAAGTTAGATACAGCTCCCACCTTCAAAAAGCTTACCAACTGATGGGAAAAAACAATGAATTAAACACACATCTATAAAACGCGTATTAAGTTCCAACAGAAGTATAAGATACCACAGGGACACAGCAAGGACTTCTTACCTAGCTCAGAGTTTCAGTAATGTTTCTCACAAAAAGGGTAGTTTGAGTATACACTATGATACTGGACTTGGCTAGGAGGGAAGTGGTGTTCTTTACAGAGAGGACAACACTGCAAAGATGACACTGCCTTCTGGTAACTAAAACAAGTTCAATACGGCTGAAAAATAAAATGCAAGGCACACAGCACAGAGACGAATCCGGAGAAGTAGAGAGAAAAAAGGCATGAGAAGTCTGACAGGGCAAATTAATGTGTCAGCTTTATCTTGAAGGCCATGGGAAGCTGCTGTGGGAATTTTAAGCAGCAGCAGAGTAGAATATTTATGTTTCAGAAAAATCAGAGAAGCTGTACTATGAAGAACAGACTAGAGGGGGGCCAGACTGGAGGCAGGAAACAGTAAAGAGGCTGCTGAAGAAATCCTGGCAGTGGGTCACACCACTGGGAGTAAAGAGGATGAGCAGATTCAGGAAATTTTCAAGTAACAGAAAGTAAATCAAATGTACTCCCTTCCCAGCCCGTTTACTCTCTTTTCTCAATCTTCTAAAGTGGAATGACAGCGAGTGCACCCCAACTGAAATTCTTAGGGTTAGCATAAAGATCTGCAGAAGTGGGGATGGTTTATGGGGAGTATCTTTAAACCTCATTTTGCAGAGACCCAGAGATGGGGTTTCAACATGTTGCTCAGGCTGGCCTCAAACTCCTGGACTCAAACGATCGCCTGCTTTGGCCTACCAAAGTGCTGGGATTACAGGCATGAGCCACTGTGCCCAGTGGATACTCATTTTTGATTGCACTTTGGGTATTTAATTGTGAAAGATATAAACCTCAGGTTAAGAAAGCGTGTACAAAAACAGCCACAAGTTACTAAATCTTCCCTAGAGAAAGATAAAGCTGAGTTCCTAAAGAACCACATTCCAGTCGTCACCTTCCTGTCAAGGTGTAACAGAAGGCAAAGGAAAACTACAATATGGAGAATAGCATCCCCGGAAGAGCACCTGGGATATACGCCTTACAGGATTTTCTGGGCTTTAATATTCAGAGACTGCTGCTCAATTTTTAGTAGAAGTGAAAGAAGTCTATCAAAGCAAGTCTGATCATCCTGTTCAAAAATCAAGAAAGTATGCATGATTACAGGGGTGTTTTTGCCTTTCCCTATACATCCCATCTCTCTAAACAAGCCCACTATTAATAGAGAACAGAGGAAGTGAAAGGTTCTGATTATTCAGTAGAGGCCAAAATAGTTGGGAGCCCAAAGCCGTGCTGTATCCACTACATTCTCACTATCAACAGTGAGCATCAGAGAAGGTCTTCCTTCCTACAATCTTTCCTTAGGAGAATGGGCATTCATCTGTGTGAAGATAGTAGTCTAACAAGTTTATTTGCAGTGTGGAATTAAGAGGTATGTCTGCTTAATAAAATGCAACCGTCTATCCTCTATTGTCACACTGTAACAATATACAAATTCCTAGAAAAAGCCAAGCCCTTTCAGAGCTCATGCTTCTGTAGATACTACTCCCTCACAGCCCATTCATTCCTTCCACTACGAATTGAGCATTCTGAGTACAAAATACTGTTGACAGAGGTTGACATCAGTAATTAAAATAGACTTAGTCCTGGGAGTAACAGCAACTATAGTCAAGTTGGGATGGGGGAGAGAGAAAAATAATCAAGTGTATAAATGAAAACTGCACTACAAAAAAAAAAAGTACAAGGTGCAAACTATAAACACATTAAACTGGCAAGGAGGCCATAACCTAATCTTGGGGGTAGGAAACGCTTCTCTGATGAACTGACATTTGAACTGAGATCTGAATAGTTACGAGTTCGTTAAGAAGGAAAGACGGGGGATTATCCAGATGGAGGATTATCCAGATAGAGAAAGCAGCGTGCACAAAGGCCCAGAGTTTCAATGGCACCTGGTGTATCTGAGGCCTGATGGAAAGCCAGTGTGGCTGCACCTCAGACAGCAAAGGCTATGAAAGAAAAAAAAAAAAAAAGAACAGGCAACAGCAACAAATTCTAAGAAGGTGTAAAGTGGGTGGGACTGCTATGACCTGACATACGTGATAGAGCTTGGCTGTCTGTCCCCTGCAAATCTCATGTTAAAATGTGATCCCTAATGTTGAAGGTGAGGCCTAGTGGGAGGTGTTTGGGCCACGGGAGCAGATCCCTCATGAATGGTTTGGTGCCCTCCCCAACAATGATAAATGAGTTTTTTCTCTATTCCTTCAGGTGAGAGCAGTTTGTTTAGAAGAGTCTGTCATCTCTTGCTTCCTCTCTCTCCATGTGACCCACCTGCTCCCCCTTTTCCTTCCACCATGATTGGAAGTTTCCTGGGGCCTCACCAGAAGCAGGTGCTGGCAGTATACTTCTTGTAGAGTCTGAAGAGCCGTGAGCCAAAATAAACCTCTTTTCTTTATATAAATAATCTAGCCTCAGGAATTCCTTTATAGCAATGAAAAACAGACTAACACAAGACCCTAAAAGGCTGAATCTTAAACCAGTAGTGAGAAAGGCCAGGAAACATTATGATTTATTCAGCGAAATCCCCCATAAGGCTTAGGAACTGGTGACATCAAGTAACTCCGGAAGTAGGGTTGGAGATAGGGGTCAACACAGGACTGTTTTACAGTTTCCTTAAAGAGCAGTAAGACAACACCCTCTGATATCCTCACCCCACCTCCCACCCCAGCCAAGCAGCTGACTCCACCCTCTCCCCTCCTTGGCAGAAAACTAGAGGTATTTTCCCCTTTGGAGAAGGTAAAACAAAAAGTCTCTGAACTAGTGCACAACAGGCAGAAATGAGGGTGGGCATCCATCCCAACACTGGGAGATTAAGTGGACGTTTACATCTTGAAGGCTGTCCAGACCCTTTCCCCCTCCTGGCTCCCAGGAGGCTGGCAGCCAGGCTTTTAGTCTCCAGCCAGGAGATTAGAAGCTCTTTCTTTGAGGAATATACAAGCCCAAAAAGGGGACCAAAATCACTGACATTAAGGGCTGGACAAAGCAGTGGCCCTGCCACATCATATTATGGTAACACATATCATAATCCACCACAGCTTCTGAGTGTCTCACTCTTTTTTTTTTTTTTTTTTTTTTTTGAGACAGAGTCTCGCTCTGTTGCCCAGGCTGCAGTGCAGTGGTGCAATGTGCAGTAGTGCAATCTCTGCTCACTGCAACATCCACCTCCCGGGTTCAAGTGATTCTCCTGCCTCAGTCTCCTGAGTAGCTGGGATTACAGGCTTATGCCACCATGCCTGACTAATTTTTGTATTTGTAGTAGAGACGGGGTTTTACCATGTTGGCCAGGCTGGTCTTGAACTCCTGACCTCAGGTGATCCACCCACCTCAGCCTCCCAAAGTGCTGGGATTACAGGCGTGACCCACCGCGCCCGGCCATGTCTCATTCTTAACATGAGCCAACAGCCAAACACCTTTAATACCTGATATTGTGGTTCTGTTAATAAAGGTTAGTGTCCTTTCTCTGAAATGCTTGGGACCAGAAGTGATTCGCATCTTTTTTGCATCTTGGAATATTTACATTATACTAACCCCAAATCCAAGAATCCAAAATCCAAAATGCTGGCCAGGCGCAGTGGCTCATGCCTGTAATCCCAGCACTTTGGGAGGCTGAGGAGGGCAGATCGCCTGAGGTCAGGAGTTCGTGACCAGCCTGGCAAACATGGTGAAACCTGGTCTCTACTAAAAATACAAAAATTAGCCGGGTGTAGTGGCATGTACCTACCTGTAGTCCCCACTACTCGGGATGCTGAGGTGGGAGAATCATTTGAATCTGGGAGGCAAAGGTTGCAGTGAGCCGAGATCATGCCACTGCACACCAGCCTGGGTGACAGAATGAGACTCCGTCTCAAAAAAAAAAAAATCCAAAATGCTCCAATGAACACTTTCTTTGAGCATCATGTTTGCATTAAAAAAATTTCTGATTCTGGTGAGTTTCCGATTTGGGATTTGGGATGCTCAACATGTATGGCAAAGGTGGATGGATTTTACAGATGTAATAAATGTCCCTCATTAGCTGACTTAGAAAAAAAGAGAGAGATCATGCTGGGTGGGCTAGATCTAATCAGGTGAGCTCTTCTTTTAAAAAGTCTAGGGGTCAGAGATCGAAGTTAGAAAAATACTCTCCTGCTGGCCTAAAGAAGCAAAAACCCAGATTACCAGCTGCCTATGAAGAGAGGCAGCCTCTAGGAGCCATGAGCCTCAGTTATACAACTACAAGGAAATGAATTATGCCAACAACAGGACCGCTTGAAAGAGAACCCCAATCCACAGATGAAACCCCAACTCTGACTGCAGATTTTCAGGTCCTAAGCAGAGGACCCAACCAAGTTTTGCCTGAACTCCTGACCCACAGAAGCTGTATCATAAATGTACGTTAAGCTGCTAAACATGTGCAATTTGTTACCTGTCATACAAAATATAAACCTGTATGCTAAAAAGCTACATTTTATTCTAAGGAAATAATACCTCACTAAAGGAAACTGAAAAAAATGTGCAAGTAGAAATGGAAACCTCTATAGTAAAGCTACAAGATAAAGTTGAAGAAATCACCCAGAAAATGGAGCCAAAAAGACACAAGTGAAAAAAGAGAGAAAGGATTTAAAATGTGAAATGCCCAGTCCATGAGGGTCAAAGTCAAAATAAAATAAATTTCTGAAAGAAGAAAAGGAAATCATGAAACAACTCAAGAAAAATGTCAGAACACCAGAACACACGTTTTCACTTTTAAAGGTCTTAGCAAGTGCCCATCAGGACAAAAAACATAGGTAAACAAAAAGATCTTATATGTCTTCAAATAGTTAAATTAACAAGTATCAATAATAAAAATTGCTTCAGACTTTTAACAACAATCCTGGAAGCTAGAAAACAATGAAGAAATAAAGAAATGTTAAAGAAAAAATTTCAAGCATAGAATTCTCTACATAGGAAAGCTATCAGATTAAGTTTGACATTAGGAAAAGCTTTTGCAGACACGCATCATCCCTCAAAATTTACCTCCTATGCATATTTTCCCGAAAATCTATAAGAGGATGTGCTCCACCAAAAAGCAATAAATCAAGAAAGAAAATTATATAGGGTATCAGAAATAAGGATTCCAATGCAAGGGATTGTTGAGGGAATACCCAAGGTGACGGCTGAACAGCAAGCCAAAAGGACAGCACTCCACTGGAGCAGACCAGGGCACTTAGGAGAGTCTTCTTCAGACGACCGGTTATGCCTGGTGCGACTGAACATACCAAGTGGAGAGGTGACTGCCTGGTGCAGAGCTTGAGATGGGATTAGTTACAAGTACATGGAAAGCAAAGCAAACAAAAACCAGTATCTTTATTAACTCAAGAGAAAGCAAAAGTCGTATGGGTAAAGAAATATTAGAATATATGACAAGGCTCAAATATGAATATAATTTAAAGCCATAATAATGTAAAACCTGAATACTGATCTAACCAGTATCACCGTTTGTTTTGGGGGAATGGGTAGTGAAAGCTAACTTCTAACCTTCCAAGTGGGAAGTTATTAGATGATGCCTATACATGACATCAGAAATAAACATGTCATTTCAAGATATGGAGGTAAATATCAAAATAATATAGGGTCAAAAAGTGGTTCCTCTTAGAAAAAGGAAGAAGAGGAAGAAGGCAAAGTCCTTATTTTTCACTGAGTTTCGTAGAAATTTCACTCTTTAAACTACATGCATGAGTAACTTTGAAAGACAAAGGCTATGTGGGTCCTCACATTATCTTTTTCTACTCCACCATACCACATAAGCATTTTGTACTTTTAGAAGGAGAAAGGGTTAAAAAGGTTTATTACTTCTAAAAGAATTCATTTAAGTTGCTTTCATTTTGCCTTAAATACTAACTCTTGCTTTAGTAACTTGAAATCATTAAGTTTTTCTCAAAATAACAGCAAAATATTGATCAATTATCTTTTTTCTTTGTGTTTGGTGAGCCCATGGAACAGAGCCTCAAGTTAGCAAGTGCATTCTGTTGCTTTCGAGCACCACTGGCTTCTCAGGTATCTGAGCACTTATCTTTAAAAGGGAAAGGCAGAAAAGGATACCATAGTGTCACTACCACAAAACTGGGAAGGCCCTTGTCAAAATCACCGAAGCACCTCTCCTTTCATTCTTTTGGAAAAACTGATTTTCCCCTGCTATCAACTAAGGATCACGCATTGGCTAAAACAGTCCCCTAACCAGCTCTAACTCAGAGACTTTACTGCATTTGTTCTGAGTTAAAGGACCATGTCTCTCTTCACAAAATATAACATTAAAAACAAAATTAAGCAGAATCATCTTGTTGAAGAATTTTACATAAAAGTATAAAATATTTTCATTAAATGCATTGTCAGAACCAACTTGTCAGTGACTCCTTGATTATACGAGAATATCCAATGGCAGGAAAACTAGTGTTTTCCATTTGCAGATAACAAGAAGAATGCCATATAGTTTCTGGAAAGTTAAAAATCTTTTACTTTTTATTCTGAGACTGTCCTTTTTTGTTGTTAAAATGTAATTTCTGGCACACAACATAGAAAACTGTTTTTAAGTATCCACCTAATAAACTTAAAACCAGATGTAAAACGAGACATTCCACTTTTAGGTATATGTCCAACTACGGTAAGTACTGTGCGCATGTCCACCAAAAGACATGTACAAAAACGTTCATGGCAAAATAAGAAATTTTTTGAAAAAAGAAAGTTCAAAGCATCTTGAATTATAACAGACATAAACTGCAAACTGCCCAAATATCTATTAGTCCTACAATGATTAAATGAGATTGTAATATATTCATGTAATGGAAGATTAGACAACAATGCAAGAATGAAACATGAACAGAGAAAAACATCCAACAACATGAATCAATCACACAGATACACTGTTGAGCAAAGAGGACTGACTCAAGAGTATGTACCTACTATATGATTTCTTTTCTATGAAGTTCAAAAACAGGCAAAACTAATGAAAAGTGACTATGGTTAGAGTATCAGCAGGCAGTGGGGTCTGACTGAGAAAATATTCTATATCTTGGTATGGGTAATGGTTACATGGGTGTGAGTATATGAAAAAATCAACCTGTCTATTTAGAGGTACATTTGGTTATTTAGATGTACATTTCACCATATATAAATTATACCTGAAGAAATTTAAGAAAATTATAAGACAATTGGGAAAAATTTTCAAACATTATATTTTATGAAATGCTGGTGACAGCAGATAACAGCAATTGTTATTTTAATATCTGTACTTACAAAATAACACGTTGCAACTCTATATTGGTGTCCCAAATAATTTTTTCCCAGCTTTGTATTTTAAAAATGTATAACCTACACAAAATTGAAATGCTGGTACAAGTAACAACCATATGTCCTTCATCTAGATTCACCAATTGTTAACATTTTGCTACAGTCACTTCCTCTCTCCCTCTCCCGGTTTTGGTGGAACTGCTTGCAAATAAGTGGCAGACATCATGACATGTCATCTTTAAAGGACATTCTTCCACAGAACCAAAGTATCATTGGTTATGATTGGTTATCACTGTTATCATTGGTTATCGAAATATCATTGTTAAATTGGTTAAACCAAATTTAACATTGATATATTATTTAACATATGGTCCATGTTCAAATTTCCCCAATTGTTTCAGAAATATTCTTTATAGATTCCTCCCATCCCCAATCCAGAAATCTGTCCCAGACTCAGACAATGCATTTGGTTGTCCTATTTCTTTTCCGTTTTTTTTCTTTTTCTCTCTTTTTTTTTTGAGACAGTCTCGTTCTGTCACCCAGGCTGGAATCCAATGGCATGATCTTGGCTCACTGCAACCTCTGCCTCCCAGGTTCAAGCAATTCTCCTGCCTCAGCCTCCCGAGTAGCTAGGATTACAGGCACCTGCCACCACATCTGACTAATTTTTGGGGTATTTTTAGTAGAGATGGGGTTTTACCATGTTGGCCAGGCTGGTCTCAAACTCCTGACCTCAGGTGATTTGCCCACTTTGGCCTCCCAAAGTGCTGGGATTACAGGCATGAGCCACCGCATCTGGCCTGGTTGTCCCATTTCTTGAGTCTCTTTCAGTCTGGTACACCATGTCCCACATGGTATTAGATTTTCGAAATTTATTTTTGGCTTTTCATGACATTAACAATTCTCACCCAATATAGGTCTTTTTTTTTTTTTTTTTTTTTTTGAGACAGAGTCTCATTCTGTTGCCCAGACTGGAGTCCAGTGGCACAATCTGGGCTCACTGCAGCCTCCGCCTCCTGGATTCAAGCAATTCTTTTGCCTCAGCCTCCCAAGCAGCTGGGATCACAGGTGGATGCCACCACACCTGGCTAATTTTTGTATTTTTAGTAGAGATGGGGTTTCGCCATGTTGGCCAGGCTGGTCTCGAACTCCTGACCTCAGGCGATCCACCCGCCTTGGCCTCCCAAAGTGCTGGGATTACAGACGTGAGCCACTGCTCCCAGCCCCAATATAGGTTTTAAATTTTCTTGGTATATGAAACCCAAAACTCTGCCAACGACTTGTATTTACTTAGTGTCTTCTGCAACCTTTATCACAGCATTGGTACTCAAATACCTTTATCCTGACAAGTCTGGATGAAGCTACTTATCAAATACAGAGACAGGACAGTTCAATGTATAAACACAGCTTATGATTATTCTGCTTTAACTCACCGCTGAGGCTGAGCAGGCCATGGGGTCTGGTTTGGCGTGGGCACTGAATTTGTGGGACTCACTAGCATGGCACTATAGATATTGGAAGCAACCACAAGTATGCAGAGAAGAATAGGACCGATGATTGCTCCTTCCAGGCCTAGGTAGTATGCTCCACCGGCCACTGCCAAGCCTGTCAGGTAAGGATGGCCACCTCTGGAATAAAGAGCACGACCTTTAACAAACAAAAACTGGAGTAAATCTGAAATACATTTCTAATACAATGTGCATTCTTTAATACACTATGCTTTTTAGCACATTATCAGCTTTCTTTAGATCTTTCTTTAGATCACCTCGATGTATACAATTGAACACTGACTGCAATAATATTGAGATGCAACAATTTTTTTTCCTATGGGTGGCATCTGCCTCTTTTTATAGCTCCAGGAATGAAAGAATAAAGTCAGCAATGTTAACAGATATTTTATACCCATTACAGGTGCCTGCCTATGATGGGTTAATGTTGGCTTAGGACTGGTTAGGAGTCACCTGTTAAGTTTACCTCCATCAAGGATAATTAAGTGAGCACAATTTAGCATGTAATTCAGTTAATTATGCTTTTATACGACGACAACAACGACGATAGCATCCCTGTTACTGATAGGTCAGACTTTTGGCAACCTCCTAAAATATAGTTTTTAACACAGGTAATGATAAAAGGCCTCCTGAGGAAAATATCTGTCACAAAGCCCAAGATTTCTATTTCACAGGAGAATCACAAATGCCCTCCAGCTTATTACAGTATTACTTACGTAAGTGGAATGAAATAAAATAGAACATAGTAGCATAGCACATTGATAATGACAAGAAAGGATCACTGACTTCAGAAGGACTGGGAAATAAGTCACATTCTGTTTGTTTCTAGTTTTAAACATAGATGAGAAGAACAATTCAGTGAGGGGCAAATAACTAAATATCGTGGAAGGATGTTCTATATTACAGTTAAATCAAAGTAAGACTTGTGGAGAACCAGTCTTCAGGAAACCAACAAATTATATTCATAATGTGTTTGTCTTTCTCATTCCAAAAAAATGATTTAGGGCAGTATTCCATGTTTGCTAAGTAAACTTCTTCCCTGAACAACACATTCAAGGAAAACTATCAAAAATGCTTAAAGCTTTTTTTCCTGCTCCATCACCCAGGCTGGAGTGCAGTGCCACAATCACGGCTTACTACAGTCTTGACCTCCCAGACTCAAGTGATCTTCCTACCTCAGCCTCCTGAGTAGCTGGGACTACAGGCATGTGCCACCACACCAAACTAATCTTTATATTTTTGTGGAGAAGGGGTTTCACCATGTTTCCCAGGCTGGTCTTGAGCTCCTGGGCTCAAGTGATCCACCCACTTCGGCCTCTCAAAGTGGTAGGATTATAGGCTTCAGCCACTATGTTCAGCCTTAAAGCCTTTTTTTAAAAAAAAAAAAAGTGTGGGAGTTTATGAATAAAAGCTTAACCTATTAAAAAATAAAACAATTTATGCCAAACCTTTCATTTCCCAATGACAACGTTTAAAGACAGTATTTTAGGCCGCGCATCGTGGCTCATGCCTGTGATTCCAGCAGTTTGGGAGGCCGAGGCAGGCGGATCACTTGAGGTCAGGAGTTCAAGATCAGCCTGATCAACATGGTGAAAAACCCCGTCTCTAGTAAAAATACAAAAATTAGCCAGGTGTGGTGGTGCACGCCTGTAATCCCAGCTACTCAGGAGGCTGAGGCAGGAGAATGGCTTGAACCTGGGAGGCGAAGGTTGCAGTGAGGCAAGATTGCACCACTGCACTCCAGCCTGGGTGATAGAGGGAGACTCTGTCTCAAAAAAAAAAAAAAAAAAAAAGACAGTATTTATTTAATTCCAGTTGTAAACCTTAATATAAAATTTACAGCAAAGTTTAAAGAAATAAAAGCACTTAAGTATAAATCATACTTATTCCTGCTCAAATGTCAACTGTGACACACTAGTTAACCACACTATGATGTTCAGCTTTTTAATTTTCTCTCTCAAGTTTTAATGTGACTGAGAACTGGCTTGATTTACTTAACGCAATTTCTAAAAGAGAGGTCAAAACCTATAAAAAAAGACATTTATTTATTGTATTATATGGCTACAGTGTTGATTCTGACTTAGATTTAACCTGTATTTATCATAGAACCATTCCAATTATATCTTTAGAGAGCTCTGCTTGCCAGAAATTAACTTGCTGAGATTTGGTTTCACATGGATATCCTCAGACATACAATCTAACAACATTTTCTCCAAAACCAAAGAAGAGATAAAAATAATCATTAACTGTTCACTGTACTTAAAATATTTGAAGTACATCTGGTCATAATTCTTTTCTAGGTTAAATGTCACTAAATCAAGAGAAAATTATTCACAATTTGGTTTTAACCCAGGACATCATATATTAATATTATAAATATTATGTATGTAATAAGAAAATATTGGCTGGGCATGGTGGTTCATTCCTGTAATCCCAGTGCCTTGGGAAGTTCAAGGCAGGAGGATTGCTTGAGCCCAGGAGTTCAAGGTTCAAGGCTGCAATGAGCCATGACTGCACCCTGCACTCCAGCAGTTTGAGTGAAAGACATATTGTCTCAAAAAAAAAAAAAAAAAAAAGTTGCTCTGGAACTCTGGGGCAACAACAACAAAAAAAAAAAAAAAAAAAAAAAAAAACCCAAAATATCATGCCTTGTAAACAATATTATTTTAAATGAAAATTTCATTTGTGGGAACACAAAAGGCTATTTCACTGAAAACTCCTACTGCCAGTTCTTTTGTATAACCCCAGGGGAAAAAAAATTCTCCTTAAAAAAAAAAAAAAAACAGAAATGCCTGGATGATTCACTAATAACTTGAGAAATTCTGTGGCTTACTTACCCTGATATGTCAGAGTAGATTGCAGTATCTACAAAGTATGTTGGCAAGAGATGAAACATCAACAGTAAAATGGCCTTGCATCCTAACCCTTGTGTCAGCCACAGGTCAAGAACTGCAGGTACTGCTGCCCAGTATGTCCCCAGGAATGGCACTGCTCCAAGGATTGCTGCTAACGCTGAAAAAAGAGTAAAAGAAAAGCAACTTAACATCATCAGCAAAACACTAACAAAGCAAAAGAATCTAAGCAGTAGCTCTTCCTCCTCAACAATTTCCAACAAAACAAGTTAAATAAATACTCACAAACTCAAATATTAGGGAAATGATATGCCCTATCTAACTGAATTTTCTAGCTAAGGCTCAATATCTTAAAATGTGATACTAAAAATCTTTCTAAGTGTGTGTCTTATTTATGGGTCTCTTCTTAAGCAGTAAAATTCGAGGGTTCTGTAGCTGTTACTCTTAATCAACAATTAATATACGGTCCTATAAATACACCTACAGAACATATGTCAAAACTTGTACTGAGTCCAAAGCCCAATCACAAATTAGTTTCTAAACCTCAGCATAATAAAAATAAACAGAAAAAGTCCTGAGTTGAAGGACCCTGCTTCAAGGTCATTCCCTTCCAGAGCAATATGTTCAAGCACTCTTCCTCCATCTGGCTTCTCTCCAAGTTAAGAGTAAAGCAGATGTAGCTTCTAGTCCCGGTCCTACCAGAAGCCAGGTATGTGACCTTGGAAAACTGGTCTCTCATTTATATGACAAGTCTGCCACCCCGCCTCACAGGGTGCTTGCAGGTCAGAGGGCAGGTTTGTGGACATCACAGTAGGGAGGAACGTGAATGAACTCGAAAATGTAGAAGGAAGCACAGACAAATACGGAAAGGGGGGGATGTGGTAGAGGCAAATGTGGAAGGCAGAGATATTTAGGAAAACAAGCAGCCATAGAAATAAAGGAAGGAAAAGTAGAAGAACCACCACAACAGATCTTAAGAGGTATGGAGGCAGCTTATGTGCCCTCAGAAGCATTCATCTTGCCCTGGGATGTAATCCCTCATGGACAAAGCTATTTTGACAACACATTGTCCCCTGCCAATCAGTTCAATTCAAACATTACTGAGAGCCAATTATTTCCTGGGTGTTATGCTAAGTGCTAGAACATTCATTCATTTAACAAACATGTAGGGCAACTGATATGGGTTTGGATCTGTGTCCCCACCAAAATCCCATGTCAAATTGTAATCCCCAATGTTGGAGGTAAAACCTGGTAGGAGGTGATTGGATCATGGGGGGCAGATTTCACCCCTAGGTGCTGTTCTCATGATAGTGAGTGAGTGGGTTATCGTGAGATCTGGTTAAAACTGTGGGAGCACCTCTCCCCTCTCTTCCTCCTGCTCCGGCCATGTAAGACATGCCTGCTTCCCCCTCACTTTCCACCACTATTATAAGTTTCCTGAGGCCTCCCCCAAAGCAGGAGCCACTATGCTTCCTTCCAGTACAGCCTGCAGAACTGTGAGCCAATTAAACCTCTTCTTTATAAATTACCTCATCTCAGATATTTCTTTATAGCAGTGAGAGAACAGACTAATACAGCAATTTTTTCTATGTGCTGGGTATAGTTCCAGCTGCTGGGGATACACCAATAAACAAACACATTACAAATCATATTTCTGTTCCTAACGTGGACTAGATTCGATCTTAAGCCAAAAAATTTAGTTTTCTCAACTTGAGGAAGTAGACATTTCCTAGATATATGTAAAATGGCTTAACTTTCCTTAAATAGGGAACAGTGGAAGGTATAATATGGTTGTTACCTGATGGTATGAAGACAATATTGATGCCAAATATAGTATGAGTCAGCCAGGTGTACAATCCATAGAAGCCAGCCATTTTGAGGGAAGCATCAAACACCCCTCTGGAATGCCCAAAGATCAAAAGAAAGAGTAAATAAACACAGTGTCATATCGTGATTCAGAAAAATCACGTGGCCACTTGATTCCAAATCAAGTAATAGCTTCAGTTTTTCTGCTGGCCTGAGAATGCTGTTTTCATTTTATTTCAAAGAAACATAAACACCTTACTTTAAATACATTTACTAAGTTATTCTTTATGTAATATGAAATATGTTTTATTTGGAAATATGTTTACTAACTATTCCTTAAATTTCTGACGAAAAAAATAACTGAAACACCTTAAAATACCCTATTCTCTGAAATAATTTATCAACTTTTCACTCTGAAGAAGGTATTTCACCACCAAAACAAATGGAAAGAAAATTAAGTGTGAATAACACGTTTCCAAGAATACAGTTAAACTCTAAGAAACCCAGGCTGTGGCCAGTCCTCCCCTTTTGGAAAGAGCCAACAAGGGATAGTGTAACTTGTATTTCACCATCTTTCTTTTCTTTAACAAAATCTTCCTGTTTCTTAAACTATGCAACTAAGCCTACAAAGTAACATCTCTTACAAATGCTATCAAAGAATGTAGGTCACTGGGAGAGAATTTGTGGGAAAAAAAAATATTCCTAACTCCAAAGTAAAATCAGAGAGGAAAATATGAGAGATAAAAACAGACACATATATTTGGTGACTAATATAGGAATTCAATACATGAAAATCTGCAATGTCAGGTGCTCTGTGCTTTTCATTTGGAAGATTAGTAAGGCAGCACTGTACGGAGGTGAAATAAGGAACTGTTCAGAGAGCACAAAGGCGGCAACCCGTAAGTAATTTCAAGGCAGCACAAAATCATAAAAACCTGGACTCTATGGGGCGGTGCAGAGGGGTGCAGGGAAAGCACCCTCATATGTTCACTACAAGAAAAGCTGTAGTTGAAAAAGAAGACGTTAGTGGCAAAGGTGACCTTGTACATGCAAAAGGAAACACCAAGCTTTTCTAAAGCATCTCAAGACATATACTGTTAGGAACAAAGTGAAGCCCTGTAATCTAGTGATTTAGTCATTTACTAGTGTTCTGGGACATGGATCCAGGGGCAGAATGGCTCCCCAATTGTAAAACCTGCTTTGTCATCCTGACCAATGGCTTTCACTAGAGAATGTCTTAAAGGAGCCATATGACTCTGCAACAAGAACCCAGAATAAAGTGGTATCAAAAATACCAAAAGGAAGTGAAAAACCCCAAAGAAAATACCTAGGATCTGCTCAACAACTAAACAGAGAGGACAGAGCAAAAAGAAAACAACAGAGCTTCAGGTTTCAAACCTGAAGGGGAAAGAATAGCAGTGTCTCGAAGTCACGGAGAAGGCCAGAATGGAAGAGGCATGCAAGAAAAGGGGAGTTTGTTTAGTATGAGCAACAGGAACTCAAAAAGGATGATGAAAATACCCTAGAGGTAGCTGAAATAAGAGACAAGGCTTAATAGAAAATTCAGAACAAGACATCTGAGACGTCCCAGAATAATTATAGAAGAGTATAGGACATCCTAAAAGGGCAAGTGGAGAGAAAATAGGGCAACAGGTTGTGTTTTCATAAAGGACCTAAAGACAAAGAAATACCAGCCAGAGAGGTAATGAAATCATTTCCGTAGTAGGAGGAAAATCACTAGAGTGCAGTATTCCCAGAGACCAAGGGAGAAGGTAGGTTTTGAGGGGCAGGGAATAATGACATAATTGACCACAGAGAAAAAGAAAGGAAAAAAGTATAGAGTTTGTCTAGAACTAGGGAGGTCAATGAGGAAAAGATAGAGATGTGATCCTTTCTTTAACCTTATGTTATTTAAAAAATTTTAAGCCAAAAATAAGTTGACATCAAAGGTGCAACAGAATATTGCAACTCAATCATCCCTCTGGGTGGCAAGTAACCAAGGCTCAAACCAGTAAGGACCATGTGGAGAAGACAGCTGTCTTCTTTCTTTCACTGCTGAGAATACTGGTTGCTGGTATGTTCTCAAGGCAACTTTTAAATACACTATATATTGTTTGCAGTTACTAAACATATTCATGTAACCTAGTGAGGGATGAAAAGACAATATATTCCCCTCTACCTCATTACTTGTGATCTGGCACACAAGTTTTATAAATGAAACAGCAGAGAAAAATCCTCTTACAATTTACCAGAAAATAGAATTTAACTCCCTCAAATTCCTAGCAACTTTTCTTTCTTTTTTATATCAGCTTTATTAAACTATGATTTACAAATAATAAAACCCATCAATTTTAAGCATTCAATTCAGTAATTTGCACAAATATATACATTCTATAACCATTACAATCAAGATGTAGAATATTTCCATCACCCAAAAAATTCCCTCATGCCCTTCTATAGTCAAACCCTCCCTAAACTCTGGCCTCTGATGGCCACTAGATATGCTGTCACTATAATTCTGCCTTTTCTAGAATTTCATGTAAACACAACCATACATTATATAGCTTTGTATTAAATTGTGGCAATATATCCGTGGCACAATATTTAGCATCTGAATCATTTTGAGTGTGCAGCTCAATAGCGCTGAGTACATTCATGTTGTCGTGTAGCTTTTGGTGTTTCTTTCACCTAGCATAATGCTTTTGAGCTTCACCAACATTGTTGAGTATATCAATAGTTTGTTCCCTTTTATTACTGAGTAGTATTCCATTATGTAGATCTACTACAACTTGCTTATCCATTCACCAGTTGATGGGCATTTGAGGTGTTTCCAGTTTGGGGGTATTATGAATAATGCTGCTATGAACATTTGTGTACAAGTCTTTGTGGACATATGCTTTCACTTCTCGTCTGTAAATACCTAGGAGTGGAGATACTGGGTCATACGGTATCTATTTAACTTTATAACTAATACTAGCTTTAATCTCTCAATTCCGAAAAAACTGATAGTCCACAGAGACCAACCCAGAAGCCAGTGCCTCCTACCTCACCGCATATCTCCTCAAGGTATGAGGTTAAACCTCACAGTTTTATGTGAGTGGATGCTGGCAGGAAGAACAATTCAACTCATGAAAAGCTAAATGACAATGCATCTGAAGCTCCTAGTAACTGACCTAGTGCACAGTAGATGCTCAATAAGCAGTGGCTATTAGTAGAAAATGTGGTGTGTGCACAAGGAAATACTATTCAGCCCCCCCAAAAGAAGGAAATCCTGTCATTTGCGACAATGTAGATGATCCTGGAGGACATTATGGTAAGTTAAATAAGCCAGGCACAGCACAGATAGACAAATACTGCATGTGGAATCTAAGAGTTGAACTCATAGAAGTAGAGAGTAGGATGTGGTTGCCATCCTACAAATTTTTTTTTTTTTCTTTTTCTTTTTGAGACTGGGTGTCAATCTGCCACCCAGGCTGGAGTGCAGTGGTGCAATCTTGGCTCATTGCAACCTCCACCTCCCAGGCTCAAGTGATCCTCCCATCTCAGCCTCCCAGGGGCTGAGAGATGGTCAAAGGGTACAAAGTTTCAGTTAGGATGAATAAGTTCAGTAGATCTATTGTACAGCATGGTGACTACAGTTAATAATAATTCACTGTATACTTGAAAACTGCTAAGAGTACCTCTTAAATGTTCTCACAACAAAAATGGTATGTGAAGTAACGAATGTGTTAATTAGCTTGATTTAACCATTTCACAATGTAACATTTTACTACAAACTATAAATATATAGCATTTTTATTTGTTGCCTGGCTGGTTGCAGTAGCTCACACCTGTAATCCTAACACTGTCAGAGGCCAAAGCAGGTGGATCGCTTGAGCCCAGGAGTTCAAGACCAACCTAGGCAACAGGTAAAACCCCATCTCTACTATAATTACAAACAATTAGCCAGGCATAGTGCGTGCCATTAGTCATATGCCAGATGAAGTTTTTTATTTGACTTTGGGAGTAAATTATTCCTAGCAATCTCTGAATTTTAGTTTCCAAAGAACCCTGGAGATAAATGATAATTATATGCCCAGTATTACAGGTTATTTAACATTACAATTTAAAATAACCAAACCAAAACTTTCTGGTATGCTACCTGCATGTGCACAGCGCGTAACTGTACTTGGCATGTAGTGGGTTGTGTTAGTTTCCTGTTGCAGCCGTAATAAATTACCCTAAACTCAACTGGCTTCAAACATACTTTTTATCTTATAATTCAGAAGTCCTAAAACCTAGATGCCACATTCTTTTTGGAGGATTTAAGGGAGAATCTGTTTTCTCTTCTTTTTTAGTAGTTTTTTTTTTTAGGCTAGCCAAGAAAAGCAGTGAGAGTAGAGAGGGAACACAGCAATCTGTAACTGGTTGTGATCATTTAGCTGTAAATACGACCACACTTGGACTAGCCTTTTCCAGTTTTTAAAGGCTGCCTTCATTCCTTGGCTCATGGCCCCATCTTCTATCTTTCAGACCAGTAGTGTGGCATCCTCCAATCTCTCTCCATCTCTGAGCTCTGCTTCTGTCCACATGTCTCCTTCATTCTGACTCTCCTGCCTTTGTTTTCTAATAAAATTTTTTTTATTGAGATGAAGCTCATATCACATAAATTCCATCATTTTAATGTATATAATTCAGTGGTTTTTAGTATGCTCACAATTTGTGCAACTATCATCAATTCCAGAACTTCCTCCCTCTTATAGGACTTTTTTTTAACTTGTTTTTCTTCTTTCATTAAAAATAAATAAAGGTACCTAATGCTAAATGACAAGTTAATGGGTGCAGCAAAACAACATGGCACATGGATACATATGTAACAAAACTGCACATTGTGCACATGTACCCTAAAACCTAAAGTATAATAATAATAAACAATAAATTAATAAAATAAAGTAAATAAATAAATAAAGGTATATAGTTGACAATTTTTTTTTTTTTTTTTTTTTTTTTTTGAGACTGGGTGTCAATCTGTCACCCAGGCTGGAGTGCAGTGGTGCAATCTTGGCTCATCGCAACCTCCACCTCCCAGGCTCAAGTGATCCTCCCGCCTCAGCCTCCCAAGTAACTGGGACTACAGATGTACACACAACCCACTACGTGCCAACCACTGTTATGTGCTGTGCATATGCAAGTTTTGGTTCGGTTACTTTAAACAACCTATAATACTGAGCATATAATTATCACTCGTCTCTAGGGTTCTTTGGAACCTAAAATTCAGAGATTGCTAGGAATAATTTACTCCCAAAGTCAAATAAAACCAGTTAGTCGACATTTTTCGGATACTCAATTTCAGTAAGCACTTCCCTGTCTTACTATCTATGAAAGACATTACGATACAGTTCATCAAATCTCTTGCAAAAATCACGACAGATGTGGACTTCTAGCTTTCCCTAAAGGTGACCGTGTATGACTTGTGCTGTGTGAATCCATGGTGCCAATGGTCATTACCCTTCCCTTTGTAACTGCTCACAACCATGTGGTCAAGCACCTACTGCAGAAATTGACAGAACACTTACATCAAGTTTACCAGTCTAGTATTTATGGACTATATAGGCTTTTTCCACCTTTATGTCTCAAAAAGTATCTGCCTTTTCTTGGTTTTCTGGGACCTTTTTCTTCAGTGATTCTTCAAAGATTATTGACAGTTGTTCTTTAATTTTACTCCAAGCTCTCTAGCACTCAGTAGTTGATGAGAATCAAATTCAAAGACTCTGGAGGTTCTTTTCTTCCCTCCTTTTGGTAGCTCAGGTGGACCTGACTTGGCTCAATGGAAGAAGAGACTGACACACCAGCCACTGCGCTGGAGGCACCGCTTTCTAACAAGGCCTATTCCCTACTCATAGTCTTAGAGATGTTCTCCTGTCCCATACTATATATAGACTATTACAGAGCAGGATTCCTGTCTATTGGAAGGTAGGCCATCCTGCATCCAATCCAGCTATGCCCCACCTAAGCATACCTCTCTGTGGAATAAAAGTTCCAAGAGTTAGGTAGCATCAGCTTTTTCTCAGCTAGGATTTTCCCCTAATAAAGCCTATTGTATATTTATACCGTATGGCACTAAAGGTGTGAATATCCACGCCTACTTTACACAACTATATATAATAATAACTCCTCTGCACCAGGAGCTTGAATTGACTTCAAATCATTGTTTACAATGTTAACTCTTCCTAACCAGCTCTTGATCTTCATCCTTTATAAACCCTAGGATGAAACTTACTTTTTCACACGTTTCCTGATACTTAACTTTAGCTCTCAACCCTCTCTTTTCTGACCAACCAGACTGTGCTTGCTACTTTTCTAAACTGAGTAAGAAAAAAATAACAAGACAATTCAGGATTTAATCAGATGACCTGCTTTTAATGGAATGATATTTGAAGCAAGGAGTGGGATGGGGAGAATAACAAACCAGTCCAGAAGCTCTATAAACTCGGTGTACACAGGGCCTTAGACCACAGCTGAGTAGGAATTACCTGTCTAAGGAAGAAGAAAAATAATGAAGGAGGAGTGAAGAGTCCAAAGTGAATTTCTGCCTCCTCCACATTTCCTTACACTGGTTCCACCCTTGTTTCTAAAGGACTATCATTCCCCTTCCCAGTATTCTAGCCTCACTGCAATATGGCATGTCTCAAGCAGAAAGTGAGCTAGTGGGAGAGACCAGGCAGCCTTTAGAGACACAGTATATACAATAACCAGTGGGAAAAGTACTTGCCAGCTCCATTGACTGCTCTCTACATATTTATGGGGTACATAATAATGTTTCAATACATATAATGTATAGTAATCAGATGGGGTAATTGGCATATCCATCATCTTGATCATTTATCATTTCGGGGTTTTTTTTTTTTTTTTTGAGATAGTCTCACTCTGTCGCCCAGGCTGCAGTGCACTGGCATGATCACAGCTCACTGCAACCTCCACCACCTGGGTTCAAGCGATTCTCCCACCTCAGCCTCCCGAGTGGCTGGGACTACAGGCACATGCCACCAAGCCCAGCTAATTTTTGTATTTTTAATGGAGACAGGGTTTCTCCATGTTGGCCAGGCTGGTCTTGAACTCCTGACCTTAGGTGATCTGCCCGCCTCGGCCTCCCAAAGTGCTGGGATTTGAGGCGTGAGCCACCGTACCTGGCCTCATTTCTTTTGTTGGGAGCATTCTGTATCTTCCTTCTAGCTACTTGAAACGATATAATTTATTGTAGAGGCCGGGCGTGGTGGCTCACGCTTGTAATCCCAGCACTTTGGGAGGCCGAGGCGGGCGGATCACGAGGTCAGGAGATCGAGACCACGGTGAAACCCCGTCTCTACTAAAAATACAAAAAAATTAGCCGGGCGTGGTGGCGGGCGCCTGTAGTCCCAGCTACTAGGAGAGGCTGAGGCAGGAGAATGGCGTGAACCCGGGAGGCGGAGCTTGCAGTGAGCCAAGATCGCGCCACTGCACTCCAGCCTGGGCGACAGAGCGAGACTCCGTCTCAAAAAAAAAAAAAAAATTTATTGTAGAACTACAGTCATTCTACAGTGCTGTAGAACATTAGAACTTATGCCTTCTAAGTAATTTTTGTATCCTTTAACAAATCTCTCTCTACCCACCCCTTCCCAGCCCCAACCTCCCTTGAGAGGTCACATCTTCCCTTTCTTGATTCATCTGCCCTGAAAACCCAGCTCCACAGGGTGTCATATAGCAACCTGGCTGACATTAGATTTCCAGCCTGAGGGCAACAGCCACACTGTGCATTAAGCCCTAGAGAGCTGCTGAAGGGGCACAGGGAATGAATGAGCTGCTTACGTGGAATTCTTCCATTCTCACCCTCCAAAACAGTGGTGAAACACAGAAACATACAATGACAGCATCACATTAGATCATCTGGAGGCTATGGTAGTAGTAAATATTAATTCAATATTTTTATACAGTAATACATGGTTTTGTGTCCTTGACAATGCCTAGTGATTATGGATGCTTACTCTAATGCTAACTAAAAAAATAACAAGGGGTGGTTTCAATTACATAGGCAAATAGTAAACCTGCATCTCAAAACTACTTCCATTATTCGCCCATTAAAGAATTTAGCAGTTTTCGAAGCATCACAATGAGAAAGTAAAAGAAACATTTTTAAGGTAATTTACCTTGGAAACTTAAGTTTATGAGATGAATCCTTCATCAGGTAGGTTAAGCATACCTTTACTGTCTTGATTATTATTTAACAACTCCAGTTAATTTAATTTCCCCAAATATGCATAAGAGATTTCTGCTTCTCTATTCCAGTGTTGGGAGAGATTTCTTCAAATAAATGAAAATACATTTTCTTACAGCTTTACATTCTTCCTTATACATTTAAATATTGTTTATACTCTTAATGAGAATTTGTAATAAATATTTCATTTGCTCAAAGTAAAAAATGGAAACACTGATTTACTAAATGATCAATGCTGACTTTTTTTAATCCAAACACTTTTAATTCTCCAAAATTGGGAGGTACCAGTGGGAAGCATGTTCACTTTCCAAATGAGAATCGCATGGCATACACATTCTCTTATCTAATTCATCAGGACACCCACCCACTGGCACTGAAAAGCTGTAATCCCAGCAAGCAAGAGCCATACCCGTGTGCATGCACTCATGTGAAAATATCACACACACTAAATTGCATTGAGGCCGTGACAACATGCAACTTAGTAATGTGCAATATCTCCACCAGAGCAAGCAGAATGGGAGCATCAGGGAAGGGTGTGATGTATACATTCAGGAGACAACATGCTGCTAAAGAGAGGAAAATGGTCTGGGGATAAAGGATGCATGCCACTGACTCAAAACTTCATGAAATGAAAACCCAATTGCAAATGTATTCAACTGAGAAGAATACTTATTCAGAATCAAAATAATGAGTAAGGTTCAAAACTTCAATGAGATAGTGATCATAAAGCAGCCACATACTTCAGAAGCCAAAGCTTCACGAACAGACACTATCACTGTCTGGTCATGCAATTAACCCCCAATTTCAATTTCACTTTTGACTTATTCACAAATCATATAAATGAATGTAATGATTTACACTTAGCTGCAACACAGATGATGATTAATGACTGATGCTTATAAAAGTTGGTATCACTGATATTTGTAGGCTAAACTGCACTTTGAGGACATTACAATATTTTCATAGTCATTTATAAATTATAAATCATAACCACTTATTTTTCCCTCAAAATCTTTTTCCATGAAGAAACATACTGCCTCTTCAACACAAACCTTCAGGATGAAAAATCCAACAGGAGCTCTTAGAAAGAGAACTCACTACCATCTTCTCCACAGGAGAAAGGTCTTCAGAGGAATCTCTATGAAATCTGTACATTTTAAGTCTTGAATTTGAGCCAGTAAATAAACAGCCCTAGGAACTTAAACTGCAAAAAAAATCACCTTGAATTACAGCCTTAAAATTACACAACTTGATATAGCTTTGGTTAGAAAAATGTCTCAGGCCATAACCCGTTCTTTAGTCTGTACCATATTTATCAGACTCATAAAAATCTATCAGTTCTGAGAACTATTAGATTATAGTTCTGGTACCAAAGGTTGCTAAAATTTTTTCTGTATTTAAAATAAGGTGATAATAAAACAAACGGTTTTTAAATCCCAGTATACTATGGAACCAAGACATGAGCTACTGTTATAATACATAATTAGTGTGTGCACTCCCAAGAAGGTAAGTCGAATCTAATTTGTAAAAGACCGATTTCCTCATATCCCTGTAGGTGACAGCACTCTTTCTAAACTCAAATTCACTCCTAAGCCAAAGACCTGAATTTCTAAATGCCACCCTCTTATGTCCACAAATATAAGTCATGATCTTCCCTAACCAGCTCCTCTTGAAAGAAGGCATCATGGCCGGGCGCGGTGGCTCACGCTTGTAATCCTAGCACTTTGGGAGGCCAAGGAGGGTGGATCACGAGGTCAGGAGATCGAGACCACGGTGAAACCCCGTCTCTACTAAAAATACAAAAAATTAGCCGGGCGTGGTGGCGGGCGCCTGTAGTCCCAGCTACTAGGAGAGGCTGAGGCAGGAGAATGGCGTGAACCCGGGAGGCGGAGCTTGCAGTGAGCCAAGATCGCGCCACTGCACTCCAGCCTGGGCGACAGAGCGAGATTCCGTCTCAAAAAAAAAAAAAAAAAAAAAAAAAAGAAAGAAGGCATCATGGTGTAACAGAGTATGTGCTTTCAATCAGCTGAACCTAGGTGTGACTAACGGCTTTACTTACCACTGACTGGCAAACACCACATCTAAGCATTAAGTTTAAAACAAAAAAGGTGGCATATTTGGTATGAAAAAAGGTGACAGACATTTAGAGGATGGTCTGCTGTAAGAAAGAAAATTCAAAAGCTGTGATGTGAAAACAGAAACATTTTTCTAAGAATAAGAGTCAGTAACAATGAAGGTTACTTGAGGAAAATGGAAGCATCACCTTTCTTGAAGTTCTTTATGAACAAGGTAGATATTTTTCTGCAAAGCTTGGCTTAAGCCACACTGACTGGAGAATTCCTACCAGTCTTTCATATGGCTGCTCCAATAGCTTTACCCTATTGGGAAGATGAAAGATTAGCTTTTCTTTTTGGTAGAGCATTTGCAAAAGCTTTTTTGAGTCAGAAAGATATCACTAGATAAACAAAAGATAATCTATTGCTAGAATTTTCATCATTTCATTTATTCAGTAAAGATGATAATCAATGGTCATATAGGACTTTGGAGGGAAGCTATAGCTGGTACTTCCTTTGAAACAGCTTCACCCCAAATGCTGTTACACTGGATAATATATTCCCAAATCTGGAATCTTGATAGATGGCCCCTGTGTGGATACCTGAGGGCACTATACAGGGGTTAAGAGCATTTTTTTTTAATCCCACTTGACAGCCAATCACAGAAACAAGGTATTGGTGAAGACCTTACCCAGGCCTTGCCAGTAGGAAAAGGGGAGAGAACTTAGCAAAAATTCTACAGACATTGTATTTTAGGAGCATGCATCCTGCTTGAAGGTTTTCTAACAATCGAAGTGGGATTCTCCCTAGCTATTACATGAACACAGTGAAAAAATATACCAAGATCAATCAGGTACAATTATCAGAGAAAAAAAAAGATCAAGATTTCTGTGGAAGACTAGTTCCAGACAATGGTATTTATTAAAAGTATGTGGAGACAGAAATGCCAGCCAAAGATTCGCTATTCAAGAAATGCTTAAGGCCACCTGGTTAACAACATATTAGAAAAAGGAGCTCTAATGGACAATAGGAGGGTTTAATTTGAGACGTATTCATAAGAAGTAAAAATGTAGTTGAGTCTTGTTAATAAGGAATGATGACAGGGGTTAGAGAAGGGGCTGAGAGAGGCCTGCTCTGCAAAAGGGCCCTCCCTACCGGAAATGAAGAAGAGGAAAAGATAAAGGAAGCCAAGAGCCAACGACCTGGAAAGAGCTTATAGGGAGGAAAATTTGAAGAAGTTCATTCAGAAACAAAGCCTGTAAATACATGGATGCCAGAAGTCATAATGAAACAGTTTCTGGCCAGAACCTCCAGTGCATACAGAGCCTATAACTTAAGAGATAAACAAACGATTCTGCATTTCCAGTATCCAACCTACTTCTTGCAGAGGGCACAGCTTGGCTGTAGGACACAGGAGAAACAGGAAGTCCACCTACTCTCCTTCTGGAGCAAAGCTAGAACTCCTGACAGCAGAGGGTTCTGAAAGAAGTTGGAAATGGGGGTGGTGGAAGCGGGGGTTTTCTTAAGCAACTGACATGATGCTAAGAGCTAGTCTAAGATCCTGCTGATGGAAAGCTGATGGAGATAGACCATTATATCTTTGTAAATCACAGGTTTGAGAGAAGGTTATCAAAACTGCTTTGAATTGTTAAATTTTGTTTTGTTTTTGAGATAGGGTCTTACTCTGTTGCCTAGGCTGCAGTGCAGTGGTGTGACCAAGTTCACTGCAGCCTCCATCTTCCAGGCTCAAGCAATCCTACCACCTCAGCCTCTTAAGTAGCTGGGACTACAGCTTTCACACCACCATGCCTGGCTAATCTTTTTTATTTTTAGTAGAGACAAGGTGTCGCTATGCTGCCCAGGTTGTGTCAAATTTCTGAGCTCGAGCAATCCTCCTGCCTCAGCCTCCCAAAGTGCTGGGATTACAAGTATGAGCCACCGTGCCCGGTCTGTTTTTTTGTTTTTTAAGAAACAGGGTCTTGGCCGGGCATGGTGGCTCATGCCTGTAATCCCAGTATTTTGGGAGGCCGTGGCAGGCAGATCACTTAAGGTTAGGAGTTTGAGACCAGCCTGGCCAACATGGTGAAACCTCGTCTCTACTAAAAATACAAAAATTAACCGGGTGTGGTGGTGCACGCCTGTAATCCCAGCTACTTAGGAGGCTGAGGGAGGAGAATCACTTGAACACTGGAGGCAGAGACTGCACTGAGCCAAGATCACACCACTGCAATCCATCTGCAAAAAAACAAAGAAACAGGATCTTGCTCTGTCACCAAGGCTGGAGCACAGTGGCATGATCACAGCTCACTGTAACCTCAAGTTCCTCAAGCGAGCCTCCACCCTCGGCCTCCCAAGTAACTGGGGTTACAGGTGCATGCCACCAAGCCCAGATAATTTTTAAAATATTTTTATAGAGTCAGGGTCTCACTATGTTGTCCAGGCTGGTCTCAGACTCCTGGCCTCAAGCAATCTTCCTGCCACAAGCAATCTCAATTGCTGGAATTACAGGCATGAGCCACTGTACCTGGCCTGAATCTTTTGCTTATTAACAACTGCACTGTTCATATTTATCCTCTCAAAATGAGATGAAAACCTTGAAGATACCAGAGTCCTTCACGAGTTTAGCACTGAATGTTATCAGGATGCTCACAACAAAAAACAGGCTTATCATGGAAAAAAATTCTGGGAGAAATAAGAATAGCATAAACCTTATCCTTACCTGATAGCTTCTTCCACAGACTGGCCAATAATATTAGAAGAAGGACCTGGCTGAGATAGTGGAGTCAGGCTTATGACCCACTTCACTGGCTTGTAGTACTCATCACTGGAACTTAATAGATAAAATAGTGTGGTCAGGAAAATTATCTGCAAAACAAAGGATAATATCTCCTAAAAAAAATCGTATTTGGAAACTATAGGAAGACAGACGTCTGCAATTGCAAATGAAACCAGAAATATGCTTTAACAGGGAAGGAAATGTGACATGTACTTATCTATGTGGACATACCAGAGAGAGTACAAAATTGAGAAGGGCTGTCCCGCTGTAGAACAGGATGGTCAAGAGTGTGGTGACAGTGGTGAACAGCAGGCTCACGTTCCGGCTCATAACGATCCACAGAGACTCCAAGATCTGACCAGGAAGGAAAGCTGGATTATCAGAAGCAATCCTCATGAAAAAAGTTTCTACAGCCATCTAGCGCGCTTTTAATACAGTGTTTTAGTACCATGAACTGAAAAGCTAAGAACTGAGGATTATTTCAAATGAAAATTAAAAAAAAAAAAAAAAACAAAAATAGTTCTATAATCAATAGTAAAGAAAATAGTAAATCCACACTAAATAATATAGACACCAATTAAAAACATTGCTGTTATAACATGGGAAAATATTTTACAATGAAATGCTAAATTTCAAAAACGGGATTAAAAAATTGTATATATAATTGGTGGGGCATGGTGGCTCATGCCTGTAATCCCAGCACTTTGGGAGGCTGAGGCAGGTGGATCACCTGAGTTCAGGAGTTCCAGACCAGCCTGACCAACATAGTAAAACCCTGTCTCTACTAAAAATACAAAATTAGCCAAGTGTGGTGTGGTGCATGCTTGTAATCCCAGCTACTTGGGAGGCTGAGGCAGGAGAATCTCTTGAACCTGGGAGGCAGGGGTTGCAGTGATTGCAGTGAGCTGAGACCCCGCCATCGCACTCTAGCCTGGGCAGCAAGAGCAAAACTCTGTCTCCAAAAAAAAAAAAAGTGTATATATATATATACACACACACACACACACACACACACACACACACATATCATTGTAGATTATGTAAAAATCGCAAGCAAAGAAAAATATAGTCATGCATCACTTAATTATGGAGATATATTCTGAGAAATGTGTCATGAGGCAATTTCGTCCTGCAAACGTCATAGAGTGTACTGATACAAACCTAAATGGTAAAGCCTAGCACACATATAGGCTACAAGATACAACCTACTACTCCTAAACTACAAACCTTTGTAGCATGTTACTGTACTGAATACCAAAGGCAACCACAATACAGGTATTTGTATATCTAAACATCTAAAAGGTACAGTAAAAATACAGTATTATAATCTTATGGGACCATGACTGCATTATGTGGCCCATCGTTAACAGAGACATTATTATGTGACACACGTCATGACTTTACCTCCTGGGGAATATGCTAGAGTACAACCTGTGGTTATATTTATCTTGTAGGATCCTAAGGGCAGGCCATGAAATTCCAGTATTTGCTTTACTGGCTGCCTAGCCCCTATCCTTGCCATTTCCAACTTAGAGCTATCTACAAATATAAAAAGCATCACCTCAATGACTTCATTAAATCACAAGAAAAGCAATCAACAGACAGGGACAAGAGCAGTGTTCTGAGGCCAAAAATCTTTCCTGAGACAGGCAATGACCAGTATATTGAGGTCTACTGAGTTCAGCTGATTTGTCACCTACACATTCACTAGAACCAGATATCACGAGGAAGGTTTCTTATAGATGTTAAATATTAATAAAGGAGAGGTACAATATTTATAGCATACCTGCACATTTCATTTACTATCTCAAATCCCCTTATTATATTATCTGTTCTATTCTTCCCAAGTGGACTATCCTTCCTCTTAATGAAAAATACAAAAGCAAAAGGACCAGAAAAACACCTCCCATTACCATTTCTAAAATGCTTCCATAGACCTCCCAACAATGCCGTGGACGAAGAAATGCAGATGATATTATCTCTATTTACAGATACATAATTTGAAGCTCACAAATTTTTAGAAAACTTGCCCAAAGGCACAAAGCTAGTAAGTGGAACTAGAGTTTACAGCTTAAATGTTGTGGGGCAGAACTCACAACATCTGATTTTTGTTTTGGTGCCCTTCCCAAAACAGCAGTTCTGGTTTTTGTCATATGTCCATCTGTTCTATGAAAAGTCCTCTCCATTCCTTTCCTACTTCAGATGTACCATTTATAAAGGCATATTTTGTTGCCCTCGGCATTTCTTGCAAACCTCAGCTCAGTTTCATAAGAGAACTCTGGCAGGCTGGTTTCATTTACAAAAACTCCTTACATAAAATCATGAAAATGCTTCACAATGCCTACAAAAATATGCAAGATTGACTATTTGACCTCGTGGGATAAAGAATAAATGAACAATGCCATCAGTTCCAAGAAACAAGCCAACAATGCCTTTACTTGTGATTTGACAAGCATTCTTTTTGCAGCTTCAGTCATTTTGGAATTTTTATTTAAAAAAAAAAAAAAATTTAAATAGTTTCTGAGTTGCACTGAGAGAAAATACCTTGCGGTAATTCTTAAGAAATTAACTAAATACACTAATTTTAGACTGGTAGTCTCCAACAACAAAAAAGTAACCATTCCTATTTGAAAGAAAAAAAGAAAGGGAATCAACTGGAGAAAACAGAGGAAGAAACATTTCTAGAATATTAACTGAATCCTTAAAGTAAAGTGGTTTTAATTTATATGCCAGGCTTAGAGAGGAGAAAATGGGTAAAGGCAGGCACAATAGCAAGGCCCATGAAACTCTGAAAACAAAATAGATTTATGGAGACAAAATATATCTCAACTCAGGCTGGTTGCGGTGGCTCACACCTGTAATCCCAGCACTTTGGGAGGCCAAGGTGAGCAGATCAGTTGAAGCCAGGAGTTTGAGACCAGCCTGGCCAACATGGTGAAATCCCATGTCTACTAACAATACAAAAAAATTAGCTGAATGTGGTGGCGCATGCCTGTAATCCCAACTACTCAGGAGGCTGAGGCACAAAAACTTCTTGAACCCAGGAGGTGGAGGTTGCAGTGAGCTGAGATCTTGCCACTGCACTCCAGACTGGGTGACAATGCAAGACTTTGAGGGGAAAAAAAAAGGATCCTAACTCAGAAGTAGAAAACATGAGCCAGGTTTGGTATCAGTTTAATCAACAATAGCAATGTAAGTACTGGAAGAATGTCACAAAGAGTTCATTATGAAACACACAAAAAGCCCAAGAGACTTACTGAACCAACTAAGCAATGTGGTCATGAACGGTGGTCTCTACTGTGGATAAGAACTGACCAACAAGGCCTCACCATCTCCAGTGGCTCTGCAGCCCATTACTCTTGAGTCCACCACTCACCAAACAACCTTTTGATTATTAATTTGGTTTCCCAGTACTCATTTAGAGCCATCAGCCCACCTTCTATGGAGCCAGTGAAGGAGATTCAAAGGTAATAGTTTAAGGCCGGGCGCAGTGGCTCACGCTTGTAATCCCAGCACTTTGGGAGGCCGAGGCAGGCGGATCACGAGGTCAGGAGATCGAGACCACAGTGAAACCCCGTCTCTACTAAAAATACAAAAAAAAAAAAAATAAGCTGGGGCGAGTGGCGGGCGCCCCCAGGCCCAGCTAATTCGAGGAGATGAGGGAGGAGGAAGGCGTGACCCGGGGGGGGGGGGTTGCAACGAGCCCCGCGCCCGCCCCCCCACCCCAGGCAGGGGGAAAAAGCCCGGCTCCCCCAAAAAAAAAAAAAAAAAAAAAGGCAATAGTTTAGAAAAACAAAGAAGGAAGAGGACATTGCAGGGATGCAGAGGTCTAAATAAGGGAAAATGTCTCTCCTGGCAGAACTGAGCCACCTCTGTCTGCCTCAGAGACTTGGGAGGGAGCCTGGAGACGATGGACCACATGAGCTCTGCTATCTTTCTCTAGTTCCAATCTTTCTTATCTATAAAGGAAGGGACATGAGTCACGTGACCTCAAAACACCATTTCAACTCAGCCACTGTATTTCTAAATACAACAATAATTATTGGCTGGGCACGGTGGCTCATGCCTGTAATCCCAGCACTTTGGGAGGCCGAGGTGAAAGAAGAGCTTGAGCTCAGGAGTTCAAGACCAGCCTGTGCAACACAGCAAGACCCCATCTTTGCAAAAAATTTAAAAATCAGCTGAGTGTGGTGGTGTATGCCTGTAGTCCAAGCTACTCAGGAGGAAGGAGGAGGAGGATGAAGCGGGAGGATGGCTTGAGCCTAGGAGGTCGAGGATGCAGTAAGCCACAGTCAAACTACTGCACTACAGCCTAATGTGCTTCTCTTAATTAGTTTGAGGACCTAACACCATACTAAATTCTAAGGTAGTGATATATGAGATTCCTTCTACCTCCAAAAACTTACAATCTAGTCCAGAAGATTGGGTATAAACACTAAAGTGTCAAAAATTGAAAAAGAAGGTAAAATATGTTGAGGTATCAAAAGGGTGAAAATAATAAATGCAAAAGGAGTCTGAATGTAGAGAAACCTCAATGTGTTCTGAAATACACTGGGAAGATTTCATGAACGAGACTGGCCCTAAGCCACCTATTTACAACAATATCCAAAAAAAAAAACCTGACAAAGCAAATAAAAATATAAAGGTATGAGACTAAGAAATGTTGAGTTCTCTAGAGGATGAAATACAGTTTGAAAGATAATACAACATTATATAAAAAGTCTGGCCTCTGGAGCCAAGGAAAGATGGACTGAATTTGAGTATCAACTGTTATTTACCATGCTAACTATTTAACACCTCTGAGCCTGTTTTTTTGTTATTAAAATGAAGGCAACTATACTACTTTTGCAGAATCACTGGGAGAATTAAACTGGAAATTAGTAAGCACCTAGCACAATATTTGACACAAAATATTTCATACAAAAACTACTAAATAATCATCTGTTCCCTGAACTGTCCATTACTCAATATTTAAATGTGTTTAGGGATACAGAAATTATACTTTTCTTTTTGAGGGACTACATGGCAAAACTGTTATTTTAGTTTCAAAAACTGCCTCTTCTCTTTCCATAAGAATTTATAAAATTTAATCATGTTTATCATCTATCTTAATATGATTCAACACTGTCACTTCATCAATAACAGATGCTTTTAAGTTCAACGACTGCAGTCACAAAACGAAACAAAACAAAACAAAAAGGGATTCAATAACTTAGTTAACACACCTGAATTTTTGGGGAAAGCAAACATTCAAAGGTATTATTAGATGATACACTATTTGTGTATGCATTGGCATTAAAGAGCCAACTGGAAGGTCCAGGATACTGGGTGGAACCTGCTGACTAATGGGCTTTTCTACAGGACCTTCCAGCTGCTTTCAGTGTTGCACTCTTAAAAAGGAACACACTGCCAAGGATCACCAGACAGGTGACAAAAGAGAAAGCAAAACAAACTTTAAAGAAACTCAGAGCAAAGAGAGAGCAGAAGTCATTTTAAATATTTTATTAGTAATATTCTCAAATAAATAAAAAAGGATGGTTCAGAATAAAGAGCTGTTGGATATTACAAGTATGATAGCAGAAATGAAAATTTCAACCACGGTTTCTTTTTTTTCTTTTCTTTTTTTTTTTTTTTTAAGACGGAGTTTCGCTCTTGTTACCCAGGCTGGAGCTCAGTGGTGCAATCTCAGCTCACCGCACCCTCCGCCTCCCAGATTCAAGCGATTCTCCTGCCTCAGCCTCCCGAGTAGCTGGGATTACAGGCATGTGCCACCATGCCCAGCTAATTTTGTATTTTTAGTAGAGACAGGGTTTCTCCATGTTGGTTAAGCTGATCTCAAACTCCCAACCTCAGGTGATCCACCCACCTTGGCCTCCCAAAGTGCTGGGATTACAGGCATGAGCAACCACGCCTGGCCTCAATCACTGTTTCAAAGGCAAGTTGAAGCTATTTCTCAGGGGAAAAAGAAAACAAAGAGAGAGAAAACAGAAAAGAGGCTTTCAAAATTAAGGAATCCATGTTAAAGGCCCAATATCTGATTAACAGCACTTCATCTTCCACATTAAGAAGCCAAAAGATAACATCTAAAACTGGAAAACAAAGAAAGAGTAGCATAAACATTATTTTAGAAATTCAGAGGTAAATACCCAGGGAAAGCTAAAAGAATTGACAGTTGTTTGTAAAGAAAAGGTGGGAAATTGGGAGGCATACAGCAGGGTACTGCAGTTTATTAAAATCTTTCAGAGATGCTGCCTTTTCAGTTATGGTCATGTATTACTTTGATAAAAATTAAATTTAGGCCAGGTGCGATGGCTCACGCCTATAATCCCAGCACTTTGGGAGGCCAAGGCGGGCAGATCACTTGAGGTCAGGAGTTCAAGACCAGCTTGGGCCAACATGGAGAAACCCCGTATCTACTAAAAAATGCAAAAAATAAAAAAAAATTAGCTGGGTGTGGCCCACCACACCACACCAGGCACGCCTGTAATCCCAGCTACTCAGAAGGCTGAGGTAGGAGAATTGCTTGAACCCGGGAGGCGGAAATTGCAGTAAGCTGAGATCACATTACCTTACTCCAGCCTAGGCAACAGAATGAGACTCCGTCTCAAAAAAATATTAATTAATTAATTTTAAAAAGTTTAGCACGTCAAACCTCAATTTTTGTTCACTTGATGAAAGTCACAAGTTTATGCACAAGAAAATTTCTCTCTGTGAAATTCTACAAAATAC
Organism: Hylobates moloch; assembly: GCF_009828535.3. Taxonomy (NCBI): domain Eukaryota; kingdom Metazoa; phylum Chordata; class Mammalia; order Primates; family Hylobatidae; genus Hylobates; species Hylobates moloch. Next base: position 81,186,557 of record NW_026652285.1, read on the forward strand.
GGTATGGAATGAAAAGGAGCAGTAGTTAGCACTTAGGAATGCTGCAAAGACTGCAGAGGTGATGGTGCATGGTGGGAGGTTAGGTGGGAAGGTAACAAGCTAAGCATGCATAACATTCCATCCCTCCAGTGTAACTGGAACCATATTTCCATCTGGTCAAGGGTCTTCGCACACCACAAAGGCAGGTCCCTCTCTAGTAGTCCAGTTGGAGACATCCTGGTCATCTCTCAGTTACTCTACAACCACAGGGGAAATACCAAGGGAGTGACAACTGAAGCCTATGGCTTTTGAACATCATCCTAGTGCATTTAGAGTTCTCAAACATGTAAATGTCATGATGTTAAAAACAGGATAGATGAGGCCTCAAAGTGTATAAAGAAAACTTGGAATTACAGTTTGTTTTTATTTTGAATTTCAGCTTAACTATAAATGCTATTTCTTACCGAAAGAAATGTCTCAATGTTCTCGTGAACAAAGGAAACAATATCCTGCCAGTCCAGAATGTCTCCCAGCCAGCTATTCTGACGACTGACATGCAACTTCTGTCCTTTGTGCCTTCCAGAGTGTGTTACATTCTATGGAATAAAACAGTGCAGACATGAAATTCCCATCTTAATCTAAAGAACAAAAAGTATAAATGTCACATTTTGCTTCAGGTCCCCTTAATCACTTCAGTAAGTACTCCAAGGAAAAGAACTTTGCATTATTTAAGAAATCAGCTAAGGCCGGGTGCGGTGGCTCACGTCTGTAATCCCAGCACTTTGGGAGGCCGAGGCAGGTGGATCACAAGGTCAGGAGTTTGAGACCACGCTAACCAACATGGTGAAACCCCATCTCTGCTAAAAATACAAAAATTAGCCAGGCGTGGTGGCACGTGCCTGTAACCCAGCTACTCAGGAGGCTGCGGCAGGAGAATTACTTGAATCCAGGGGGCGGAGGTTGCAGTGAGCCAAGAATGTGCCAGGGCACTCCAGCCTCGGTGACAGAGCAAGACTCTGTCTAAAAAAGAAAAAAGAAATCAGCTACGAACTCCATTTAAAGACCTGAAATATAAAATTCTTTTGTTTATATTCTAGGTACCTTGTCTGAGTCTTGCTCCAGTGCTTCCCTCCTAAATACATTTGCAAACACATCTTATTTCTCAGTATCTACAACAACACACTAAACAGCATTTACTTTCTTTTTTTTTTTTTTTTAGTTTTTAGGCCCTCCACCTTTCTCTTGATCTCCCATCGTTGCTTTTTCTTCCTTTCCTCATTTTTTTTTTTTTTTTTTTTTTTTTGAGACAGGGTCTCGCTCTATCACCCAGGCTAGAGTGCACTGGTGCGATTTCGGCTCACTGCAAACCCTGCCTACCAGGTTCATGCCATTCTCCTGCCTCAGCCTCCTGAGTAGCTGGGACTACAGGCACCCGCCACAACGCCTGGCTAATTTTTTTTTTATTTTTAGTAGAGACAGGGTTTCACTGTGTTAGCCAGGATGGTCTTGATCTCCTGACCTCGTGATCCGCCCACCTCGGCCTCCCAAAGTGCTGGGATTACAGGCGTGAGCCACCGTGCCCGGCCCTCATTTTTCTTTTTAATTTACCATACAAGATAAGGAAAATGAGGACAGAAGAATATAGCAAGCAAACGTAAGGCAGTAAATAGAATTTATCTATCTAGAAGACATTGGCAGAGATATGAGAATAACTAAATTTGAAAGAGATAAGGGCCAGGTAAAATGGCTCACATCTGTAATCCTACCACTTTGGGAGGCTGAGGCAAGAGGATCACTTGAGCCTAGGAGTTCAAGACAAACCCAGGCAACATAGTGAGATCCTATCTTTATAAAAATTTAAAAATTAGACAAGCATGATGGTAGGAATGTTGTCTTCTTTTTTTAGAGACAGGGTCTTGCTTGCCCTGTCACCAGGCTGGACTGGAGTGCAATGGTGCAGTCATAGCTCACTGCAGCCTCCAACTCCTGAGCTTCAGTGATCCTCCTGCCTCAGTCTCCCCGAGTAGCTAGGACTACAGGCCCACATCACCACATCCAGCTAATTTTTTGTATAGATGGGGTCTCACTAGGTTGCCCAGACTGGTCTGAAGCTCCCAGCCTCACGTGATCCTCCCACTTCAGCCTCCCAAACAGCCAGGATTACAGGCATGAGCCACCATGCCCAGCCAACAAATATGCCAATTTTGTACAAAGAATTGGAGCATCCCTGGATTTTGGTACCAGTGGGGTGTCTTAGGACCAATCACCCATGATACTGGGGGACAACTGTACTTAACCACTTAACAAACCTATGCTTATGAAACACTGACCTTCCTCTACTATAAAATAAAGCTCAGGAGGTATGAGGGGTAATAAAAGCTATTTGTAAGCAGAAGCCCCAGAATTAGCAGAGGAAACAGATATAGCTTTCTAATTATCTGGTTTTTCAGCAGATGGGATCAAATCTATGATACTCACCTAGATATTCCCTGAATATTTTTTCCCAAGTCTTTGAAATCTATAAAAACTAACAATCTTCCTTCAACTCATCCCAAAGCAAGAGTACATAATCCCAAACAAGTCACTAAGCAACAAATTCAAATTTAAAATCAGCCCTCCTCCCCCTCCACCCTACATTAAGAGACTTATATATATACTTGCTCTCCTTAGATCAACTCTGAGAACCATCACCACCAACTCTGCGCACTCTATACACAGCACGGCTCCTGCTAGCCCACAGGCTCTGCCAGATCCGGTGTATAGGATGGCCTGGGCAACATGGCAAAACCCTGTCTCTACAAAAAATACAAAAAAATTCACCAGGCATGGTGGCATGCACCTGTAATCCCAGCTACTCAGTAGGCTGAGGCAGGAGGATCACTCGAGCCCAAGAGACGGAGGTTATAGTAAGCCGAGATCACACCACTGCACTCCAGTCTGGGTGACAGAGCAAGACCCTGTCTCAAAAAATAAATAAATAAATAATAATAAAAAATAAAAGATCTCTAAGCTTTTAGATTGTTTCACTTCCTCAAAGAAAAGTTATTAATGCCTACAATTGTACTGCCTAAAACAGTAGCCAGTAGGAGCTAGCCACACGTGGCTACTGAGCACTTAAAATATGGCTAGCTCAAAAACTGAGATGTGCTGCTGGTATAAAATGCATGCTAGATTTCAAAGACAGTATGGAAAAAAAAGAATATAAAATACCTTATTAAATTTTTTCTAATGATTATATATTAAAATAATAGTATTTGGGGTATATTGGGTTAAATTAAATATCACTAAAAAACTAAAACAGGTAAAATTCGTTTAGTATAAGTACTAGAAAATTTAACATTACCTTATGTGGCTTGCATTACACTTCTCCTGTACAGAGCTAGTCTAGAGGATGAGATGTCCATGACAACAGACTGAGGATGGAATACTGACGCACCAGAGAGATAGGCAGGTTCTGCCATGGAGACTAACCATCAACTCACACTGACTTTTAGTGACCTGAGGCTTAAGGTTTTGCTGTTTTAAAATTTCCATGAATGAAATCCCACTGTGAATATAATCCTATCTAGCAGATGAGTCAATAAAAGGACTTTATTAGTTTACAACAGAAAACCTTAGCTAAAATAACTTACCTTTACAAACCAAGAGTGATACAGTCTGTCCCAAAGTTCTAGTACTTGCTTTTCAATTACAGCAGTATTGTTCACCTTATCTCCTAGAATTTTATGGAGCTAGAAAAAAACACAGATATGACCTGGTACAATATTTCAGGCAACAACAGAGTAAAATTAATATATGCTGGGTATTTACATTTGTTCCAAAGCAAACAAAAATGTTCCAGACTATTTATCTCCAGCCATATTACGTTCTTTCCTTAAATCTACTCCTGAGTATTCCCACTAAATTTCCTTTCTCATCTTTTTGCTTCTATTTTCTTTGCTCTATTCTCAGGTCTCTAACAGAGCTACCTCATGCTATCACATAATGGTGCAAATGAAGCCATGATTGCTGACTTATCTGATCTTACCTGTCCAGAGAAAAATCTTTCCCCTGTAATCCCAGTGCCCTTCCATTATACATATGTCTCATGTTACATTTATCTCTATTATTAAGAATTACCACAGAACTTTAAGTAAAATTTTAGGATGTTGGCTATAAACACAAATCCTTCCCTCCATTTGCATGCTGAGAGATGTCCGGTCTCATTTACAATTGATCAGACCTGCCTCGGGTTTGTGGAAATCAAGTACACTGAGACAACGTAACTTAGAGGAAGGCTATCATTATAAGATGTTATCCCACTTAGTTATTATTAAAACCATATTATAATATAAAAAACAATTTTTACACTTTCAGAGGTTGAGGTGGGCAATTGCTTGAACCCAGGAGTCTGAGATCAGCTTGACCAACATGGCGAAATCCCATCTCTACAAAAAATACAAAAAAATTACTAGGTGTGGTGGTGTATGCCTGCAGTCCCAGCTACTCGGGAGACTGAGGTGAGAGGATCACCTGAGTCCAGGAGGTTGAGGCTGCACTGAGCCATGATCATGCCAACGTGCTCCAGCCTGAGCAACAGAGTAAGACCTGGTCTCAGAAAAAAAAAAAAAAAAAAAACCCCAAAGAAATTCTAAAAGAAATTTGTAGGCCCACTTCCTTAATACAATTGTTTCCATTTTTCTATTTCCTCTGCAACTTTCTGCCTGTTTACATAGAGACAATTTAGAATTCTTTATTTTCCACTGCATTATAAACATTTAATCTTTAGCCTTCATCACTAACCTTCATCTTTAATACTTTTATATTAGTTCATTACGTTCTGGTATTAGCTGATCATTACCCACTCTAAGGATACACAATAAATCCTTCTTTTTTTTTTTTTTTGAGATAGAGTCTTGCTCTGTCACCCAGGCTGAAGTGCAGTGGCGCGATCTAGACTCTCAATGCAATCTCTGCCTCCCAGGTTCCAGCAATTCTCCTGTCTCAGCCTCCTGAGTAGCTGGGATTACAGGTGTGTGCCACCACACTCAGATAATTTTTGTATTTTTAGTACAGATGGGGTTTCACCATGTTGGCCAGGCTGGTCTTGAACTCCTGACCTCAAGTGATCTGCCCACCTCAGCCTCCACAAGTGCTGGGATTACAGGTGTGAGCCACCGTGCCCACCCATGAATCCTAATTTTTAATGTCATGATAACACTGCAATGAACATCCTTTTACACAGTTTTTTTTTTTTTTTTTTTTTTTTTT